>NC_135270.1:12770040-13088374 GCF_051311805.1 Agelaius phoeniceus | reverse complement strand
ATCCCCAGCAGCCCTGTAGGCAGCCCTGCCACCGCTAGATGTCCGCCCCGGCCCCGCGGGGACCAGCCCGCCCTCGGCATCGCCATCGCCATCCTCATCCTCCTCCCAGCGGATTAACATCGCATCATCCTGGGAACAGAGGGGTTTTGGCTTTCCCCCGCTTCCACCCCGCTTTACCTACTCAAGCAGGTGTTTCTGCAAAGCCAATTATACAACCTGATCTGTTTCCTGAACATACGCGGATAACATTTTGAAATAACAATAACATTCTCCTCATTTTTAGAGTCTTGCACTCTCTAAGCTTTGCTTTACCCCTTTCCAGGAGTAAAACCTGTAACGTCGAGGGCTTGCTGAGGATACTGAGGGGTTGAGGCTCCTGCTTGCAAACTGATTTCAGGATGTGAACAGAGCAGCTGGAGAAGCAGTGAGGTGCAAGATGACTTAGACATGGGTAAGAGTTGGGAGCTGAGCTGGAGAGATAGGAGGAACAGCTTCCAGAAAAACAACAGACTGGATGCAACAGACCCGGTGCTGTTGATGAAAAATAACATAAATCTGCAAAGCTAGGTAATGGCAAATGCTCCATTAAAAAAAAAATTATTTTCAGGTGTAAACCTAAGAAAACTAAAGTCACTCAGATCTATTACTTCCATAACACTTTCAGCAGCACTTTTATCACCCTAGTTCTGGATTGTTCCCACCTGCTGGACTGCACACACAAAGTTACTATGGTAGGGTTGCTTATGCATGCTGAGCTGCATTCCCATGTTTGCTATTTGTAGGGTCACTCAGACATGCTGTCTGGATCATGACTATTTTCAAGCACCCTGGGCCACTGGAAAGGACTCATTTATCCAAAGCAACAGCAAAGATATTTGTGTCAGAAACAAAGATATGAAAAAGGTACTTGAAGCCAAATTCTGGGCCAAGCTGCAGAAGTACTGGGCAACACATTATTCACTCATCATGAGCTTTGAAATATGAGTTATAAAAAAAAAGTTATAATCAATTAAGAAATCAGAGTCTGACACTGCAATACTCTTAGCTTAAGGAAACCAAATAAAAGATCACAACTTGCTCAAAAAGCTCATTTTGAAATCTCAGTGTAAATAAGAGGTATAAATACACATCCTTTCAGCTAGGTTTTGGGTGAACTGTCAGACCTATTTGCTGCTGTGCAAAAAGCTAAATTACCTTTTAAGGTGAGTCTCATGAAAGGCCTGCAATTCTCTCTTACCGCTTATTTCCTACATTTGAAATATTTTGATTTAAAGAATCCAGTCTGTTGTTCCTGTACTAAACTTAACAATTGCAAAGAGATGAACCTAATATGGTCACTTTTAGTTGAGGACACAATTTTAATCTTACTCTCAAGGCAATGTTTTTGAGCACCACTGCAAGTGAATTCCAGGCAGTATTGGAGATGGAGTAAGCACAGTGCACTTGCAGGTTGTTTTGGCTTTAGGTTTCTCTTTGACCAGAAAGAAAATGTGAAGTTTGGGTTAGCTGGTGAAGAGAAAGGGAACCCCTGGCCCCTCTGCACTTGGAAGCTGTTCCTGAGGACATCAGCCTGCCAGGCTTTTCTCTAGGTGACAGAAGATCTGGGCTTAGGCTCGCATGCACTCTGCTAAAACAGCAATAAAAGTGTGACAAACTGACAAAAGCAGGTCAATTCACAGCTCAGGCTGACACCACTTTTTCAGCCCATATTGGTTGATTACCAATCAAATTTCAGGTGCAGGGGAGAGAATAGAAGGAAAAGGCAGCACTGAGACAGGCCAAGATATGGCAATCACGGCTCCTTGGGGACCCGGGCAGCTCCGCCTCTCCTCTCTGGTTTTGGCAGCCTCACCACTGCAGGTATGTGTGTGACAGGGGCTGGGAGAAAGCCCTGGAGAGCCCCACAAACCAGGCCCCTTACAGACCCCCCACCCAGACAGAAGTGAGCCTGCAGAGGAGATCCAGGCACAGGTTGTGAGGCTGGGAATGCCAGGACCAGGTTCCTGAGACAACAGGGCTCTGGAGTGCCCTGTGCTCACGACCTCTCCAGGCTCTGGCTGGAATAAGGGCTATTAAAATATCCCCATGAATGTCAGTGCCTGAGGATATCTCACATGTGAGGTTGCTTTTCCTTGCCATCCTTCCCCACAATCCCAAAAGAAGGCAACCACTCATACCACATAGCATCTCTGCTTTTAAGCTGGCACATTCACCCACTGCTAGTTCTTTTTTCACTGTGTTCAAACTTCAGTTAAATTAATACTTAACTTCGGTTAAATTAATACTTTACAGTAAAAAACAGAGCTAATCATATCATTGCTGCACGAGAATCGCTGTGACTGACAACCTTTCTGAAAACACAAGCCCATGACTCAGTGCACACAACACAATTTGTGAAGGGCAGAATGGAAACTGCCTGGAACACAACGTCAAAGTAGGAGAGGAAAAAATAATACACAGGATAAGATTATGAGAGGCAAAAAACCCTCTTAGCCCCCAAATATCATCTATTCTCCCACTACAGGTTTTTCAGAGAAAAGAAGGATGCTACATCCTCCCATTCAGATTTAACTGCATTTTTACTTTTAATGCAGATTTTTTTGCATCACATTTGCTGTGTTGCCTACAGAGAGATTACTTGTATTCATAATGTATCTTTTCTCCTTTTTCATTACCAGAACCAACTGTCTGTCATGGCCCTAAGAGCTCCTCTTTCTCAAAAGTGGGTCTTGGCATTCAGGAGCAGCCCTGGATCTCTGAGCCCAGTCTGAGTATTGCAGGGTTAACATCACACAAATCCTCTCACAAATACATTTTCTGAAACATGCCACACAATATGGCTGCTGCTATAAAGTAATAACAAATAAATCCAAGGAGTCTTTTGCCTTTTTAAGGGAAAAATATAAGAAAAGTTAAACAACTCCCCTGAATTAAACAATGACTAAAACCCATAGCAGTTTCTTTCACCCAAGCCCAAAGCAACATTCAGAAAAGTAGCTTGCTTAATCCAAGGGACAAGATTTACTTTTCCTTCCTTCCTTCCCTGACTCATGCAACCAACTCATCATCACAAACCTCTTCCTTTCACAGTTAATTAGTTTGGGGATGGTTGTGGGAAGTAAACCTTTATATTGCTTAACCTGATTTCTGTACCAAGTATCTGCACTGGGAGCAACAGTTGTGAAAAAACAGAGTTAACCTGTTTCCCACCAAGCTTTCAGTGGTGCTTATGCTGATGTTTCTGCCAAAATATCAAGCAAAATTCATCTCAGCTCACAAAGAAAAGAGATAATTAGCACTTATATTTTCTTCTATTTGTTTCAGAAAAGTTGAAGCAGAAGGAGTCACCATCCCTATAAGAGAGTCCAAGGTCTGGGAGAGGGACCCTGGGAGATACCTCAAATAAAATAGATGGAAAGTTCTCAGAAAAGAAATTCAGGCTGTTTGCGGTCACCAGAGACTTCTGGAGCTCCAGAAGGTGGGCAGAGTGAAAAACCAACAGGTGAATCCTTCCAGAGAAAGCAGAGATATGGATGGAGACATGGAGAGCCAGACATACCATTTTTTCAATGATATTTACTCTCCAAGTTCCAGGAATGAATTGTGATTACAAATAGTCCTTTCAATGCTACTTGGCAGGTACAAATCTAAGGTGAGTCTGTTTTTATCTCATAGCTGAACAAATAGCTGAACCAGAAAAAAGTACTAAAGACAAGTGCTCTGAGAGTGTATGTTATTGCATCTATACTGGGTTTTAGAGAATTCCACCTGTTTACATGAGCTGTGTGTAGAAGTGCTTGTCCAAGGGGTTTTCCATGGTCAAGAGCCCATTAGGTTTTCATTATAATTGTAGCTGGTAGCATTGCCAGCTCCTGATGCTGCCTGTCATTTCCCAGCAATTCCAGTTGCTTTATATTTTGCCAAATATTATTATTATGATTAATTATTGCCAAAATTTTCCAGTTCAGGCTGGAATTGGTATCCTGGATATGTACCACAGTGGTGAAACTGTCACCAAACCCAGGTGTCCCTTCCAAGGATGAAATCAAAGGCAAATACACTGCTTGGCCTTTGTTCAATTATTGTACACACTTCTCCCTCCAGTTTTATTTCTGCTTGGTTTCTACCACCCCTGTGCAGCATTACACTCTTTCCACTACAGAAATTTTGCAATTTAGCAGAAGGGAAAAGGAGGGGATGTCCCACTGCTGAGACAGTGGGCCTTGCTGCCCACTGAAGGGGATTAGCTATTGATCTGCTCCTTATCAATTCTCCTCACACTGGAAGGAGTCTGCACCTTATCTTTCCAGTTGGACTGGATTCCCTCTCATTTGATCACTGGAGGGAAACCTAGGCATGGCCAAGGGGTGGGACAAGAACATCTGGTCCTGGTTAGTTGGGACTGTGCAGTAAGGCACATCCCAACAGGAGCAGGGTGTCAGGGCCCTTAGCGAGCTGTTCATCAGCAAGATTCACTAAGCTGTGTTAATTGACACAAATTACAACCTGGTAAAAGATCCTCCTGATTGGTTGTGCTGTTAGGTAGGAGCAATCCCTTAGTTTTGCAAAAATGTTCTACAGTTCTTATGTGTTCAACTTCATTTTCAAGGGGAGAGGATAAAAATAGACAGTCTGCTAAAACAGATTTTATAATAAACTATAATTCTATAAAGTAATTGGAGAGATTATTAGAGACAATGATTACTTTGCAATTCTATCTAGAGAAATTATTATCAAGGCCTGTCAGCCTGCTTGATGGGACTACATTTATACCCTTTTTTGGGAACCATCCACTGTAATGGCTGTTCCAAGTCCAGAGGAAGGTAGGCAGATGTGTGACTTGTTAGCCACACAAGTCTGACTACCTTTTTAATTTGGTGTAAATTGACATAACTCCAGTGATGCAAAGTTTCAGGAAGATTCGAAGCAGTGCCAGCTCCTGTCCCTTCATCCCAGTGGGACTGTGCTTACATCCACTGAAGATGTGGAGATTTACTTTAAAACATGCATGAAACATTCATTTCCTGGAAATAGTTCCCTTTCACTTTGGGAATTTGGAAAAAAAAAAAGTATCCAAAACACTCAAAAGGGAAAAGAAAATAGAAGGGGTGAAGAAAAATTACTTAGTTCAGTGATATTAGACATAGTGATAGAAGGAAATTTCAAAAATGCTTGAGTGGAATTTATAAATAGATAAATCAAAGACAAATACAGTGACTATGGTATAGTTAACACAGTAATCTGAAATTTCCTGGAGACTTAATGAGTTTGGAGCCACTAACACTGCACCAAGCACAGGGGACATAATCAGAATCAGAACTGACACAGAGCTCGAAATGATTTGAATTATCCCTTTCAGTTACATTAGCTAGAAAAACAGTAAACAGTCAATGGCAAATCAGAAGTACAGTCAGGCAACATCAATGGGGAGCAGCCAAGGCTGGGTCATACAGTACACTGAGAAGAGAGTTTGACCTTTGGAATTGAAATATAGGCATTTTAAGCTCCAGTGGAATGTATCAAAATGGCCTTTTTCAACTTAAATGCATAAAAGGTCAAGGGGAGGTCACATTTGGCTTTGGGTTCATCAGCACAGAGCATATCCCAGCTCTTTCTTTATTCATTCTCATTTTTAAAAAAGGGTTTCCAAACCTCTCTAGCATGGCATAAATATTCATTCTCCAGGGCCAGATTTTCAGTTGGTGTAAAACAGGATAACCACATTGAAATAACAAACCTCTGCCAATTTATACCATCTCAGAATCTGGCCATCCTGTTCACATTCTTTTAAGATATAGAAATGGCAATTTTGAAACTTTTCCTGGAGCAAATGCTTCCAACAATAATGATGCATGTTGAAATTTGAGACTTTGACATTTAAATTGTCTGGGGTTTTCTTTGAAAGGCATGGCAGGAGGCATCCTCCAGAAGAGCCAAGGAGAGAGTAAATACCACAACAATATATTTTTCTGCTTCTCTATGTGTTCGCCCTTCAGTAGCAGATTTATGTCTTTTTCAATATTCCCACAATTCTCTTCAGATGGGAAAGAACTTTTCTCTTCCCATATAAATTGCTTTGAAGACAAAAAAGAACTCCAAAAAGCCAAAAGGGCCACTCACAAGTGGCACTGAGCACACCCAGTAGATGCAGCAGGACTGCATCCAAAGCAGGGCACCATCCTCATTCTGCTACCAAACCAATTAAATACCCAGAAACTGGATGAATGTGGGGGGATCACCCAAAGTCAAATGAGTGGCCATCTTAAAGAAACAAGCATCCACAGTCACCCAATTTGAGTATCAGTCTCCTTTCTAAAGGAGGCATTTCACATCCTACTTACTCCCTTAGTGCACTAAGATAATTTCTAATATATTGGTAAAGAAAACTTGCCTCTCATTTTTAGGATAGAGGATCCATTTGAAGCAATAAAATAATATCAAACTTGTGCAGCCCTGAATAATTATTTTTATCCTAAAATGTGTACTAAATAGGAGCTTCTCTCTCTTTATTTGCATTCTGAAGAGTTCAGATGACACCATTCAACAATTTTCAGAGACTCTTGGGAAAAACATGGCCCACCCCAGGTGGCATTGGTTTTCATGTGGCATTTCTTAGTCTTTATCCAATTTCACTTCTGTCCCTCAGCATGCAGGAAAATCAACTCAAAACAGTCAATATTGCTCCATATTGAGAGTCAATTCCAAGGGAGAGAATCTCATTTTATATTTTATTTGTCTGTAATATGCTTATCCTTAAATGAACATTTTAGACACAGATTCCAAATTATGCATTCATTGGAAAGATTAACTCTGATTAACAAATTCATGCTAAACAACTGTGTTTAATTGGATTTTTGTAAGTAGCTAAATGTGAATGCTTCTCAGTTCTTCTATGTGGCAAACAAAACAAAAACTAATTTTAAAATATTTAATGAGGAGCAATCTCTGTGTTGCTGACCTATCTTCACTGGTGATGAACTCTTCCACCCTGCATTCCCCTGCATGCAAAGTTCTCCTAATCTAGTCCTAATAATGGTTAAAGTTATCTGTCTAATCAAACTAATTAGCACTGGTGAACAGAGACGTAATCATAATAGAAAGCAAATGCCAGTTTTACAAAATGAAAACGCCATATGTGCAGTAATTAGCGAACCACGTGCACTTTTTATAAATCATATTTATTAGTTCATAAACAAATCAAATCCTAAATGAAATGAACGTTACCATTACCAAACACCACTGAATAAACAGATACAATGACTGCCCCTGCTGGGTGTGTTGTACAAGGGGTAGGGGAAGGGCACCCCCTCCTCTCAAAGTTCCCTTGGAGGTGTTTATGGCTTTTTACAGAGGTCTGGGTCCTCTTCTTTAAGTCACAGAATGGAAGTATTAGCTGACCTAGGGAAGCTGCATTTTGGTCATATGGGCTGTTCTTGACTGGAGACCAGATGGTCATAAATTCGGATATTCAGGCTACATCCACGGTGAAAAATGTAGAACTAATAAGTACCCTAATAATGTTCTACAGCAGACCAGGTTTCACCAGAAATTAATGTGGATTTTTTCACCTTGCATAAATGATGATATAGTATAAACTATATTTAATGGCAACACCCAGCCAGCAGAGGCATACTTTCAGCTGCCTTCAGGCCCAACATACAAAGGGCTCTTTTACACCTCAGACACAGAAGTTAAACACACAG
This sequence comes from Agelaius phoeniceus, assembly GCF_051311805.1. NCBI lineage: Eukaryota > Metazoa > Chordata > Aves > Passeriformes > Icteridae > Agelaius > Agelaius phoeniceus. The sequence continues at coordinate 13,080,671 of NC_135270.1, read as the reverse complement.
AGCTGGAGAGACATACAGTGCTGGAAGCTCGGCCTGAACAATCTGACTCAATACCCACAGGAAACCTTAGTTAAAATTAAGAAGGGTTGTAATAAATACCATGTATCATTATGTATCCAACCACAATTATCACAATAAATACCACTATCATTGTGTATCCAATCACAATTTTCCTCTCCCATGGGGAATACTGGCAGCAGAAAAAAATATGGACAGAGATATTTTTGGAGGTACAAAAACTACTTAATTCATCTAACTGTTAGAATAGTCTAATGGTTGAGACCTCTTCTTTACATCAAGTGCTCTTCAGTTTAATAGATCCTGGATATTTCCAAATTTTGGGAAGAAACCAGCTCTGCTTTCTGTAATTTGGCTGAAAACACTGCAGAACCTGGTCTTTTCGGTTCTTGAGCCATTTTGCTCTTGACAAAATGAAGCCTTTAACTCCCACAGCTTCTGCCGACCTGATCAGATCATGAATTCTCCTGTGCCTGCAGATACCCAGATTTGAGTCTGTGCTTAGTTGCATCCTCCTTTCCAAGATGTTCCTATAATATGGTGAAGGAAGGTTTAGGAATGGGCTGTGCACATTCTGCTCTGAGGTCATGGCTCAATATGTTCTCAAATCCTCACCTTTTGAGTGAGAACACAGCGGGAATTTGGAAAGCAGAAGTACAGACCAACTTTCCTGTCACTGGTAAGCTTTACTATTCCCTTTGGTGTTCATTCTGAAAACATTAATTAGAGTGGGTATTTAATGTGACTCTCCCGTAGTTTGTACACGAAGAGCTCAAACTAATCTCAGCCCGCCCCAGCAATTCCAATGTACTCTGTTACAATGTCTGAAACATTACCAGTGAATTAATTATAATTGTGCAGTGGCGCCTGGCCACTTTGCTTTCTGTCTAGTTTATCTTTATTTTAGACTAAAGGAAACAACAATGAAAGAGCAAACACGCAATAAAATCTGTGCAGGAGATAGAAAGCAGAGTATCCTTGTCTTGGTTCCCTTCTTGGCCATACCCCCCATCTGGGCAGGAATCATGCTTTTTACATTTAAAAGTGCAATGCAGAGACAGCAGACCCAAAGCTGCAAGCATGCTGTGAATTTAAATTTGATCCCTTTTTTTGTTTGTTTATTTTCCTGTATTTCTTTGGATTGGACAGGAAGTTTAAGCATTGCAATAAAGAAACAAAGGCCATTTTCATTGTATATTTGGCCTGGCCAAGAATAAGAGGTAATACCAATATTGTGAAAAAGCCTGAGCAGGAAGGGATTTTGCACATAGCAGCTGAAATGAATCCACGCAATCATCTGAGCAGTTCTGGATTTTTCAACACACAGTCTCACCAACCACACATGGTCCAAAATAGTCACCCAAGATTCTGCAAAAAAACCCATGAAACTGCCTTTAAAATTATTATACTTTAAAATAATAGTAACACAACAGCTTCCTCCCCTTAGTTTCTGTCTTCTGAGCTCCTTGGGCACTTTTATTTATTCACACTTTCAAGCAAAGTCTTTCATGAAATCTCTTGTTTCCAAGACCTGGAGTTCTAGAACCTCTCCATTACAGTCCTGGGATAAAAATCACAAAAGGTTGACAACTGCAAGGTGCATGGACACCTCCCCCCGTGGGTTGACTCCAATGGTTGGCAGAAAAGCTGTATGGGACAGCCTGAAGGGCCTCACACGTCTTAGCAAGGGGGGGAATTTTACACTCTGATACCAGCAGGACCTAAGGATAATCCTTGCTCTGTGGGAAGAACTCACTTTAAAAAAACCCATTTTTCTCCCTTCGATAGGGTGAGTTGAGTCTGTTTGTCATGGGGCAGAGAAGTAACAGAAGGGAAAGGGAGGAAATACCTATGACATGGCAGTGAAACAGAGGTGTGGGGAGCCTCTGTGAAGCAAGCAGAAACAAAATCATTCATGCAAACCCTGTGGGCTCCAGCCTGCCAAGCCCCTGCACAGCACTTAGATGCTACCAGCCCTCTGTTACACTGCTTCAGGAGAGCAACCTCGGCCCCATCACTGTGCAGAAGGCCTAAAGCAGCTTGAACTCCCCCTGGAAGAGCAGTATCATAAAATATGACAGGACACCCAGCCAATACTCTGCTGGTTCAGCAGGACCAATCCTGTTCCTGGTGAAGCCACGTGGGGATTTTTTGGTGAGTAAAGGGAGCTGGCACAGGGGAGATACCTGACTCTGCAACAGCCTGATGAGTGACCACAAGAGGCACTGAAAAGACTCTTGTAAATTCAAATAGACATTAACTCTTGGATTAACTAAATGGGGTTCATGGCTGCTTCACATTACTGCTGGTAGATATCAGTGATCTGACCCCAGCAGTGTAAACAGCAAGACAGAGCTTTAATTTGCTTATTCTTTAAAGACTGGCCTTTTAGCAGTCTAATAAAGCAGAAGACTAATCTACGCAGGATAAACTACAGTACATTTTAAGTAATTATACTCCATGGTTAAACAGTCCTTACTGTAGGAGGACCAAGACCAAAAAGATTAGTTCATGCTAAATATTTCTCTTAAGTGATGTTGTTTTCCCCTCCTAATTTGGTTTTCTTACAACAAACTTCGCCTTCACAATTATTCCCTTGATTACTGTAAGAGTGCCAACATAATTTAGTATTTGGGGCTGGTACACAGAGCCTGGCAAAAACCTGACTCAAGCAAGTTTTGCTGCAGATTGGAGATTCAGCTTACTGCACAGAAAGCAGTTTTCTATATGAAAACTATTAAACTATATGAAGAGTAATTAAAAGCATCAATTAAGGATGTGAAATACAAATAATTTTATATTAGCCAGAAAACTTATTCTGACATACTAAAATGGGTGCTTAAAAGAAACTGCAGTGTGGGCTGCCACTTATTCAGAGCTCTAAGATACTGCCAAGTTGTGTCTAAATGTATAATTTGTTGCAGCGTTTATAGGAAAATAATTATTCCTACAATTTAAATTAGTGTAATACACTGTCACTATGTTCATTTGTATGGAGATACCCAGAAGTGCCACTGCTATGCTGGAAGTTATTTTTAATTCTGCAAACAACCTTGTCTTTCTATGCATGGAAAGACACAACCTGACATTTTCTATTCTCCAGCTTTCCCATGCCAGAAAAAAGGGCAACAGTGCTGTGAGTTGCCCCCATGCTTTGTTACATTTTCCTGAAATAATTAATTTTTGTTATGAAATAGTAACCACAACTATATTTAACAGCTCTATGGCAGAATTTTCTTGGTTCATACATTGTTGTTTAGCTTTTTCCTATGGAGAGTCACTGTGGAAGGTTGGATTCCTTCTTTTCAGCAGAGCTACACACAAAGAGCATCAGAGCCACATTGAACTGGTCTCTGGCAGAATGCAGCAAAGCAGCTACCCATCATCTGGCATGCAAGTGTTTAAGAAGGTTATAAATGAGATTTTTATGGAAAACAAGAGTTAGAAAAAATTTTGGTTAAGCCAACCTTGCTATTAGTCCCTGCTATTCTCTAAAACCTCGTTCTGCATGTCAAGATGTTACCTACTCATCATATTGCTGGCACCAACACAGTCCTAGGGAGAAGGATGCACAAAAGAAAATTCTGGATCACTTCATTCCAAAGCAAGAGTAACCTCTCTTAGCATGTGTGTACAGCATTGGGAGACAAAGAGCTGCTGTTGGAAAGAGCAGGACACCAGTCGTGTTCTGACACTCCCCCTTTGCTAAAAGGTTCTACTGTACAAAATAAGCTGTCTTTAGCTTGTCTTTGAAAACAAAAATCCTCACTAAAACAAAGAATTCATGAAAACAAAGAATTCTTTATGGCAATGAAGCAGGACACTTTTTTTTTTTGTGACACCCTCCATCTGTACCAAAAGACAAAACAGCAGTAGCCTGATACATGCACCCAAAAGAGGAAGGCTACAATAAAAAAAAAAAATATAAAGTAGTGCACTAAAGAATTGGTCCTGCAACATATAGCATCACATCCATGGAATGGTTTTAGGATTTGTGATCAACCCATGCAGAAAAGCTTTCCATAAGGTTCTTAACAGTTGGTGTGTCTCAAGGTAAGCTTTTGGGGGTCTTGTGAACTAAGAAATTACTCAAGAAGGAAATATATATGAATTATTCCCTCATCTTCATGAGGGAGAACAAATGCTGAGGACTGCATGCCTCACCTCTGGGTGTTTAATAACAGAGAAGAAAGGAAAAAGAAGTAGTAACATCCCTGCTTTTTAAGATAAATGCACAACTTTTCAAGTGCAAGGTTACACACAGGCCGGGGGTCCAAACTGCAATTTCAGATGAATTCCAGCAAACACGTGGTGACAAGCCAGTTGGAGAGTTTCAACTCAAATATACTGGAACCTGCTTCTTTACAGCTCAGTTTCCCCTCACCTGCAGGTACTGGTGGGCACCTACTTATTCCTCATTTTTACTACATGAACATGCTGCTTTGACAGGCCTTTTCCTCACGTGCCGAGTTTAACCCTTTACAACACAGCTGTAGCTGTGTACCAAGATGTTGTTGTAAGAAAATGGAGCTATAAAAAGGATAAAATCCCTTTGTTGGCTCATCAAAGGAGCAATCCAAATTGTGAATCCAAGCCCTAATCTATCTTTACTCAAATCACTGCAGCAGCAGGCAAAGTCCTTATGTACTTCTACTGCAAATCACAATCAATTGTATTAAAATGCATTTTAGAAACACACATGCTGGATCACCTGAAGAATAGCAGTCCCAGCTCATTTGTACTTTTAAGCAGGATTTGATGGCACATCTCTCATCCAAAAAAACTAATATGTTAACCCGATCTGCCACCTAATCCCCAAGAGTCTCATTTTGATTGTACAAAAATAATTTCGGGAACCTAACAGTTTAAAACTGTCTTTTCTTGTGCCTAAGTGCTTCATTTTAATAGATATTAGCTGTTAAAGATACTCATTTTAACAATGACATTTACAGCTTTAACCAGTCTATCATTGAGCACAGTGCATCACTTAGCAGGATAGCACTGTTTAAAAAATAATCTACTTGCTTTAATGTATATTGGAGTGTATTAGTTGATGTTGAATTAGGTCATTTTAACCCTTCAGCATTTTTCAGCAGCATGAATGCATTTCAGACCCTTTTAGTTCAAAATTGCACTAAAAGATATTTCCCCTCAATCAAATTATTCACTTACGTCTCCCCTTCCATTTAAATTCCTTTCCATTAATTCCTTTCAATTAATTAAGCCTCACAACATCACTGTAAAGTGTTTAAGAGCTACCATTGCCCAGTTTGAAGTTGCAGGCCATATCCATTTGAGATGGACAGAATAACTCCCACTGCTTTGAAGCAGGCCAAAGAGCTGGGCTTTTTCATATCACACAGAGGACTCCCATCAATTTTTCAGGGACTGGGTCAAGACACAGAGGACTGAACCGAAGCCACACACTGCCACATGACATCATAAACCTCCTGAGAGATCACAGATGCACAGATTCCTGCCCATCTGTAACCACAGCCCTGCCCTGCTTTTGAAACAAAATCATGGGACAGCGGATGATGAAGAAAATGTCAACAGGCTGTATAAACATGCAGTGGAAATCTAAGAAGCTGATTCCTCCTTTGTTGCTAAAGGCAGAAGAACTGCCATGTTAGATCAAACAGCAAATCCAATTAACACAGTATCCTCTCTCTCATGGTGGCCAGCTCTTAGGACATGATACCAGAATTTTGTTATGCCATCTCAGTTACTTAAAACCAAAAATTCAAACACCTTTCTGAGCCAGACCTTAAATCCAGTTAAGTATTTTTAAACCAACCTGCAGCCTGTTCAGGCCTATCTCCATTTCTGCTCAAAATGGAGGGTTAGGATATGACATGAGGGAATGGCCCTGAGTGAGACACAGTCTCGGCCCTACATGGAAGGAAGCACTTACAGGAGGTGACCTCCTGACCCTATAGCATCCATAGGGATTGTCACTGTGTCTCTGGGAGCAACTGCTAGAAGGTATGGCACTCCTGTGCAAGGCTGTGCCTCTCTACTCCCCACTGAATTCTTGCAGGCTGCCAGAAGGAGCTGCTGCCATCCCCAGTGGCAGATGTCCATCCCCATGGGACACTCTGGGAAGCCTGCAGAGGCTGGTCCCATACGAAAGCCCAAAACCACCCTCACACTGATGTCCAGCTGCTGGCTGGAGGCATCTCACAGGGTATTTGCAGGCCCTGTGGGGCAGCCATTTGGCAGTGCTGTGTCCATATGGGCACGTGTGGAAGGAGGGAGCAGCAGGATGCAGGGTGCATTCCCCGCCGGCTCCCGCTCATCCCTTTGAGACAGGCAAGGAAAACTACGGAGTGCCCCTGAAACATGGCCCTGCCACTAATTTGTGCTGTGGAATAAATATTTTCTCCTCTGTTTTCTCTCTCTTTGCTTAATAATTCGGAAAATTCTCCTTGCTTTCCCAGCTGCTGCTGAGCAATAACTAGCTATTTTTAGAGAACTAATCACTGCAACTCCACAATATTTCTTCTGAGTAGTAAAAACTCATTTGCCCTTGCTTTATCTAAGGCAGTTTGCTGTGTAGATATTGTCAGGGCTCCCATTTTCCAGGGAGAATTTGACTATATTGCCACTGAATTTCTCTGCCATTTGAGTTTTCCAATCATGGGAGTGTCCCAGACATTAGGTAAGGGAATCTTCTTCCACATCTTCTGGTGGCTATTTTATATTTGACCCTCTTTCTATACAGTCACATTCTATAGATTTTAATGGCTGTGATGTTCAGCTTTCACTGCATTGTTTGGGGCTTGGGATAGAGAAAGTCCCTCTGGGTGAGGGACATTCTGTGCACATGTAAAGTTTGACAAAGGTGCCCAAAATTTTTTAATATCTAAACAACTTTATGAGGAACACAACATAAACAGTGGTTTATATACAGGTGTCCACAAACTATTAGATGAATAGTTAAAACCAGACTTCTATCATTCTGTCTAGCACATTGCATTTCTTCAAGGTGAGGATATCACACCTTTGCAGAAGGGCAACAGACCACAGAGTTATTATTCCTTAGTAACTAGAGGTTAATAAAACCATTTTTCAGATACAGAATTAAAAAGAGATTAAAAAGAGACCTTCTTATCCTGAAAATGATGTTACACTATGTACAAAATTCAGGTTTTTCACCTGGGTACAACAACATGGGAAAAGATGCTTTATCAGGCCCAGTTCAGGAAAGAATGTCCTATTTTAAGAGCACATGCTTCCTTTTATCATTTGGTAAATCATCTCTGTTTTCCTGAATAGCAACAGATTTAAGTGTGTAATGTAGTCTCCTAGAAGTTCTAATGCTAATTAAATTAAATTTATTTGGTCTAGGGCTACCTGAAACAAGATACTGATGCATCTGCATACAGCAAAGGACAGCTTGAGCATCTGCAGAATAAAATGCTAGCCAGCTGAAGGGATACAATTAAGACAAAAAGAACTCGGGGATACTCTTTCCTTCACTATGCCATGCAAAACTAAACAGGAAATGGATTTAGATTTCCACCAGAAAGCTGAATATAGCAGCAGCTAACACATCCATTAGTATTCACAGGGTATTTATAAGCTTAGAGCTCTCTGCAAGAGAAGCTGGACAGCCATGGATGGGGCTGGATAAAAGAGGTAGGCAGTGTCCTCCTAGGGAATGCTGAAGAGCTGCTCATAGGAGCTACAGCTCTCTTTGTGAACAGGGATAAATCACCTGAATGGGTCATGTAGGACAGCAACAAAGCTATGGACAAAAGAATATGCCAAAACCTCAAAAATTAAAATACTCTATGCAATGTAGTATCAAAGTTCTGTGCATGTTTCTTTGTGAAAACGTCATGTATGAAGTTCTGATGAATAGACACAAAATTTACTGGGTAAATAAAATTGGGCGTTAATTATAAGAAGTTTGTACTATCAAAACTAGTATGTGCTAAAGAAGTGTCTGGGACATCACTGCAGGTGTCTTAAACCATTGACAAATTGCCAGTTTTGGGTTAATAACTTTGCATAGGCCTGTTTTTGACACAGGGTGTGGTGCTGGGCTGTTGTCCTAAGGGGCTGATATCAGACACTGCACTCTGAAAGTCCCTGTACTTCATCAGGGCAAGGTGTTAAAAACAAAACACATCCAAGACTGACATCTCAGAGGGTTTCTGAAGTATTTGCATTCAGGCCATGCTGTTTCCACCCATGTGTGAGGGGGAATGTCCAGGGTGCACAGCTGACAAATGACACCCTCTTGACAGCCTGCAACATGTCACAGTACAGGAGACATCAGGTTAATGTGAGACTGTGCAACTTCTACTTTTGTTTCCCATCTCTTTTTGCAAGAGAAAGAAAACCAAAGGAGCTGACAACTGACCACAAGGGATGTCCATATATCTCTACTAATGGAGCAGCATGGGGACAGGCCATTTCATCCATCTAGCCCAGCAAGCTTGAAACCTCAACCTTACTGACAGTGATTTGGGATCAGTCACTCTGCTGTGTTTCTTCTCATCCCTTGCCTACTTAGGTAACAAGACATTAATACAATAATTCCCCAAACCGATTATTTGTTAGATGAACAGTGTGAACAAAAGCAATCTGTGTCATTCTCTCCCAAAAATCAACTAAAGACTTAGTGACCCCCTTTCCTGGAGCTTTCTTGCACAGGAAGCAAGAGGCACTTGAGTCATTCAGCTATAGGGATGTACCTCACTCTTCCTTGGACCATTTTCGACCAAAACCACGCCAAAGCTCTTTCTTTTTGCATTACCTGACACTGGGACCAGAATTACCTCCCACCACAGTCCTTCATCTGAGAAACTTTTTGGTTCTGGGACCTTGTAACAGACTTCCCATGAGCAGAAGCCATGTGAAGCTGCAGCTCAGATTTCCAAATCCCTCAACATTAGCACACACAGCCCCGTTGATTTGTGTCCCTCCAGTTATGACACCAAAGTTGCTAATGTGGTCATTCCTGTAGAACTCATACCTGATTAGCCAAGAGAACAGATGTGCTGAAATTTGCATTCCCCATTTCCACCTGTGAGAATAATGCCATCAGCTTGCCCATTACTCGTGGAGATTTGAGCCTGAACTCCAGACGCAAATCTTTTTACAAGAGCTACGTTTAACCAATCAGAAATGCACTCTGCAAGAATGCAACTAAACTGGAGCTAGAGAAAGCATCTGTCTCTGATGCAGGCCATTGTGATGCTTTATGTCAGTTTGCATCAGTCAAGCTTGCAGTTTAACTCTGTTTCAGGGGGGTTTTTACAGGCATCAAAAGGTTTGTCATTTTTCTGTGATTTAGGTAAAGGTAGGTTAGGTAATACAATTCTGTGGGCTGGCAAGCACTGAAGCAAACCTCAGCTTTTAGCTTTCTGTTCCCAAATGCCTACATTTCCAGTGGGTAGTCTGTCATATGTCTAAAGAAAATGAATGCTAATGAAATAGAAAGTGCTGAAAAGCCGCTATAATGGTAGAAAGTTTCTCAGCTAATAGAACTGGTTCAGATAGAGGCAGAACAGGTTCTGATAGAGGCAATGGAAAAAGGCTTCCCAGAGCTCTGAAAAATAATTATTTAACCATTTATATGAGCAAAGAGTAGAGAACTGAGGGAGTAAAGGGTGCATCCATTTGCAAGTCTGCTGTGGAAGGGATCTTCTTGAGGCTACCCAATGCACACCCTCATTGCCCTGTGAGTTCCAGGGGAAAACTCTTCCTCTATTCCCCAGCTCAGAAACCAGCTTGCTGCTGAGACACAGTTCTGTATTACATGAGGGACAGAGTAATGGATTTTGAACTATGTCTCTTCAATGGAAATCCTTCATTCCCCCCAGCTGGAAGGAAAAGGTATTATATCTGCTTCAGTCCAGAACTGTCATCACATAGGAACTGACCCCAGACTTTTCAGAAAATTCATAGATTCCATTAGCTTTTTTTCTTAAAATGTCTCATTCTTCCACTCTTAAACATTTCACTAGATGCAGGAGCCACAGGAGGCAGTAAGTTGGCCTTGGCAAAGCCAAGACAGGATTAAAGCCCTTAGAGCCCATTCAAATCAACAAAACTGTTTCCATTACACTAAGGCATGACAACGGGGAGGGAAAATTGCAGGTATTTTGCCAAAGCTTTTCCTAATGTTTTTTTATTTTTAATTGAAAACTTGAAAATCTGACTCATTTTCATAACTGACATACACATGAGCATATGGTTAACAGAGAGTCAACTTTCCAATCAACCCTGCAGGTCTCCAGAGGTCTGCCACCTTCAGCCAGTAGTTTTTGGAGGATGATGTTTCATTAGTGGATCAAATCCAGACTTGAGCTTGAATCCAGCTGGCACACACGAGGCCCTCAAGCTGACAAGCTGTTCCTTGGAGCGTTAGCAATTCTCTCCTCTCCTGCCCTAGCTTTAAAGCCAGCCATTGGCAGTGGGATGGACTGGTTCACCATGCCATCTCACAATGATGCCATGACACCCATGTTTCTGAACAGGAGTGCATGGAGTTCCAGGGAATTCCGCCTCAAATCTCAGCCTGAGCAGTTATTGATAAGCATTTTCTCGAGTGAGTCAGGCCCCCTTATCCTCTGGGAGCAGGGAGCTCAGATGTGCTGCCCTATCCTCCCCCATCTCACTTGGGGGCCAGGCTAAATCCCTCTCCCTTCCTCTGCGAATGCCAGCTCTGACTCTTTTCTCAGCTCCTTGACCAGTTTCATTCTGAAAGGCCACTGTGATCTGGTGCCAGAGTTCACATGCAGATACTGCCCCAGGCTGCTGATAGCTGTAAAACCTCCCTCCCTGCTCACACCCCGCTCAAGTGCTCCTTTATGACTAGGCAGATCTTATCACACAAACACAGAATATTCTGAGTTGGAAAGGACTCATAAGGATGATGGAGTCCAGCTCCTGGCCCTGCAGAGGGCCATCCCCAGGAGTCCCACACGTGCCTGAGGACACTGTCCAAACACTCCTGAGCTCTGCCAGGCTGGTGCTGTGAGCACTGCCCTGGGGAAGTGTTCCAGTGCCCAACCACCCTCTGGGTGAAGAACCTTTATTATGTTCAGGAGAGAGATTGGTCTTATTTCATTGCTTGTGAAGCTCCATACCACTCACTACCTTCAGTGAAGAATAAAATAGACTGAAGAAAAGAAAAATCTATTTTTTCCACATATTTGGTTTACAAACCACAGAAGTCCTTGCTTTTAAGTACAACAATATATAAATTGCTATATAAGGAAACAGGCAGTGATGGCCTGTCCTCAAGGTGCTGCACTCTGTGTGCATCAATCACAAAGAAGAGCTTATTCTAACAGAAAGTGACCCTTTGAATGCTTGTAGGGCTTTTTTACCTTAAAATGATGGCACTTCCTGCACTCTGATAACTAAAATGCTGGACTAGAACTGAGATTCAGTTTCTGGTGATAATTGTCCAGTGCCAACTGCCTTCTAGGTCGGCATCTGCCTTCACACTCGGAAAGCAATTCACACAAACACTGGCTTGCTCACTGGTAGTGAAAAAGCATTTCATGAACTTTGAAAGTAAAGACAAGAGCTTCAGGGTTTCAGTCTGGCTTCAAAATTTATGATGTTTTCTGTGCATCACAGTGCAAGGGTGTGTAAGCCAGTCTTAATGGAAAAGCTTTGGTGGCATTCTAGTTAGCTTTGATTTAAAGCTTAATTTAGGCCCTGAAAAGGGTTAGTGCATCTTTACAGCCATCTTGTAATTCTCCAAGAGTCCTGCCACGAAGTTAGCCAAGCCCACATTTCAACACGGCAGGGTCACTTTCAGATCAAAGAGACACTCAGACAACTACCAAAACCCACTGGGAAAAGTCTTACACCTTGTCCAAAAACCCACCAAAAAAGGAGGTAGGTCATTCACAGTACTGTTCAAGTGCATTCAAAGGAGATGTAATGAAATAACATATGTCGTATATACATAAATATATATAGCCAGTCATGATGTTAAATGAAAAGCAAAATTCTAGGTTGGAAGTGGATCTAACTAAATATTTAAAACTCAATATTAGAGCTGAGAGAATAATTGGCAGCAAATACTTCACCCAGGAATTCAGCTTCTTTTTCGGCTTGTGGAGTGTCTGCATACAGATTGCCATTTCCTCAGATTTGATCATTACTTTAAATGAGTCTCAGTTTTATAGTGTAATTCTTTCCCTGTGTAGGTCGATGGAGAGGAGTCTCCAGTGCTTTCCTGACACTTTGCATCTGAAGCCTGCTCTGCAGATGTATTGCTCTGACCCACAGCTTGATGTGCGTGTCCTGTTTGAAAATCTGAGCGTGCCTCTGCAGCACTTCATTTTTACAGGCAGTGCTGGGGGTGAAAGCTGACCACTAAAGTACCAGCAAAAAGCAAATAATAAGCAGAAAGTATGGCAGAAAGGTGCTCACTTTTAAATATTAGCAGATCCTCAGCACTAACAGAGGGGGCTGAAGAGGGCTTTTTGCCTCTCCTTAGCAAAAGCACCTTCAACAATAGCTCTTAGCTCAAAGTAGAAGATACATTTTACTGGAATCAACACCAAACCCCAAGTATTCCTGCAGCTGGGATGGAAGAAGCCCATGCACCAGTGCAGGCTGGGGCCAAAGGGATAGAAATGAATACACTTTTCAGAAAAGTTAGCTGAAGGCCTGGTGGGCAGCCTGCAGAGAGGAGCGAGCAGTGTCCCTTGCAGCCAGCACAGCTGGTGGCCCACAGGGCTGCACAGAGCAGCCAGCTCTGCTCTGACCTGTGCCTGCAGGGATGGAGCCAGCAGCACCAGGGAGGTGATGGTTCCCCTCCCAGTCAGCACTATCAAGGCTGTACCTGGAGCCTGGTGTCCAGTCCTGGGCTCCACTACACCAAAAATAAAGACCCTGACTTACTGGAGCAAGCAAAGCAGAGGCCACCAGGGTGACTGGAGAGCTGGGAAAAGGTAAGGTGAGGAGCAGCTGAAGCAATCGGGTTTGCTCGATTCAAAGAAGAGAAAGTGAAACTGAGATGTTATTTCTCTACAGCAGCAACCTACCAAGATGGTAGAAAAAAAATGGAGTGAGACTCTCCTTGGAACTGCACAGCAATGCCACAAGGGGCTATGGACATGAGCTACAGCTTGGGAAACCTCAATTGGATGCTCAGAAAAGCTTTGTCACTGTCAAGGCAGAAACCACAGGAGCAGGTGGTGCAGAGGCACTGTGGAGTGTCTGTCCTTGGAGGCAGTGAAAACCCCACTGGACACAGCCCTGAAGAACCTGCTCTCACCAGACATGCTCCATATGTGGGAGGGGAGACTGTTCCACCTCTGGAGGACCCTTACTACCTGTGTGCCTCTGTGATTCCCTGACATTCCAATAAATATTTTTCCAGTCCTTGGAGCAAGTCCAAAGTATTTTTACACCCCAGATCTGTATTTCCGTGAGGACGTAAAGATTTTCTGTAGCGATTTCTGCCTATGAAGAGATTTGGAATATTAAAATCCACCCCTACAGAGATAGGTTAGTGGCAAAATGAAGGCAACAAAACCAAAGGTGCAGAATTCCTTAATGGTGGGGCTGTCTGTGAGCATATCTGAGCTCAGCACGACTGACTTACGGTCACCCTGATTTACACCAGCAGAGAGCTTCGCGTTGAATCTCAAGGCTGCATAAATGAATGTGTTTCACAGTTAACATAACCTCATATGTAGTGCTGCTGATTTAAGGACATCTAAAGAGTGCTGTCTTTCTCACTGTTGTACCATGGTAGGAACCTGTGTGCACCTCCTGTGCTCTCTGACTTGCAGTGTTGCTGTGTCTGACGCAGAATTATTAGATACTGAAATAAACCTCTGCTTTTAATGACTAAAAGTCATGCAAGAGGATGCTGGATTTGAAAGCCAGCAGAAAAGCCGTAGGCTGTTTGAGAATTCAGATTCAAATTATTTAGTTATCTCTAGTCCTCTTAGATATCTATAAATATCTGCACTCCACAGGGTGCTCATGCAATTTCTGATGGTTTACCAGACTGAAGCCACCTCCTCAACTGTAGGTTAGAGTTGTAACTCCTTGATATTGATGAAAAGGCAAGGGACTTAGTTATGAAGGTCATTTTTCAACTGAACAGTTAACTGGAGGGCACCACAGAATGAGTTTAGCTCTCTTTTGTCTCACAAATTTTGCAATCAAATAATATAAACTTGAACAAAGCCATTAAGGAGACCTCTTTTTCCAAATGCTATGGAAAAAAAATTAACTAACTTCATAAGGTAAAAAATTAGAACATTTTCATTAACACAAAATGTTCTTTTTAATTAGGATTTTGCAAGCTAAGTCTCCTAATGAATGAAGGAATGGAACTTCAAAAATGATTTGAATTGCTTATTTTTTTTTTCCTTCTCACTGAGAAGAACAAATGTAACTTTTTGCAAAAGATATTCCGTTTCTAATTGGAGACTATTTAATTAACTATTTCATGGCTGGGGTTTTCATCAGCCTATAGAAAGGCACTGCTCTCCTAAATAATCCTCAAGAGCTCAGAGTGCTTTAAGAACACAGTGCAAACCATGCTAAGGCACATGTGGTGGGCAGAGCTACAGGCAAATTATTCCTACAGAAAATGGGTTCAAAACATCTCCAGGAGACATTTTTCCCTTTTTAAGGAAGCAGTTACAGGGCTCAGAGGCTAATGAATATAGGGACACATTTACTGGGGAGACCCATGTAAACATGGATGCTGCTGGCACAGCGGGATCCACACTCTGGGAGGTGCCAGGAGAGGACAGAGAGCTTTTCAAGGGATGTGAAGGAAGGCAGCAGCCATGGAGCCAACACACACTGGCTGTGCCACAGCACAGAGCCCTGCCTGGTGTCACACAACCGGTAGCAACATGACAGACCGTGAGCAAACACGAAGCAAATTAGCCCAGTTGAGCACTCCACATCTGGACACATCTGGCAGGACCTGGCCAGAGCAGAGAAGGTGTGGAGGGTGCCATCAGAGTTGGTGGCTGCCTCTCCAAACACACAGCACAGACTGGAGCCAGGCTGAGCAGACCAAGCCAGCACTGCACCAGCCCACCCTGCAGACACCAGAGGTGTCACCACCCACCAAGGTGAGGGCAGCACCTTCCCCAGCACTTCCAGCCCCAAAGACCTCAAGGAAGTCTCTCTGTCCATGACACATCCCGACCCAGCAGGCTGATTTCCAGGGAAACACGAGGCAACACACAGTGATGGGAAAGCTCACCCTGAAACACCAAGAGAAAAGCACAAACCATGAGTCTTCAGCAAAAGGAAAGGTGTCTGAAGGTGGCAGACTTGGGAGATCGTGGTGCAATAGGGATGAGGTGCTGCTTTTGACCTACTGGTCTGGCTCCCTTGCTGTAGGAGCTTCAGAAACCTTTTACATGGGCTAATAGAAGCACATTACTGCATGCTGTGCCAGAAGAGGCTATAAAACCAGTTCCAGACAGCATCATTAATCAGACAAGTGCACTTGATCCACAGAGATAGGAAGCTTGAGCAGATGGACTAAGACAGAACATTGTGATAGAAAAGACAGGTCAAAGCAAAATTGTGGGAAAGGGCCTGAACATTTGCAGAATTACTTGAATCTGGGTTTTTTTCCAAAAGAAAACATCAGCAAGCAGTAAAAGAACAATGTGCAATCAATTATAAATGTAATACATGGGTAGCTGCTTGCTACTGCTCACTGCTCATGGACTTCAGCCTGACTACACTCTTGTGTTTGTAACACTGTGGGTTTTTTTATTCATTAAAATCTCAACAGTACCCTTCTAGCTCAAGATTTGGAGAAACCTGGGGTTTTAAGACTAGGATGATACTTCCATTAATGCCCATCAAAACACAAATGAGGTCTGTTAATTCTTTTTTGTTCTTAGGTGAGAAATGACCAGATCTGTTTGCACTAAGCATGGAAACACACTTGTGTTCAGCAAAGAGGTGTGAGTGTTGAGAAAGCAGTGAACCTTCCTAAATGAGTCATCCTGGGCTCAACATACAAGAGGGAGGGAAAAAAACCCAAAAGTATTTTAATAAACAGAATACTGGAGAGCAAAGGTAGAGTGAAGGCAAAGGTTAAGATAAAACAGAGGGTTTGGTCAGATGTCTTAATCTATTTACACAGGAGGAGGCTTTCAACAAACTGCATTGCAAGATTAGAAAAGAATTAGCACGTTCTGAAAACACACACTGATATTCAGGAACAGAGAGCAAACACCACACACATCATTTGTACCAAGTACCCAACACTAAAAGCAAAATCTAAATGTTATTTGATGTCATGGTGGCCACACTCTAAAATAGGACAGAATAGAACAGTTCCAGTCAGAAGGGACCTAAACTGATCATCTGGTCCCTTTATAGCACAATAAGATATGAAGGTGTGGGATGGGAAGGCCCATACAGGGTCTGTCTGAAACAGAAAACACAGATGTCTTGAGATTATGTAAAAATTACTGAATAAGCCCAATGCAGCAGATATTAAAGAACATCAGAAGATGCTTTAACGGACTGGAAAGAGTTCAGGATATATGGGCACATACTAGTATTCAGGTAAGAATACATGCACACATAAAAGAGCTCATTAGACAATTAGAAAAGATGTTAAATTTGAAAGATAAAGTTGGATCACAGTCAGTGTTTGCAGATATAATTTAATTTACTTAAGAGTTCAATCACTTAAATAAGTGACTGTAGATTCAGATCTGAAAGACAGCAATGCTGAGTGCAGTCCCAGAAAGAACAAGCACTCTAGCTTCATGCAGACTAGAAGATTGGGCAAATCCTAATGCTAGAATTAAATTTAGAAAAATTATCTGTAGGTACTTTTCAGTAGGTTTTTTTGGATACCCACTGTTTTACATGATCAGCTTCAGACCAGAAATACACGAGACACTATGTTATCCCAGATAAGACTTTTTTTTTTTTTTTCCCCCAATTTGTCTCATGCCATCCTTGGGCCAGGGAGAGATACTCAAGACAGACTTGAGAGAGGTTTTGGCCCATTCTTTCTGCAACACAAAGATATGCAATTATGAACAGCTGACCTGAGGTGAGGAGAATCTGCCCCACACACACAGAACTTGGCACCTCTGGGGTGCTGGAAAGGCAGATTGTAGGGAAAAAAGCTCCAGTCTTACACCATAGGTGCTCCTGGGTGTCAGGGGGTATTTCTCTCTTTTTTTTTTTTTCTTTCATTCTGTCTTTTGTTTACTTTTGTGCATGTGCTGAAGGCTGGGTGCTTTTCAAAAAATACAAACCCCTCTCCTCAGAGAGCACACAACCCGTAGCAGAGTGCAGCACAGGGCTGGCTGCAGAACCCTTTTTGTATTCCTTGTGCACTGGGCAGGGATTTTTTCATTTCATGCATCATCCATAACTTGCCGCAGCAATTCCAAAAATCTCTACCACGCTCACATGAATACGAATAATTTAAATTCACATTTTTGCTTTTGGAAATTTATCATCATAGAAGTCAGGCTCATAAAGCAACTGTATTTCTGAAATTTCTCACAGAATAATCAAGTGATGGCACTGCCCAACTAAACAGCCCCAACTCTTTGGCTCATACAGGCACTTTAAGCTATGACTCCATCTCACAAGGTCAGCTACTGACAGAAATCTGTCATCAGCATTAGTGTTCACTCTGCTTGTTTGTCTTTGATCCTTCTTTACTTAGACTAATTTAATAAGTAATAATAATAAAAAAAAAGAGTACAGGTAGGTGTCTTTTCTCTGCCAATGGCAGAGAAATGTCTTGGACACGAAATGTTGCTGTGAACATCTACTGAAGAGTTGGTCTTGAGTGGATGTTACTCCTTAGCCCCCATTAGAATCCTCCGGGTTTTGGCCAAAGGACAAAATATTGCATTTCTTAAGCATAATTGTGAATACAGGTGTTTAATCCTCCCTGACGTCAGAGAAATTATTGGCTTTCAGAAAAAGCAAAGCAAATTATAACTCTGCCATAAGCAATGGTCCAACAGTTTCTCAATTTTAAATTAATTGGCCTTTGAGAACCAAACATTTCCTACCATGGGACCATATCAAGGCCCCACACCTGTCCCTGACCCTACAACCGCCTCACAGCACAGGGGTTGTGCAAGGAGGTCTTGTTTTTGCACTCTAAAATATTGTTTGTGACTAGGATGACGCCCTTTCTCTTCACCTGTACCTGTATTACATTCAGCTGAGTGCTACCACACCCAACAGTGCTTACAGGAGAAAAAAATGGAGAAGCCAGAAGAGAGAAGAAGAGAAGAAATGAATTGCACTGCTTTTTCTGTTGAGCTCACCCCTGGCAGAGGGGCAGCTTGGGATTCCAGAAGCTGTGCACACAAGCTCCCCAAAAGATGCTAAAGAAGTCTGTCCAAACAGTTAAAGCAATCTTATAATTACACACTGACTGCTTAGGACAACCAGCCTAAAGTTTTCATTCAAGCAACAAAGTCTTCATTAGAAACATAAGATAGGCACTTCTAAGATTTTCAGGAAGACAGGCAACACTATTAGAACCTACCCAACTGAAAACTTAAATCAAGTTTGAACCCTTCAAGTTCAAGTTATTTCCTTCTTCAATTCTAGAATGAAAAACCTGATGTTTTTCCTGGTACCAGCCTGCTGATGGAGGTGGTGGGGTATCCTTGGGTACAATTCCAGCTGCCACGTGGCGTGCCCCAAAGGGCTTTGTCACAAAGCACACTGCAACTCCTGCCAGCCAGGTACCAAGGCTGCCTGCTGCCTCAAGGAGTTTTATCTAAAAATAGAAGCTGCTTAAGAAAAATGACCACCTCTTTAGAAGAACAGTCAGTTTCTTTCTGAATCAATTTAAGCCTAGGCACATCAATGAGATAGAGCTTGACCTAAAGAGCTCCACAGAAATCAAGACCTTAGATAAAGGTGTGCCAGTAATATGGAAGAAGATAAGGAGGCTGTGGGCCTGATCCAAAGGCCACCAGGTCAGTGGCAAGCTTTAATGTTGATGTAAATGGGCTTTGGAGAAGGCCACGCTTGAGAAAAGAGCACTCCTTATTATAAAAATCAGCAGCCATTAGATATGGACTGAAGTTACAGGAAATTCTTTGCAGACAAAACTTCCCTCCATTTTTCTCATCATCTCAGCCAAGCATTAGACCATTTGGCTCCATAGATGAGGAGGCACCAGGCTGTCACCTTATCCCAGGGTCAGAAGCACGTGGGTACCATTTGCCCAAGCTGTTTCTGCAGCTAGGACACTGGTTGGACACTGGTTCAGATGTGCTTGCTGCATCTTTAGGTGCTTCATCAGCACAGCTGGGCACCCAGGCAGCAGCACTGCCCACCCAAATTGCTGCACACATCCAATTAGCACGAGTGACTGCAGGAATCCTTCCCCACTCACAGGGAGCAGTCATGGCTCAAATAACAAGACAGAGCTAAGCAGTGGTAGAAAACCCTAAACTATCAGGCACCCCACCCCACAGCTGCTGCTTACCAGTGTTACAAAGTCGTTTTTGACTCAGGTATAATCCTCACTAAGTGGGGAGAGAATGCAAATGTTTGGCAATAGGCAAAAACCACACCCGTGATTCTCACCCTCTCTGGCCCGTGCTGAATATTCCTCACCGAAGCTGTTAAACTGATAAGGTTATTCACTGACAAGATATGAAAGAGCAAATGCTCTGTAATTGAATACCATATGCCTTGCCACAAATAAAAATAACACAGTTCTCTCAGAGATAAAATAAAGGGTGTAGTAAGAGAGCATTGTTAAACTGTGCTAAAACAACGAGGAGAGAGGGAATATGCAACTCAGCCTGCTGGCTGCAGTATAATTGGCTCGTTAGGGAAAAGTGCACACACGGACACATGCAGGAAACAGGAGATCACAAAACACCACAGACCCGTGTGGACTTGGGCACAGCTCCCTGGCAGTGCTGCTGAAATGAGAGGGTTGAAGGTGGGGCACAAAGTACCTGAGAGCCTCGGAAATGAGAGCACGTACACAGCTGGCCCCTCCTGACTTCCCTGTGCCAGCCCAGGGACCCTGCTCCTCTGTGCCCCTGGCAGGAGCCATGTCAAGCTGTGAGGAATCTGCACTGTGCTCCCTGACTCAGCAGCTGCCAGTTTGCCTTCAAGTATTAGAGAGGCATTATATTGATTACTGCCTGGTATTTGCAGGTCTACAAAACGTCCAAGGAGACACAGGAAAGTTTAGAGAGTTTTAATTTGCTGTACCAAAGCTTTTCTGATAGTCCCAGAAGATTATACATTTATGAACAAGGGCAGCAACTATAAAAGCTTATTGTTTGCACTCAGCCAAACTTCATGGATTTTTTAAGTATGACAAAAGAGAAAATGAGTTACACAGATTTTCAATAACTTGAACACCAATCTCTGCTGTCCAAAGGGAATTGCTCCAGTGTTCTTTCCTCATCTACCTTGGCCTGGCTTTAAGGGTTTATCCTTGTAAACGACATCAGTAGTTACAGTTAACAGGCCCAGATGAAGCTGTGGGGCTGAGATCCCTCTTGCCCTGATGTGCCAGATGCTCCAGGGAGAAGACTAAAGATAGCAAGAGGAACTTTGTCAAGGTAGGCTCCGTGCAGAAGATGGGAGCAAGCAGTGTGCATAGCCCTTCCCTTCACTTCAATGACACATCAGAGGTACCAGGAGGATTCTCTCATCAGAGGGCAATGGCACAAAGTGAGATTAAGGCAGAAACCCATTTTGCTTTTATGTGCTCAGCTAAAGAACAAGGTCAAAGACATGAGGTATTAAAACTTTTAATTAAGTGACAGTGGAATTATTTGCTTGCTCCTGGATTACATTGATGCAATACAGCCTGAAAGCTGCTGTTTGACATTTCCCTTGATTTCCACTCCTCTTTGATGGGGTTACACAGTAAATTGTTTTCAGGTACAGACTTGCCATAGCTACTGAGAGTCATGATGCTCCTAATATCTTCCCCACTTTCTGCTTAACTGAAATGGCACAAAGGCACCAAAGCCATAAAAAAGAGAGCATTACTGCAATACAAACTAATGTGGCTACAGAAAAAAAAAAAGTTGCAAACTGGTGGGATGGATAAGGCAAGTACAGATATGTTATTTGAAAACAATGGATTGTGAAGGATCCTGAACAGTCCCTACTCGATGGACAACAAGTAGAACCTTTTTTGGCAATACTGATGCAGGCACAAGTACATCAGGTGGCTCTGAATGGCTGGATTGGTCCACAGCATGCAGCCTTAGGAGCATCCAGCATTCAAATATATGTGGTGGAGCAGAAGCTGACTCCACAGTCAGGAAACAGAGCATAAAATGCATGGCCATGGTAAGAATCAAGCTAAGATGTGATTTTAAAAAAAAAATTAGGAGCAGTGTTTTCTTTCTGAGCTCTCTACTTTATTTTTATTTGTTTTTATGCTCCTGTAAGTAAAATCAACAACTTCTTTTCCCCCAATAAACTGAAATTTTGCAGACCATTAATCCATAATATGGACAAAAGGCTTCGGGTAAATGTGAAACAAAATGAAAAATGGTCAGTGTGGTTCTTCCAGGAAAAACTGATACTTCACATGAGCATAAAGATTTTCCAACAAGCAGCAGCACACACATTTCTGTGCAGACCCACGGTGAGTAGAGGGTAATGGCTCTGAATATCATTTATGCACACTTAACTACCATTTAGTTAATGTTTATGCAGCATTTTGAAAATGTAAAGGGCTGTAAAGATGCCAAATGTTATTATTATTAATAATCCAAGTGATAAATATGACTCCAAATTCTCTACTTTATCCTTGTCCTTCATGTCAAAGGGGTGTTTGCACGTATAATAAGCACAGCAATTCAGCAAGACACTCACAGTGTTTGTGTTACCCAGAGTTCATGAGCTTCATACAGAAGGGAAAAAAGGACCAACTGGTTTCTCCCAAAGTTTACTGAGTGTTACACCCCAGCCCCCCAAATTAAGATGGAAGATTATGTTAAAATCCTGCTTTTAAAAATGCTGGGTCAGAGCTTTGCTGTAGCATCTAAAAGTCTATTTGGAAAGGGAAAGAGGTCAATATGTTTCAATAAAATGCATTTTCCTTTCAATGAATGTAAAAGAGGGCACAGGAAAGGACTTAAAGCCAGCCATATGTGGGCATCTGCTGTCTGCCATGGTCCCACTGCACCTCCCAGTCTGGATCACTGCTGGCTGCCCAGATTTGGAGCATCCAAGCCCCCTGACCTGCGCCTCCTTACATCTTCACTTTGGGCCTCAGAGGAGGCCACCAGCCACAGAGCCCAATGTCACAGACACAATTATACCCTCAGTGGATTTCCCCTTTCCCTAAACCACCTCTATTCTTTGCACCTGCAGCACCATGACAAAAAGTCAGACACGAGCCACTCCAAAGGCCACGGAGTTTCCAAGACACAGGTCCACCAGGAGTGCTTGCCACCGCAGAGGACTGCTCTTATTGCACTAGACCTCAGCAGGGAAAATAATCCAGGAGCCAGGGCCTTTGGTCTCTCCTTTTATCCTCAGAAATGAACCTACTGGTGCTCTCAGAGAAGTGGCTGTTATTTCAAGGAGGTGATCAGTTTGTGAGGAAGCAATAAGTGAATTTTTTTTTCCAGATCCTTTCCCCAGGTTTGGAACAGCCTTTGTGATTGCAACAGCTTCACCACTGAGGCTAAACATGAAGTTCCTTTTCTGAGTGAATCATCTACCATTCCCCTTATTGAAAAACCAAAAGGACAAGACAGATTTCTAAAAGAATTTCTTTAAAATATCTTCATTCACTTCAACAAACTGGATTTTCCTGAGTTCCGCTCTCATTCCAGTGTTCTGTTATAGTGGTTGGATGCTGAACTCTTGGATGCTTGGCCCAGACTTTGTGACTGGGGACACAGGCAGAGAACATGTGGCTCAATACACCCTTTGAAGGCTTTCTCCAAGACTTGAAAAAACTATCTTAGTTTAAAAAAAGGAAAATGAGGGAAAAAAATCCCACAGAGACAGCCTGATCTTCTACTTTCTCACACTGGTATAAATCAAGAATAACCCCATGGACTTTGTAGGACTTGCACAAGTATAAAACTGCTAGAAATGAAAGGTTCACATTTCCTAACTGCAGCAGTTGGCTGGGTTTTCTTTAAATAGCTTCATTAATAAATACTTTGAAAAAGAGAAAAAAAAAGGGCTCTTCCTCCCCCAATACTAATTGCTAGTGCTCAGATTTAATCTTCAGCATTTATTGTGCTTCACCAAATCCCTAATAATCACCCCAGAAGACTCCTTAACATTGTTGTATAATGGGAAACAAGGGCAGGGTATTACTTTTTCATGTACAAAGATGTTTCATCAGGAGGCCAGATTTCTTCTATGCAGCTAAAGTACATAGAGCCTGACACTTTTAATTTCTTCCGTAATTGTGTCACAAGAGGGGTTTATGTCACTGTGCCTCTTTGCTGAATTCCAAGAGGCTCAATGCTATTCCCATGGTCATTGCCTCCTGCCTCTACTTTAAAATAATGAAGATTTGGGCTGAAATAAATTTGAAGATATCAAATAAGGACCCCTTGAGTTCCAGGGAAAGAAAATAAAGCAGCTTTTATTAAACTTGTTATGAGACCTTTCATGACCACTATTCTCGCTGTTCTCTTTGCTCAAAGCCTTTAGAGAATGGTCTCACTTTAGCCTAAACTCAGCTCTTTCTCAGCTCTCTAAGCCTCTGTAAAATTGAAGGACATTCACTCCAACACACGCCTTTAATAACTCAGTATGATTTAAACTTTCAATCTGCATTCCTGATTTCTGTAATAATTGAAAGGAATGCATTAGCAGCAGAAAAAAACCCCCACTTTTGCTTCATAAACTTTACCTTCATTGCCTCAGATTTTCAGTAGTTCTCAATATGTAAGTTTAATGGCGTGACCCTAACAAGAAACGATCAGCAAATGAAACGAACCAGTGTGTAGCTGCTCCACACGGCTACAAGTGTCAGCTGTGGCCTGCCTGCCATTAATTTTATTGTAACTCATTTCTTCAGGTTGAGTACAGCACGATTTAATGTTCCCATTCTCCCATTCCTGTTCTGCATGACAAATTGTTTTAATAAACATAAACCGGGTAATAATAAAGTAATAATAAGCCTAGCACTCACCTTATATCACTGCAGTTAAATTCTCCCACAAGCCAGCGCTGGTTACAGTGACAATTACAGTCGGGCCAATCCGCAGCCAGGCAAGCACAATGGACAGATTTAATATCGTTTGTAAATATGATTAGTGTGCTGTCATGTTATTGCAGCCTGGTATTTACATTTCTCTCTGGGGTTATTCACTACACCAAATCAACATTAAATAGTGCTCCCTTCTCTTTCCCTTAAATCAAATATACCTTTCTTTGTGCTCCACTCAGAAGTTAATGAAGAAAATGGCATCGATTGTTAATATTCAGGGATCAATCAGTGCTTTACATGCCCCCTTTTTTTTTTTTTAAACAGATGTATGTCTGTCTATATAACCCTAGAAGATTTCTTTCGAAATTCATAATCTCCCTGCTTCCTCCTCCCCCTCCATACACACCCTTTAACATCAACGCTCGTCTGCTGACTCTCTTATGAAAAATGTTCAAATAATGAATGGCTGTTGTTTACAGAAGTAATTTCATGCTACATTTCCATTATTGCCTGGATTTGTTTAGCTTCTCAAGCTTCCCCATTTCCCTGCAATGAACTTTTAAGGAAATATAACCAGCTTTCACTGTTTATGCCATTATGTTTATAATAGAAGCTGCTCTCATTTGTGACATATTGCAACACTTCGTAACTGTGTGCAAATAAGCATCCTTAAACTTGTTAAGGTCAATTAATCATTGTACAAAAGCTTTTTTAGCCAGGACTTCCACCAGCATAAATCCAGCCATGTAGCAGGGTAATGAAAGGGCTCTAGTGTGGACTCGGGTCCTACATGGCACAATTGTGTGCTTCAGATGTTAATAAAACTGCCTGCAGACGACACAGGTCTTTTTCTCCAAAGTTATTTGGCTCCCGCGGTCAGGCAGCACAGGTTGAATGCCTGCAGCCCAAATCAAGAACAGACAAAAATTTATAATGACTTCAACCACCAATTCCCACCAACCTAAAAAAAAATTCTAAAGCCACTTTCTCCACGGTGAAAGCAAGGAATCGAGCCCTAGGACACCCTGCGGAGTTTGGCCCCGTGGCATTTCCCTGGACAGGATTTGACACATGAAACACACGGCAGCCAGCTCCTGATTTCAGACGGCAGCCAGCTCCTGATTTCAGACATCACAGAGGGCACCATCAAAGGAGAGCGCGCTGCTGTGGGCAGCGCCGGGCCCCGGCTGCTCGGGCACGTGGATCCTGTGCCAGCGTGGAGCCCTGGCTGCCTCCCACTGCTGGGCTAACTGCAAGGGGTCCCTGGGGGCCAGCGCTGCCTGAAAACCGCCTGGCACAAACACTGAGCATGGAAAGGCTCTTCCTAATTAGCAGCCACCTCCTCCATGCAGCCATGGCACACACAGGCTCGCTCTTGCCCTTCGTGTGGTTAAGAAAGGGGAAATATTCATGTGGTTTGTATTTATGCTTCCATTTTCAACAAAGAGGTTCTCATCTCCTGCACTTTTGACTGAATTAAGACCTATGTCTGAAATTTAAGACATGCCTTAATCAGGCTCAATAGGTTTTCTACATGCCCCAGGCTTACTGATGTCATGGTGCCTGGGTGCATGTAAAATAAGCCTGGTCTGTGTCACTGAACTTGGACTGATGTGTAAAAACAAAGACAATAAACCCTCCCAACAACCTCATTTAAACTGCAATGGTAAAATTCAGTGAAATATTTAATACTAATGGAGAATTTTAAAAAATAGGATACCAGTTTATGAGGGTGGCCATGTGCAGGCACATACTTTATGCATTTAGTAACATTTAACTCACACTTACTTTTCCATGCAAATTGAAGTATGAAGAGATGCCCCACATTAGAAATCTACCCCAAGGAAGTCCAAAATGCATGACAAAGACCAATACTCAGGTATCAGTAATAATTACAAAGCTGACTCACGCTTTGTTGTTTACTGCCAGTTTACTTTCCCATGCCACACGTTTAAGTTAGGAGAAGGGAAAAGAAAAAATTAAAGAAAGCTTTACCAGTCAGTCAGAGAGCATAGCTATTTTGTGGGGGACGTAGATAACCTGTAGACCAAAGCAGGACTTTTTAAAGAACTATCTGTAGTTGCTGCTTTATTGAAAATGATAGATTTAAGAATATGGCTCCTATGGTCACCCAGAGGGCACAGATCCCACTTACTGTGAGTCGTTGATATTCTTTATTTAGAAGAGCCAAACGTCGCAGCAAAATATTTCTGCTAAAATGTGTATTTACTGCATTTTCCTTTCAAAGCTCGGCAAGGTGACAGCTGGAGAGGGGTGTCTGTGCATGTGTGGAAAAAAAAAGAGGGGGAAGAACTGGGGTGTTACTAAGCACAAGATCACAGTACTCGAAACATCCTACTGAGATCAGAAGAATTGTGAAGCATACCGAGGTGGTACTCCAGCTATTCATTAACTGCCTCTATCAGCTGGCCCGGAGATTAGAGCTTAATGCAATGGTGAAGTAAGTGTCCATATCACAGTAGCCATGGAGGAATAGCAAGATGTAATGAAACTGAATAGCTAGCCATTGAAAGTTGAAAAATATATTGATTTTTCAGTGCTTGATCACCCAGGAGGCTTTATCAGGTATGAATACTTGGGAACCATCTGCTAACTCTGTAATGGTATTTTAGGATTTGTGACAGACTCCAGCAAAAATAAAACTGCGTGTTAGAAAATAACACATAGTGAAGCCAGCTTCTCTGCAATACATTCCACTCTCCACACACATCTGCTTTTCTCATTCCTGCCTTTTAATTGTTCTTGAATTAGCAATAGCTAATGTGTGAGTACAAATTAAAATTGGTACACGGATTGAATCTCTCCCCACCTTTCACACCAAAGACAGCTCAGACATTTATAGCTGCATTTATCTCTACATCAGCTTGCATTACACTCGTGGTAAAGATTCCTCTCCTCCCCAAAGGAAGTCAGCAGGACCTCGGTTATTGTATTTAGCTATTGAACCTCCTTGTCAACATTTCTTAGCATTCATTTGTGTAAGTCAAAGAACAAAACCGAACAGGAACAGGCTTGGAGGCACAATATCTACATATTGTCTGATGTAAATAACACTCCTAGACATGATTGGCATTCTCCAAACAACAATCATTGTTATTGAAATGTGCCTCTATTCCCCTTGTTTTAATACTGAGAATGATTATGAAATCTCTTTGGGTACGATAAATCAGCTGAAAGATGTAATAACATGTTTCAGCTGTTGGAATGGATGTTTGATTACAGCTCTGAGGGTTTTTTCCTCATCTTGTTGCTAGTTTAATTCTTAAACCATTCTCTGATTTAACAAAAAATATATTCTGTATATCAACAACAAATGCACATTCTTGTTCACAGTGTGGGTAACTGAGCAGGAATTGAGTTGCATTTTAACACAGGGAAAATATTTTTCTATTATGGTTTTGGTTCAAATAGTAAGCTAAGCTGTGGTTTGAAATGGCTTTAGTAAACACTTAATACCTAAATAAAACAGAAAAGATAAAAGGGGGTGAGGAGGAAAGAAAGAAAAGGAGGCTTTGGTCAGGCCATATTTGATTTCCATACACAGAGAAAAAATTCCACCTCTCCTCTGCTGCCTCCCTCAACGATTCTACAAGCATCTCTTTGAGTAAGTGGGAGCAGAATTAATTTGCCCCAAAATGGTGAAGTGTAAGTGGAGGAAAATTGTTTCCCCCTGATTTTACACTGTAGTGGCAAGACACAAAAGATGAAGGAAGTGAGACCGCACCACACAGCGGCAGTGAGAGCGAGGTAGCTGGACAGAGGCTTTTGAAGGATCTGAGAATCTGTGTGCAGCAAAGGCAGCGCAGCTTCTCCAGCTCACTCTCCCAGAAAAGATTCTGGCAAATAATGCCTTTCCCTTGAGTTTATTTT
Source organism: Agelaius phoeniceus (assembly GCF_051311805.1). Lineage (NCBI taxonomy): Eukaryota > Metazoa > Chordata > Aves > Passeriformes > Icteridae > Agelaius > Agelaius phoeniceus. The sequence goes on along the minus strand of NC_135270.1, from coordinate 13,052,614 downwards.
GTGGAGGAGAAAAGGTGAAGAAAAAACCCAAAAAGCTATGGGAAACAAAAAGATTAGTGTGTGGGTGGTGGTTTCCCTTTCCAATCAGCTTTCCTCCCCATCCTGCAGGGCTGCCCCTGTGCTGATGAGCACACTGTGGAGCCTGTGAGGACATACCTTGATGTTCTCCCAAAGTTTGCAGAGCCAAAGAGGCAACTACATTCAAGACTGGTGGTGGGAAAATGCAGAGACATTTGGGGCTTCCCAAGGTCTTTAGAACAGCTCAGTGATGTCTTGCCAACATTTCAACAAGAGACTCCTAAGAGAATTCCCCCCTTGGCCTGTGATAAACTCAGTGCCCCAACCGTGCCTTTGCCTGCCAAGAGGAGGGCAAGGGACAAGTAAAGCATTCAAGCATTTTCCTATTTAAATGAAAACGCTTTGTCATCATGGTAATCCAGAAAAGAGGCTGTCCTACTGTGAGAGAAACCCTACACCACCCATTTGGGTGGAACTGCACACGCTCTACCTCCCTGCAGGACAGAGAACCACATTTGTAAGGAGAAATCACGATCTGGATAGCAAGACATCCACCCAGGATGGAGTAAGCAAAGTCCCAGGCATTTCTCCCTGAACCTAGAAAACAGGGATAGTTGTTAAGGGCAACTCTAAGGCAATGTTCACATGAACAGAGCTCCCCAGGGCGTGCCACAATCGGACACAGGCTGGCAGCTCAGGTCCCACCCACAGGGAGGTTTCCTATTCCCTTTGCCTCCTTGGTTTATTGTGCAGCCTGCCCCTACTCTCGGAACAGGCAGGCTTTTAAATTAGGACCCACAACTCACTCTTCCCCAAAGACACCAGCACAATGAAGAAAATATTTCTAAAGTTCAATGGAATTACAGAATACCTCTAAAAAGTTACTCATTGCTTAATTCACTCCCCTCTTTCTGACCTTTACTCAAGGGGAAAACTGCCAACTGCACAAAATCCTGCCAACTCCAAGGAGCTTAATTGTGCAGATTACAGTCTGTTTGTAACACAGATTATTGAAACACACTTGGACCCTTCACATCCCCATGTTTGATTCAGTAATAGGTTCTGCATTAGATAAAGGAGATTTGTTTTGATCCTCTCCTCGCAGATGCAGAGCGCCCTACACCTTTTATATTCCAGACTCCATGATCCATGACCTCTTTGCATAAGTGAAGGAGCCACAATAGGCTGCTCCATACTGTAACCCCAGTGGGGACACTTTTGGGGGTGCAGGAAAGGCAGGCAGAGATTTAGTTCATGGCTTACATGGCAGCCTAAAATAAAAAAAATGCACATGTTATTCTATAACAAGCACATTTCTCTGAGAGATTCTGGCACTGTGTGGCACAAAAGCTAACCATGGCCATATTTGAAAGCAGAGCGCACAGTATTTTTAAAACAGAAAAAAAGTGAAAATTGCCTTTTAAATTTTAGAGAATGAGGTGAAACACAGAGTCAGAATGGAAAACTTACCCTCAAAATACATGAAGTGAAATAATTTCCTTAGGTTCAATTTTTTTCTCTCTTTCCCAGGCTAAAAATTTAATGAGAAAGTAATCTCCTCACCTTCCTAAAAATTCTGAAAGAAGTTAAAACATTTTATTTGCCACCTCCTACAAAAGCACAGAAATCACCCTGAATTTCCAGCTATCTCATAGTAATTACAAAGCAATCCTCCCTGCCTCAGAACCAAGGCCTGCTCCACAGCCTGCCATCATCACTGCAGGGTCTGGGTGGGAAATTTCAGGCTTTTACTTTGCATCTTCATTCTTCAGCTTCCTGTGCTTCAACTCTTGGACTTGATGCCCTTAAAGGTCTTTTCCAATTTTACCGTTTCTATGATTCCCAATATTATTATAATTAACAAATGAGTTTTTCTTCAAACACTATCCAATTGGTGTTTTGTGAGGCTACTGCTCACACTCCACTGCCCTTAAAACAGGAGGGGGTGAGTGGAGACCCCAGAGTTGTGGCCATTAATGCCAGCCAAGTGTTCAGGACTGAGGGGAGTCACTCCAAGCACAACCTGCACACAGTGCCTCTGCTGTGGCTTCTCTCCTCATTTACTGCCTTACAAAGAAGGTAGGAGGTGGCAACAGCTTTCCCTGGCATTAATGTGCTTTTAGTTGCCTGATAAAAGTATTTTCCTCCTGTAATCACTGCACAGCACCAGACTAAATGTGCAGAGCACACTTTTAATTTGAACACACACTCGTAGCTGTGTGCCAATTTTTTGCTTCTGTAGTGTTGATGAGCAGTTGTATGTGGAACAAATTGAAAAAGCCACACACTAATTTCCTAAATGTACCTTTTTTTTTCTCCAATGGTAAGGAAATGATGAGTTTTAGATGAGAAAGAACATCTATCTGCAGCTCAATGAACTGAAAATGCAGAAAGTAAACTCCTGCAGCCTTCAGAAGTACTCAAGAGTGACACAAAAGTACTAACCTCTTCAAATTTTGTGATGCAATTAAATGGAGTCAGCAAATTGAAAGGATGACAAGGACAGAGGAAGACCAAAACACACCTGAGCTACTGTGATAAACGAAAATAACAACTTCTTGTTTTAACAAAATAGTGCTGTGATACATCCCATAAGCTGGCAGAGTACTTTTATTATACTTCAGCAAAAATTGTGCATTACTGGCAGCTCCCTACTTGTCCAGCTCTTGGTAGCAATGCTGCCTCTCTTATTCAGCACAGCTGTGCTTCTCTTAGTGAAAAATCAAGGGGGCAGCAGAAGAAATTATTTCCCTTGCTGCATTGTACCTTTCTGCCATGAGACACCAACTCACACTGGGTGTGCATTTAAGAAAATTAACTTCTGCAAATTTTATTTTCAGCCACAAAGAATGCTCCAGTCGTCTGAAAGCCCATGAAACTCTGTTTAATAGGACCAAGATTGCCAACATTTCTAAATTAGCTCCAGTGGAAGAAGCTCAGAGCTGTGCAGATGGGTGGCAGAACTCCTAAGGTTATCTCACTTCTGGAGCTCTGTAAAACAACTTGATGGTGTTGGTTTAATGCTCAAGTTTTACTGCATACCTGTAAATGTAGATTTGAGGTAATAAAGTGTGCTTGCTGAATGCTCACAGTACCTGAGTAATTTTACAGCTGTGGAGCTGTGCATCCACATACCCTCAGTTAAACACAGATGTAGTTTTCCAAAGGAATTCTCACCATAGTTCATTGCTTTTAAATTTCAGCAGAACCTCATCTTTGCTCCTTTAGGTCAGCAGGTTCCTCTAGAACACACTGCTTTGCCCATCATGCTGTTAATAGCTTTCTTACAGAATTTTCTAGCTTTTAGCCACCCCTGCTGATGTACAGAACATTTAAGGGAGGCCTGTGCCCAGTGGTGCAGGACCTGGGGTTTTGGTTTCTCCTCACTCCTGCCTGATAAGTTACTTCTAAAAGCAGATACAATGCTTCAGCTGCTTTACTGGGTAGGTAACTGCTGTCTTAGGGTTCTTTCACCACTGTAATATGAAAAAAGAAGCTTCTGTGAATATAAATTAAGAAGGCAGGATGGGTAAGTTGCATGAAAGCAATGGGGTAATACTGTCCTTCAAAAAAGATCCAGCTTCTCTGCTGAGCTGTCTCTGGACATCAACAATGTGCAGACAAAGCTGGTGCCTGTTCTCTCTCAGTGCTGTGTTGAGCCCACTGATAAACCAACTGAGTCTCTAACCTCTACAAAATGTTATGTACCATCCCAATCAGAACCTGAAAGTGAAAGGAATGCCCTGGTAAAGGCTGAAGCACCCATCATCCCTACACTGCCCTTTCTGGAGAGGCAATCAATCTGATTTGAAAGCACTATGTGTCAGAAGGGCACCAGCTAAAAATATCAGAACTTTTAGGAAATTATTTATTTGTGATATTTGTGAACAGTGGAGCCTCATCAAGGTCCTGGAGCTCCAAACTTTGCTATGCACGTACTCCTACAAATTCACACTGCTGCAATGTGATTACCAGCACAATGAGCTGCCACGGGGGTGGAAAACATAATAATCATTGCACTATGAAATCAGAATCAAGGATTGTAAGATAAAGTGCCTGGAATTCAAAATCATCATCTGCAATAGAATATTTTCCCAAGTTTTCTTGCAAGGTATCCTAATTTGGTAGGACACTTCAAAAAGCATATTTCAAAGTGGAAGGAGCGAGTGTTAATCCCTGCCGATAGCAGAATAGTAATTTTTACTGTGTAGGTGATGTGCCAGCAGCAAAAAGGGCTCTTAGAGACAGACTTTCAAGTTGCCTTCATATTTCACATGTAAATAAACTTTTCCATCAAATGTTCAATAGTGATCATTTTGTGAAAATTCTGGGTTAGTTGCCAGTTCATGAGAGCAGTCCAAATTTCCTCCTTTCCAAACAAGAATTTTAAGGATTTTGACATAAGAAAAAATATTTCCTATGTGAAACTAAATGGTCATACAACTCCCACTCAGTCTGATAAAACCAGAAGGCTATAAAATGTTGGAAAATATATAGAAGCATTTGTTTCCTTTTCAGTTATTCCTATGATATCATTGGGTCCCAATTCTACAAGAGATTCTGCATTCTTATCCATATTTATAGGGTTGTATTTGCCTTACTGCAATGTAAAGAAGTGTAAAATACCACAAATTAGAATGGTAATATTCTATAATAAATATAGTGACATAAATAATGAGAAATCAAACAGAAACAGTTTTTTCTCCTTCTGAATTTTTTTGAGGTTCTATATTTTTCCAGTCCCAAATCTGCACTAAAACCACTTTAAAATCTTTAAAATGTTCATAACTAAAAGTTAGAAGGCTACTCAATTTGATCATTTTTATCAAATGTATTGTTTCAACAGCTTTGAATCACTGCACTCCCACTTGACCACAATTTTACACTTTTCTAACCTCTTTTTGAACCTAAAATCAGAAGATTTTGTACCAAACTATACAAACATATATCTGATACTTTCAAGAGCTTGAAACCATTTGAGTAGAATAATTTCTCAAAAATTAATCTACTCCCCAAAAGTCCCACTAGCTTGGACAAACCACAGGAGCTGGGAAACCTATAACAGATCACAGAGAGCAATTAAGACCCAGGTTAGATTCCCTGAAGCAATTTCTAAATAAACCTCCATGTGTTCAGTCTGGGCCCCTCGCTACAAGAAAGACATTGAGGGGCTGGAGAGAGTCCAAAACAGAGCACTGAAGCTGGGGAGGGGTCGGGAGCACAAGTCCTGTGAGGAGCAGCTGAGCAAGCTGGGAGTGTTTAGCCTGGAGAAAAGGAGGCTCAAAGAGAAACCAACCCATCCTAGCAATGATCACTTTTAAACTCTGTTTACAGCTGGCATAGCATCAAAACATTAATAATTTTCTCAAAATCAGCTTGCTGATTTGGAAGTTATGCTATATTCCAAGACTTAGTGCCTTCCCTCCTCTGATTGTTGGCATCCCTGTCATCACAGTCTTTGAATGTTTTGCTAACAGAAATAGACATCCACTGAATAAAACAAGCAGACCATATTCTTCATAAATGCAAACTAAATAAAAAGCTTCTTGCCATAAAGGTTCAGCTACGTGAAATTTACTATGAGGCCTCAAAAGTTTTGCAGAATGTGAAAAAAGTTATTTGAAAATTAACTCCCTAAAGTAAACAGCCTATGCAAAACTTGGAGCAGAGTATAAAAGAAATATGCACATACACTTTTATATTCTGTGTGATTAGGTTTTCTTCTGACCAATCAGAGATATTCAGAAAAAAAAATCACAAAAATTATTCAGTGGTAATTTCTACCACTTTTGACCACTTGTAGTTACATGTAATGCAGAAGCAGAAACAAATTTATGTTGGCCCCTTTACTCTTGTGCTGGTGTTTCTCACCCTCTTTGTCTATGTTAAAATTACATCCAGGAATTTATTTTTTTCATAAAATGCATTTGCTATTTGAATTGGAAAAGCCCATCTCCCCCAAGTATTTATGCTATTTAATCTGTGAACAAAGATTTAAATGTCTGGAAGTCTTCAAGAAAATCTATTACTTTACATTTAAAGGTTAGATTTTAAATGTTTCAGTATCTACCTTTTCTTTTGCATTTCTGTTGGAATTTCTGGATGTCTCTTGCAAGCCTATTCAAACTACTTGCCCACTACATTTTGAGAAACTGGCTTGCTGATTAATAAAGTGCTGTTTCACCAGTCTTGCCCATTCAACCAACATTCATTACAGCCATCATTTCCTGTACCTATAACTCAAATGGTTCTGCCCTATAGTTTGAGCCTCACAACCCTCTGACAAAGATGCCTGCTGTTTCCAATCATGTCTAAATTGAATGGTCTTCATTTGGATAGAAAAAAACCCAAATTTTATAATTAGAATCTGTCTCAGTAAAAGTGATGTGTGTTCTAGAAGCACTGGAAGATGGGGCTTGCTTGTGCATTCCCAGCACCTCTCTCTCTTATCCTGCCTTTGCAGTGAGGCACCACAGAGGTAGTTTCAGCTCATCTGGGAGAAGCCAGAGCTGTAGCACTGCATTTTATCTTCCTTTGAAGGCCCAGACCAGCATCAATTCCTTTCCTGATCATTGCTACACCTCACTCAATAAGGGTGAGGCCTTAAGAAAGTCTTGTTTCTAAACGTGACAGCACCTAACCTAACAACAGAGAGAAAACCCCGAGACAGAGCAAGTCACTGTGCCCCACTGCAGAGGCCACAGTGGGAAAAAGGAGCAACCTGCTCACCTGCCATGCCTACAGGTGCCCAAGGTACTGCTCATTTTGATTAGCCAATCCACACACAACTGAGAAAGCTGGAGCATTATTGCTCTAATTATTCTGTTCCCTTTCTTTGCCTTTTCCTGCCTCCCTCACCCCTGGGCTCTTGAAAGAAAGGCTCCCAGGAGCTTCCATTCAAGTGGACTGAAAACAGTGTCAGTGGGGGCTGACTTCTGCAGCATGGGTTGCTGTCACCAGTGACCTATTCATCAGCACCAGCACCAGCCTGGCTTTGTCTTCTGCTCCCTAAACAAACTGATGGCAGACTCAGTTCTGCTGCAGAAATATTGTGAATTAAACAAAGCACAAAGGGAGCAGGCAGCAGCGTTGAAACATTTAGTGGAAATAGGGGAGCTGGTCAATAAAAGGGGATGGAGACTGGATCAAAAGGGGATGACTTACAATGGGACATGGGCTAAAAAGGGGTGTGCCCTATCCTGCAGGTCAAAAATGACAAAACATTGTGGTCTCAAAGCTGTCACCTTCGTCACAGTAGGGAGGGGTCTGGGAGCAAGGAGAAATGCAAAGCTAGCAGCTCAATGTATAGGAAATGTACAAAGGAAAAAAAACTATAAAGGATCAAATTCTAGGGTGCTTGGAACAAGCTGAGACCACTGATCTCCATGAACAAAGCAGAATAAATGCTTAGAGGAGGTACTGGAAAGAAAGAGAAACAACGGATGATAAGGAAGAGAAATTTTGGCTTAGGGGTTCATCTCAAACTTGGGACAGCTGGCTCCATTTCAAGACTCTGCCATGTGTTTGCTGTGGGACCAGAAGTGTTTAATCTCTGCAATTCAGTCCCCATCAGTAAAGAAATAGTTAGGGAAAGGATATGACAGGCATTTTATCTGTAGGGTACCCTGGGTTCAGCCATATTCATGTAAAAGTAAAATAGTTTGTTGAAATTGAAAGATGTAAAAAAATTCCGTATTTTTGAATTTTTCTATTTTGGAGGCATTTAAATGGATCACATTTACTCTTAAATAAGTTTTCAAAGCATTAAACTTCCATTCACACCTTTCTATCATTTGCTACCTTTGAGGTTCTGAATACAAATATCTGACTGGTGTCCAGTGAATACAGATATCTGAATGCTAGCCAGAGATTTTCCTCTTCATTCTTTTTCTGGTTTTCCTACTTTACCTTGTGCTCTTGTGTCCGGTTCCAAAATGCCTTCTGTTCTGAAGAAGGTTAGAGGAGATGAGAAAGAGTAAAATTGTAATGCCTCTGGCTTTCCAAAAAAATAAGTTAAAACATTAATGATATTTGAGAAAAGTAATTTCCTCAGTTTAAAGGGGTTTGGCACATTTTCAGTGAAAAGGAATTTTTTTTTTCTTCCATTCTTCCTTCGTGTAATTTCATTTAATTTAAATATATTTTTCCTCCTTAATGTTTCACAGAATTAAAAAAGCCCAGAAGAGTAAAATAGCTAGAGAAAACAGAATTTCTTTGGATATTGAAAGACCCATGTGGATTTCAGCTATGCTTTTTATCCCCTTGGAAATCTGAAATAAAACCCTGGTGCCATACACACATCATGAGAAAATGCATCTGTTTAAACACTGGTCTATGTGACCAACCTTGATAATCATAGCAGAGAGTTCTGGATCCTGCAAATTCCTATGGAATTCCCATTCCAATGGATTCCTATATCCATTATTGGGGTGACTGCAGCAAGAGGGAACACATCTTGGCTGCCTTGAGGTAGTAAAATTTTTCACTCTGTCTTGGCAAAAATTAAGAAAGGTGGGTCCTTAAGGCATGTACTACCAATAATAGATGTACTGGATAATATAGGAAATCTGCCTGTGTCCTTAACACCTGTGCATGGATGGCACAAAATTCCCTGCCCCACAGATGAGCTGATATTTGTCAGACAGAGCTGCCCAAGGGTGCATAGAAAATGCCCGAGCTGCCCAATCATCAGCTGCTCCTCACCATGGTAGCTCCACAAAAACCAATTCCCAGATCTGTCCTCGGAGTTTAAACACTGGCCACCTGGCTGACAGTCTCACAAGTAATAAAATAATTCAAACAGGTCAAGTTACCAACTCAGAAACAGTGAGGGGTTTTTTTGCTTCATGCCACGGAGAGGAAAATTTCCAGTCTTCGTTCAGAATTGGCCATCATTATTAAATGCACACATGGATGGGCTTTTTGGCCGTGATATAAATGACTTAAAGCTGTGATTCAAATAAGTCTATAAAGTGCTTCTATGATGTTCCTCTCCCTTCTTTTTTCTTTCTTTTTTTTTTTTTGAAACTGTCTCTGCTCCACTGTTCTTTGTAGAGATAAGCCCTTGAAAATCACCCTTCTTAAGGTGTAAACTTGGTGACTGTACATTATAGTAAAACATTTGATTTGTTATAGGCTAGAAAAATAGAGAAGTTGAAACCTCTTCATGGTGTATTAAAGGTCACACAATTATAATAAAATCTTGCTCCAGCAGCTCCAGTCACAGACAAAATCAGTCTCAAATTTCCAGCGAACAATGAAGTCCCCACAGAGTTTCAGCTTCCCCGGGAAATCAGGGTATCTCAGTCTGTGTTGATTTTAAGAGTGTCCTGAATGCCCATCATAAAAAAAAAAAAAACGTGTTACTCAACACAGTCACAGCTCTTTCAGGGTCCCCTGATTGAAGAAAAGCTTTTTCTTTGGGGCATGGCACTTTTCTGGTTCCAGGAACCCAAAGAGCAGCAAGCTCTACTCTGTTTGGGTGAGACACCACAAGCTTGAATGTAATTTCCTAGCATGCCACACATCAAAATAAAATAATAGTAATACAGAGCACAGAAAGACATCCTCACAATACAAGCTAATCTTCCTGCTTCCCATCAAGCGAAACATATTGACAACTGACAATGGGCAATTAATAGATTAATGAGTATAGCTCTTATCTGTCTACATTATGAGTTTATCTGGTTGTAACAGGATGAACACAACACGGGCCTGCGCTCGCAGGAGTGCTGTCCCAGTAGGAATGAGATCATTGCAGCAAGATATGAATGCAGTATTTTGATTACCAGGTATCACTCAATGGAACAGAACCCCCACACTCACACTTTATTCTATACATTTTAAAATTATTCAAGGGCAAAGAACAGAATATAATTTGCTAGAGAGAGAATTAGAGGGAAAGGTTTTACAAAAGCAGGAGAGATTAGGTTTTGATCCAGGGTTAAGACCACTGCCTCTGGCACACACAGAATCCATCAAGATAGGTGGTGGAATGTAAAAAAACCTTTCCACCTAAAACTGAGACTAAACTCAGTGATGTCTGCAATGCTGAATAATAACATAAACTTTTAAATTCCTTTGATAACTCAAATAAAACAATAAAGCACGCAAACTAGTTTTTTGATGGTTCTAACTTGAAAAAATGGGGCTGTTTCTGGCAGTGGTAAGTTCACTCACACCATGGATAAATTGATAAATTTGATCTGAAGAAGCACAGAGGGGCACTGGAAGATGCTATGCTTCATGAGAAACCTGCAAAAAAGCAGATTTTCCAGCTTTTACCAAAGGACCTGGGTAGGAAGGCAAACAAGGTACGAATCTGGGGAGCCAGAGAACCATTATCTCAGTTGCATTGACATTTTCTCCCTGGAACTTGGCAGTTATGTATCTCCCCAGCTTTGTGCTTACTTGTTCCCATTTCCACCACAGAAGGAAGCCAGATTTACTTCTCTTGTGCCCAGAGCCAAGTTCTGCCTGCTCTTCCTCGCATGTGCAATCTAAGCTTTCTCGAGGGGTCCGTTTGTACAGATAAAGTGAATTTGCCCTTGATAGCACTGTGAAGTTTCAAAGCAAATATTGTGATGGTTTTTGTGGGTTGGCAAACACGATCTGCAATTTACTGTGTGGAAATTGCTGTCCTGCTCCAGAATTATGCAGCTTTCATAATGACTGACGGCATGAGGCAAACACAGCAGGACAGTTGCGCGTCGATCATTCTCTACAATTTTGCTCACAGGCTGTTTATTTGGTTTCTTTCAGAGCCCAGGGCAGCCAAAAGAAAAACACTCCAGTGGAGTGAACTTTAGATCAAGCTTGGTGTTATTCCATTGCAATACACCAGACAATAAGAAATGAGAGGTTTATTCTGATTTGACTGCAAAGCTGCAGTCCTGATGGTGACAGTTCCCTGGGCATGTGGCTGTGCAGGTTCAAGGTACTGCTGTCCCAGCTACTCACTACCAGCCCTTGCAGAGCAGCCTGTGGCTTTGCCTCCCCACATCAGGGCACAGCATCAGAGGTCCCTGCCTGGCTGCTGGTCAGTGATTCCAGCAGCAGAGCAGGGGAAAAGCTGCAGGCAGGGCCATTCAAACCACAAAGGCAAAAATCACCACAAGGCATTTCAAACCTCCTTTACACGTGGACCTCTGCTGTTTTAAACTACTGTTTTAAACTACTCTCATGGGAAGGGGCTCAAAAGCAACTTCTGCATGTGTCTGTTTGGATGACAGAAAAGAGCTATATGAGGTCTGAGAAATACGGAATTTTTTATATACTGCATTGAAGAGGGAATTCAGTTTGTGTCTCATTTTTAAGAGCTAATATTCTTTTATCTGATCAAATGGTAAACAGCATTGCTAAATCAAGTTTTGATGGTATATGTATTTGCAAACAAAACTTTATATTCAACCTTTTCTAAGATGATCCCACAAATCTGTGTTGATATCCTCTGTGGTCACATTTTTTAAGAGCTTGAAAAATAGAACAGCCTCCCATGCACTGCTTTAAACCATGTACATGCACTTCTACATTTCCTAATTGAATGGGACCTTCTAGGCATGCAGTGAAAAGCAGCTCTGGAAAATCAGCGTAGAGAGGGACAGAATGTTTTCCAAATGCTGATTTAATTCTGTACTTGGGTATTCTATTCCACAGGAAAACAAACTAAAACTCCCCCACTGAGAACTGCAATGTGTCATTCAAACATATCCCTCATGCTTCAGGGATGACATTTTCATGGATGCCTCCCAGAGCACCCTGCTACACTGAGCTGAAGCTCCTGGGCCCTCTAAAAGGAAATGTACACACAGGATGGCACAAAAGCTGTGAGATACCACCCCTCTCTTAAACACACTCCTTCCACAGGCACTGCCTCAGGACTAGTGTGGTATCACAGCCTTGTCACCTTGCTTTGTCATTCCTCTTCCCAGGGTTTGAGGAACCCTGGAATGCTGGAAGGCACGAAACCACCTGAACTATCCCCTGGCAAAACCAAGCCACGAGTGTTTGACACAGCTTGGTACATTTGCTCCTCATCTTAGGGGATGAGAAGTCCCAGGTGTTTCCCCCCAGCATTTCTGGAAAAACTCTTCAATTTTATGGATCAATCTGGGAGCTATATTTTGTGGTTTCTGGGGAAAACTGCTGACAGAAACATCAAGAACCATCCCCAGCCTGTGTTACTGGGAATGCTTTGAGATTGGAGTGTAGGAAACCAGTTTGAGCAAAGTGGTTGTGACTCACTTGTTCTTTGATGCCGTGAAATGATGCCAAAAAGGTCACTGAGGAACTTTGCTGCCCAGGGATAAAAAACTGGCACAGAGAAGAGCAGCCTTTGGTCACATACAGTCACTTCAGTTCTAGAGGCAGGTGATGCCTACTTGCAAGATTTTCCATATAGAGAACTGAAAAAATAAATAAATAAACTCTCCTCAGCCTGTGTTTGAATGTGTGGACCAAAACTGCTTGAATAGGGAGCAAGGGAAAGAAAAACAATGGTCAAGAGCCAACACTGCTGACTGCTAATAGACAACAGCTTCTCTTGACATTAAATGGTGCTGCTCTGCCGAGGTCAGGGGAAGCGGCAATGTTTTATCTTAGCTAAAGGATATCAGGACACAACTGTTTCTCACTTTTATATTGTAATTAATACTTTAACATACTTAAACGTTTTCCTGTGAAGGAGTTAATGAAGCCATGCTTAGATCTTTGGACACATTTACAGCCCATTATTTAAGATATAGGAAAAAGTAAGGTCCTTTAAGAAATGAAGCAACCAGAGCCATTAACCAAAACAAAGAGATCACAAGACATTTTAAGCAGCAATTGAACCAAAGGCTACCTTCCAAACTGGCATTGCAAGGCTGAAACAGGCAGGACAAAGGATTTCAGACACACCTAGACTGGGGGAAAAACATACTCAAAAATTACAGACAGGTGCAGACAAGAAAGTTGGCTCAGGGATGCTTAAGTTCTGATAGCAAATAGATTAACCATAGAATCTTTCCTATGCTCAGGAAAGGCAATGGAACCATGTCTGTTCAAATTCCAAATCTTACACCATGGGTAGAACCAAATTTGGTATTAATTCATTCCTTTCACTACTGATCCCTGCTGCTTTCCCCAGTCTGGAAAACCCACTGGTGATTTGGCTCAAAAGGACAGCACAGCTCAAAATAATCAGAAGCCATTTGAAGACAGCACATTCTCCTCTCTCCCCATCAAAGCACAGCTCTGTTCACCCAACCCCTTTGGCCCTCTGTCTTGGTCTGTAAAACAGAAATAACTTGGCAGAAGAGAGTGAGAGTCACAGATCATGAGTCCACTCAGTGAACTCTGGGAGAAGGAGCTCCCCCCTTCTGCCCTTCAGCATTTTCATGTCTCCAGTACCTTCCTTGTGGTAAGAGCTACCTACATGGGGAATATCTGGTTTAGTTCTATGCACAGAAGCTACTTCCACTCAAAATATTTGTGGAAAGCCACCAGGTTCAGATGTGTGGCTGAGAAACCTCAAATAAAACAGAGGAGGTTTTAATGCAAATATAAAACTCTTTACAAATATCAGACTTTGTGACATAACATCAGCTGTGAATGTAAAACAACATAGGGATGTGTTTTCCTGCAACAACAAAAAATTAAAGATCAAATACCTTTTCCTTCAGATTCCCTATGCTGATTTCTGAGAATCTAATGAAACACAAAGTATGTTTGCAAAGTAGAACATTTGCATATGCTCCATTAATTAGTTTGGCAAGGCCTCCACCACCAAAGGTGCACGTATTTTTACACAGGCTTCAGCAATCTGCCTTGGAGCTTTCAATATTCATGTTTCTGCACTATTTGTGCTCGGTATAATTTCATTACATCTACATATATATATAGATATTTTTTAACAGATTTTTGGAATTTTTCATTCTGCTAGGATTTCTAAAAATATCCTTTCAGAAAAACTTCCATTGAACTTGACTGGAATAGGAGAGGTGGTGCACACTTTTCCTTGTCTTGGAGCTCCTCAGTCCAACAGCAATGCTGTCCATGTAATCTTGGCATCATGTTTCAAACTAAGCTCATGATGAGTTGAATTTTCAGTAGAACTGACTGTGAATTTTCGGATGGAACAACTTCTCATTGGAATACAACAGCTTGTTCAAGCAGAATGTTTTGGGCTGTGACAACCTCCCAGCTCAACACAGACAGGGATATCTTATAAAACTGCTCCTGGGGCTCCTAAATCAACATTCTTTGGCAAGGGGGTGGTGGACTTCCTAAGTTTACTGCGACACCTGAGGAGCTGCTTTCTCCTAGTTTGAACAGAAACAGGAATAAGAAACAGTTGTTTTTCTGAAGCCAGTGTTTCCGAATTTCCTTTCCATCTCCAATTCCATTTTTTACATCTCACCCCACACCCAAACATCCCAACAAAGGTCTTCTGGCAACACAGAAATGTTAAATACCACCTTCTCTGGCCTGGTTACTGACAGCAGTAAGGGGGCTACAAGGGAAGCACTGAGAAAAGTGATGCAGCAGCAGGCTCTAGAGCCTTCACACAGATTTACCTGGCTGCTGAAGCACCAGACTGGCTTGAGAGCTTTTTCCAGCTAGGTCCAGCCCAGTTTTCGCTTTGGGTTTTATTGCAGGAATAACGTATCAAATGCCAGTCACTTGTGGCAGTGCTTAGCATTACTCAACAGTTCACAAGAATGCTCTAGAACATCCAAAAGCAACAGATGGGAAAACCCACATAAATTACTGTAATACATTAAACTCCCAAAGCAAAGGGCACATCCTCATGCAGAACCTGTCCTGTCTCTCCACAAATAATGATACAACATGCTGAAAAATCTTCCTACACCTTAGAAAAATAAGGAGGAATGGGGAATATAAAGGAAAGGAAATGCAAAACTTAAGAGGGTTGGGGAACTGCGTCCCTTATATTTTTTTTACACAATTATTTTCACTTTCTCACAAACATAAGTGTACATTCACGTACCTTTGTGTGGCACTTCAGCCCCTAGAAATCATCAACTATTCATTGTTTCTGAATTTAGGAGCAACTTGCTCAGGATTTATGTGCTCCCTCTAAGAGCTCCACACCCATTCAAAGGCAGGGGCTGGACCACAAGCTAGAACATGACATGGTCTACGCCTCGTAAAATGCCCTGCACCTCCTGAAAACCAGACAGCCCTTGGCCTCAGTCCTGCCTGCTGTGCACTGTGTGCAGCCATTAAATAGAGCCCCCAGCACTTTACTGAGCTTGGACAGTCACACTGGACAAGACAACAAGATCAATGTGGGAGATGAGGGTAAAGACCAAGCACTCCGGAGATGTCCTGGCAAAGATGAGTAAACAACAGCCCTCCACAGAGAAGGGGGAGAGAAAACTTAAATCACACTGAAATTTACCAAAGCTTAAAGCTGCTTACAATAATGGCCAAGGGTGAACGATTTGTTTCAAACCAGGCCAAATTGAGGAAAAGAACCTTGATGCACGCACCAATTTTGTTTTTCAAAGTCAAGAATTGCCTAATCAATAGCAGTGCTAAAAGGAGATGGGCACTCTCAGGGGTACCATTACAAAGAATTGCACTGGATTTTAGCCACCTGGCTCCCAATTGCTTTAATAGCCATCACATGGCTAAAACCCAGGCTGAAGCTTTAAAAGTTTACCCCTTGTTCTTCCTGAGCATCCACTGCTGTCAGGTAGCAAATGCAGAGCAGCAGGAGGGACTGCAGGATTTACTCCAGTGCTAGAGCATGGCCAAGAATCTGCACTGCTGCTGCTGCAAGTGTCACTTACTGGGTGAGAAAAGGCAAAGCAGGAGAGGGCAAAAGGGGTGAGTGACAGAAAGTGAAAGAAAGTGTACTTGACCCTTCCACTGTTGATGTGTTGATAGCAGCCTGCACCAGGTGCTCACATCACTGGCCTAATCCAATCAGCCCCCCTCTTCCATTAGCTAAAAATAAACTGGCACTTTTTAGGTAATGCTCTGACTGCTCTTCCCACTCCAAACTGTGCTCCAAATCTTAATGGAAAACCTTCAAGGAGTTGAAGGTTTTAAATCAAATAAAGAAGCAGACACAAGGAGAAAAATCCAATCAGAGCAGAAAGGGTTGGATTAGCCAGGAACTGTTTTTCTCCAATTTTCACCAGCACTGAACTTCACAGGAGCAGTAGCTGGAAAGACAGAAGGAGGGAGAAAAGAGAAGAGGAAGGAAGGGTTTCTCTCATGCTCCTATTAGACATAATTTTACAGAAGGAAAAGTGGCATCATGTCAACAACATCAGGGCTTGACTTGGTTCCTAGGCCTGCTCATGGTCACCCATGGGATGCTGAGCACCCCAATTGCTTTCTCAGACAGCTCCAGAGCCTTCCAGGGGAGAGGAGGGAAACTGGCATTGGCAGCAGCCCTCCCTCAACAGGTGGGGCTCTCATAGAACATATAAATAACCAGCAAGAGCCACCACCTTTTGAAAGGAAGTAGGGTAATACTCAGTGCATCACAACTTGAGGTGGAAGGGACCTTAAAGGTCACTAGACCAGGTTGCTCAGAGTCCTGTGCAACCTTGGTCACCTCCAGGGATGGGACATCTACAACTTCTCTGGGCAAATGGTTCCAGTGCTTCACTGCTTCCATAGTAAAGAATTTCTTCCTAATATCTAACCTAGACCTACTCTCCTCCAGTTTGAAGCCATTCTCCCTTGTCCTTTCACTCTCTGCCACTGGGAAAAATCCCTTCTCACCCTTCTTGTAAGCATGTATTAAAGTACTGGAAGGATGCTATAAGCTCTCCTCAAATACTGTCATGAAGAGAAAATTAAAATGCTTCTATGTTGGAGTTGTTGGGCAAAGGGAACAGAGAAAATAAGTAAATGAAGGAATATAAAACCAAAACAAATTAACTGAAAATACCCCCAAAAACTGAGTTTGTAACTTAGGATAAGTAAAAAAGAAAAAAAAAATAGGATTTTTTTACTATCAAACATCCTATTAAGAATAGGATTTTTATACTATCCTGCTACCCATTTAGATGACTGAACATCTAAAGTTTAGAAAGCTAATGGCTAATGGTTAGATACTGGTTAGGAGAGAAGAAAGGGAATGACAAAAGATTACCCAAAATACTAGATAACTGCTATGAGCATCCAAAAACTAGGAATTTTATACATAGATATATATACATATATATGAGTTTGAATATATATACCTATATTATATGTACTTTAGAATAATTATTTTGATAAAAAAACCCAAACCAAACATAATGTCCTGAGCCAAAGCAAACACTGGAAGAAACCAAGAGCACTGGGATTTCTATGGAAATAAAGGACAGAAATCTGATAGGGTGCTGTTACTTGCAGGTCTGATCCAGAACCCATTAATTTGATAAGCTTTGAGTCCAACTCCAAGAGTAGGGTGAGGAGCCCAAGAGCATTGGTCAGTGCTACTGTTATGCTGGCTTTTGCAATATCTCTCTTCATAGACATTAGAGCCAAACCACATCAGTTCCCCTTAGCTGAGCTGGATTGGCACTTTGGAAATCCTAGTGCACAGGAAATGTTTAAATCCTCACCATTTGAGGGGTAAGAGCAGCATAGAGCTCAGCTTCTGGCTAAATATGGCTCAAGAAAGGTAGTAGAACTGGCAGGAAAATAAGAAACAATGGGTTTCAACAACTAAATGAAAAGAGAACCAAAACAGAAAAAAAGGTACAGCAAGGAAGGGAGGATAGGAAAGACTATGGGAAACTGAGGAAGGTGGGAACTAAATCAAAACCAAGAAAGAACCGAGGAAATGGAGACATGAGAAACACAGGAGAGCACTTGAAGTTGCAAAGTAAAAACAAGCAAGAGGTGTATTGGAGGCAATAGAAGGAAATAGTGAGGCAATGAGAGAGAGAATGAAAAGGAAGGGAAAAGGTGTGAAAAGCTGAAAATGGCAAGATGTAGGAGAGAAAATGGGAAAGAAGAAAAGGGAGGGAAAGAGAAGGAATTGTACAGGCAAAGGACCAGAAAGAGGAGAACAATCCTAGGGAGCCTGCTGCGGTGGGTCGCAGAGGAGTTCACAAGCCCATGCACTCCAACTATTTCTTTTTGATCCTGTGTCATTGTCAGGCTTCAGACTGCAGCTGCAAATTGTTTGTCTGGCAGTTCTGGTAGGTTTGATTCAATAACTCCTGTAAGAGGGCAGGCAGGATATCAATGCTGCTTTATTGCCTTTTTCTCTGCCTACAATAGCAATCCTCCAGTTATACAGAATTATAAAGTGCCATCACTGGGGGTTGTATCTCAGCATAGTCACATCTCATCTTCCTGGGCTATAATAAGCTGGGAAAGGTAGAAGTCTGAAACTACATGAGCTTTGTGAAAGGATTAACATTGAGGCCTAAAGATTGGCACTGAGCAAACAGAACCTCACCTCCCAAGGACCACAAGGGGAGCTGGGGACATGCTGCTGGATCAGCTCCACCAAAATTCACTTGGCAACCTGGGTCAAGCCTCGCTCCAGCCACTAGTGGACAAAGCATTGACACTCCAGAAAGTTGTAAGCACAGCTGGGGAACAGAGAAAATAATATGTGGGGTCCTGGCAGTTGGGTAACTTTTCATGCCTCTCTCCACATCCTTCAGATACGAGCTCTTTAAAAATAACCATGCAGCGACATTTAACATCAAATTGGACTTACTGATATGGACCATTTTTCCTCCTGGAAGTTCATTCCTTCAGGCTGTGGGGGGTGTAACTCTCCAGTCCAACACAGAGAAATTTCTCCAGCCTTGAGTTTTCATGACCTGTCAATAAAAAGAGGCTTTCAGTTACACAATGTCATCACATAGTACCTTTTACAAGCACTAAATTCAGTTAAAAATGTCACAGCAAAACAGGAAAACCTTCACACAGAAAACTGCCTGTGAGGCATTTTATTTGTATGTCTTACAAAAAAAAAAAAATCAGAAAAATTCCTGACACATTGTTCTGGTTAAAGCCACACAAATCAGAACATAACTTGTCATTCAGGCCTGGTCATTACAATTATTGGGAGTACCTGAAAGAAAGAGACCAATTTAATCTGCTTAAACTTTGCCTCTCATATACACACATACAGAAATCCCTGTTTCATTGTAAAAGTTGTAGATGGATGTCTTTAAAACTGGGTCTAGAAATCATGGTGATTTTACACTGCAGTTTATTCCATATATTTCCATCCTTTTGAGTCACACTGTTCAGCCTCCTACTTATTCTTAATAGATTAATTTGCAGTTGCTCCCTCGACATTTCAGCCTTTCATGGTGGAGAGCAATTCCTCTCATTTCACTCATCAAGGCTCCATATAATAATGAAAGTTCCCATAGGTCACCTCTGTCATGCCTTATTTCCTTAACCCCTTTAGCCTTCCACCCTGATAAGCGTTCTTAAACCTACAGCTGCCCGCGTTAAGGCAAAAATAAAATTTCTCCTGCAAGTGATTCTGTACCACACCAGTTTCATAGAAAATGTGACTATAACCATGAGATTTCAATTCTCCAACTCTTTTACATTGTCATAATATCCTATTTGTTTTTCCCAAGCAGTTATACACACAAAACTGCTGAGATTCTTCTCTAACAACCCCAGCTCTCTTTTTTCCTTGGTACACTGGATAATAAGAATTCTGCTGTGGTTCACTAGCTCAAGACCTACTGTTATAGCCACTAAAAGATCCAAATCATCCTCATCTGGGTGAGAATTGCTTCTTGCTTGTTTGCTTAATCTTTGCATTAGGCAGAATAATCAATGACTGCTATTTTAGTTGTTATAATGTTACAGAATAGAACTAATAGTCAAGATTCTGAGCTGCCATACATTGGCAAGTCCCTAACATCACTTCACTGGTCCAGCTTCACACACTAAATAGATGCTTCAAAAAAACCCAGAGGGCACACCACCAGTTTGAATTTTCCAGTTGCTCCTCATGACCATTGTCTGTTTTCCAAGTTGTGGCCCTGCTCTGTGATTTACATGGATGTAGGGGAAAGCCATGACACAGCCTTTGTAGGCAAACAAGCAGGCTCTGGGTGCAAGTGAGGAAGTAGCTGGAAGTGTCCAAAATTAGGCCTGTCCTCCCAAGAAATCCACATTAAACTAACGAACCATGGTGTTATTTAAAGAATGATTTTACACTGCATCATATTCCAAGTTGTCTCTTCTGCTGTGCAATCTGTCCTTTCCATGGGATTCAAAATATTTCTGACCAGCAACATGGTGCTAAATAAAACAGCTGCCATTCCCCCACACAGCTTTGTGCATCTTTATGGGGAGGATACAACAGTCAGCTCAAAGCAATTCAGTGCTGATTGGGTTGGGGATAATTTTCTGGCAACTAAGGATGGGATTGAGACCACAAGATCATTTCAAATAACTGCAGAGGAGTCACAGGATAGCAACACCTTCCAGTCTTTAGAGACCTGGAATTGATTTGAACTGGTCTACCACTTAAATGGAGAAAAGCTATTATCCCATCACTAATCTCTTGAGCCATTCAGTCCCACTTGAAGCAATTTTTTCTTCAATAAGCTATTTTACATATTTCACTTAGTCCCCAATCTATGGGAGAAGCTTATCACATGATTTGTTTAAAAAGATAAATACCTCTCCCGTTGGCATTTCTGTTTATTCTGGGGTTTGTTGCTAACATGACAGAACTATTAAACACGTTCCTCCTCTTCTCTCCTTATGGAGCCCTGCTTTTCTTCCTACCATTCCCAAAATAAGACAACTTCTTGTTAGTTTTTGGAAGAAGACCCAGCCTAGAAGAATGTGTTCTGGTTTTTCTTCCACACAAATGTAAATTTACTGCCCTCAACCATCATAGCAGCCAGCAGTACAATGCTGATACCTACTCCATACTCAGGAAGGGTAACATCAAGGATTTGCAGTGCAAAACCAGAGAATTGCTAAAGATGCATTTTGCAAAAGCAATCTTAATTTTTTTGGTGCATTCACAGGCAAAAGGTGGATACAAGTAAGAAAAGATGCTGTAATTATTAAGAATGTCTTAAAAATTAGGTCTTTGGTGCCTGAAACCAGGGAGGCCAGAGCTGCAGTTTGTCAGTAGGGCCACATTGGCCCAGCAGGAGAATTCTTTGTGATGAGAAATCAAACGCACACTCACATCCAAACCTCTCAGTTTCTCCCACTGTTTTCCCTCTATTTTGTGCACTCAGAGGAGCCTGTTTTGTCAACTCCATGCTTTCCCTTCGTTAAGGCTTTCCTCTGTAGTTTCTCCGAGCACCAAATTTACTCAGCCCTCCTCCATCACTCCCAGAATTAGAACTGGTGCCTTTGAAAAACCTGGGCTTCCTTCATTTCCAGGCAGTTCCTTTCAGCTCCTGCTCACCCCACAGGTTACACTGCTGGAGCAGCACTGCTTTGATACTGCTCCTCTGGCAGCAATTAGAATCAAATCAGCACCAGGCTGTTTATAAAAAGGGATGTTGCTGTAATGACACTATCAATTCTTCCAAACATTGTAGCTATTTATCAAGTGATTAAAGTGGAGTAACTTACTCCAGGTTTACTAGCCTATTTTCCATTGGAACTTAAAAGGTTTTACTGCCTCAAGTATGCCACTTGGACTGCTAATAATTTCAATTTTATTACATTATCATATTTTTTAGATTTATTTCTGGGTTTTGCATAAGATTCAAATTGTTACCCAGTTTATAAAATAATGCGAATTTATCTTGGTCAAAAACCACATTAGGATAATTATCTTGCCCTTTTGGCAGATAATTTTGTTTGCAATATATTGAAAATGCTTATTTTTTGTCTTCCTAGCCCCTCATTCTTGCAAAAGAGGCTATTTTTTTCCTGAAACAGGCAACTCCATCTCCCTCTCACTGTCAGGAGCTGTCAGGTCTCCTCCCATTTTCCCCTCTCTGTTAGGGGGAAACCAAAGAAAAGGTGCCTGCTCCTGTCTCCCACCTCCCCAAAGCAGAAGGATGCAGACACCACTGTATCTGCCAAATTAAAGACTATTTAGTCAGACACTGAACACTTGCTAAAACTCCCAAGTGATCAGAAAGATGCTACTTGTCCAGTATCAGAAGAAAGTTGGAGCAACTAAGGATGGATTAAGCAAATCACACCTGACCCTCTGACCAGTGTCTCTGACCCTGGAATGTCTGAAAAGCCACCTATGATCTCCATCATCAGCACTTTGATTCATTGAACTTAGATTTTTCAATTTAGAGGATATTTTAATATTTTAAAAACACAAATTCACAATTAGATGAAATATCTACAATTTTGGGTTAGGTTTGGGATTGTGGTTTGGGGTGTTTTTTTGGGGGGGGGGCTTTCTGGGGGGTGGGGTTGGGGATTTTTTGTGAAAAATATTCAAAATGCCACTTATTTAGGAGAAAAAAAAATCAACTTCAGGAAATACTAAATGTCAACTTTTATTTAGAATGCATGGGGTTTCCTTTGTACCTTTACAGCATTACTATAAAATAAGAATTTATCCTGACATGTTTTAAGTTGACATAAGAATTAGTAAAATAAAATAGCTCCTTCTGCTTTATTAAGGACTTATGCTGTCTAATACCGATGGAAACAGCTCTTTTACAAAATCAAATAAGTGACATTCTGATGTAGAAATAGGATAGCAATATCCTGAGTGGTGAATAAGTTAAAGGAGCGTTTTTCAATACTTCTAATATGCTTAACTATAATATTCTAATTCTAAATTTCAGTGATTCTAGTTCTATCAAGCACTCATGACAGAAGTACCAATAAACAGATACTGGGTAATATTCAAAAGGTTTTGAGGTATGAAGTTGAAATATGAGCCTTTTTTTGAGCAAAATATATTATGTAGCCTAGGAGCTTCACAAAAGCAATTCTTTCCTTGTGTTTTCCCCTACTTGTTTTGTTTAGGAACCCAGGAAACCACAGGGTGTACCCCCCATCTTTTTTCTGATTTAATGGAGACAGAGAAAAAGGAGCAATCCAAAATTGGACAACACCTAATTCCCAAAACAGAGATGAAACAAATTTTGCTTTAAACATTTGGTCTGCACTTCAGTTTGGCATTAAAGTGAAGATCAGTTTACACATTTGTGTTATTTCTGATGACAATACTAAGGAATGTGCACAGCCAGAAAATCACGTATTTCTGGGGAGAAAGGTCCATTTCTGGATGTACCTTTGTCCTTCACTGTTGCTCAGAAGCCAGACAACATTGCATCCCATTGTGGCCCTGTCCATGGCCAGGGAGCCAGCGTGGGGACAGCACCCCCAGGGCAGCAGCCAGGCACCAGGGGAGCAGCTCAGGCTCCCTGCTCTGGGAACAGGTTCAGTTCTCTGCATTTCAGTGGAGCCACAGGGAAATCGCACCAACAACTTGTACAAACCACAATCCAGACTGGCTGGCAAAAAAAGTTTGTGTGCTTTGCATACTCTGTATTTCTGAACATTTTTCCTCTTGTAATGACACAGTGAAGAAGCTGATGATCATAAATATGGAGTGTATCACCCTGTCCTTTAACTCCCTCCTTATTGCTTTTGCAACATAATACATGCATCTCAAATAAATTAAACATGTGACATATAAATTCAGTTCATGCTTTTTGGGGGTTATCAAAATCCTGAGAAACCAAAACTCTGAAAATCACTTGTCAAAACGTTCTGGGATGAAGTAGTTAAGCTGTCATCAACAGCTTAAACACTGTTTATTTAAATATGTAAAGCAACTTTTTGAAAAAAACAAAAGTACAGAGTCTGTTGATCAGAGTTCTTTCTCCACATGTCTTAATTCTGTTTCCCTGATCTCCTGGGGAAAAAAAAATAAAAAAAAACTTCAAATGAAGTGTAAGGGCATAGAGACCCTCAGTGAAGAAAGCACTCTGCTCCACTGACACAACTGATGTGACAAAGTATGGCAATGGTATTACCATGGCACTACAGGATTATTACTCTGCAGTGCCCATTATTTGAAATGGAGTTACTCAGTGCTTACCACAAAACAGCAAGCAGCATTTTGCAGTAACACAATAAATTACCCATGTCATCTCTGTATCTACACCTTTTGCAGGAGCAGATACAGAGCCAATCTAAAAACAAATCTAAAAGTGCTATAATAATGCTGGAATGACATGCCTCTTAAGCTGTTTACAGCTGACAGACTAAGTGAAATTGTTTGACAAGGAAGAACACAGTATGTGTTGACAGACCTGCTTAGTTCATATTTGAAAGGCAAAATTAAAGTCATACTTTTACAAGGTGCAGGGTTCTGCTCACCTGAAGGACATTCTCTTAAGCAAGGAATGGTATTAAGCCTCTGCCATCCTCCTCCTCCTGTCTCCCATTTTTATGTGTAGGCCACTAAGTGGCACACCTCAAAATCCAGTCCTGACTGCCTATCTCAGTAATTGCTTGTGAAAACGTATCATTTAGAAAAGTATGGAGAAAGCAACAGTGAGAACAGCCATAAATGTTCACCCTCCGTAATTTAGGGGAGCACAGCAACATATGGGCAGCATTTGGCTTTTCTTACAGCAGGCAGCACTGTCAGGAAAGAGCAAACAAAGGCTGAGTACAAATCCCCTCTGTCCACAGAGACACCTTTCACTTGATTACAGGATATGAGAGAAAAACATAAAGACACAGTGAATCCTAAAAAAAAGGAAATAAGAGCTAAGAAGGTCAGAGGAAGGGACTGGAGACAGGCACTAGGAGAAGCAGAACTGTTTGGCAGGACTTACACAGCTCTAAGGCAGAGGGAAGGCTCAAAGGACAAATGATGGCCAAAGGATGGGCTCTCACTTCCTACCTGGTCTTTGCTAAACCCTTTGGCTGACAGCAACCAGAGGCTGTCAGCAAGTCTTGTGGTGGTCAGTGAGAATCATCTGGTGGACTCAGGCCAGCTACTACTGAGGAGGTTTCTTCCCTGCAGAAGTTTCCTCTATCACTTGGCCCCTCACTGTCAGAGGCCATGGGAAGCCACGAGCATTTTCCTTCCCTCCCACTTGAGGCTCTGTTGGCATAGGGCAGGTGGCCCCGGGGAGGGAAGAGCCAACACCTGCTCTTCCTTTCCTGTGGATAAGCCCAGAGCTCAGCTGCTGCAATGCCAGCCAGGCCAGCTCTTTTAATGAGCCCTGTAATTGGTGAAAATGAGCCCAAAGTGGCCAAATGAAATCTTGCTGCGGGGAACCATCAGGAGAGCTTTAGGAAAGTTGTGCATTTGGAGGCATAGATGCCATTGCCTTTCCACTGGACTGCCTCTAGCAGCTGAGCCAAGCAGCAGCAAGGAGCCTGGCTGCTGGCAGCACCTGCCCTACAGGTGAATGCAGAGCTGTATCCAACTGCAGCCTCAGCCCTGACTTTGTCTGAAGCGCTTCCAAACAGCTCCAGTCTCCAGTTTGGAGCCCACTGGCAGGTCACAAACAGGGACTGCACAACACTTGTGGTTGAAGCTGCAGTTCAGGAATTGGAATGGTGTGGAGTGGAAGTGGTTTTTCAAACTGATGGAAGTTGTGCCTACATATTTCTTCCCCCACATGAAGGTCATCAAATGTTCGTGTGCCAAATGTTAGAATTGATGCCATCCTAATGAACTCTGAAAACATTTTCCTGTCAAAGCAAATAGAACAAGTTGACATCACTGATCCCAGCATCGACCAAAGAGGAAAAACAAACAAACCATCAGTTAAAAAACCAGAAGGGTTTTTGTGCTCTAAGTTCAAGGATGTGAGTCCAGCAGTGCAATGACAAAGGGGAGCATGGTGCAGATGACAAAAGGGTTACACTCTCTGCAAAGGAAGCCAGTCCTGAGACAAAAAAATTGCCTCAGCATCAAGGTCAGGAATATCTGGGCTCCCCCTGCTCCTGCTGTGTGGCACATGAGATCCCTTGTGCCTGAGCTGTGCTGGGTTATTACCTGTATCCTGTGCCACAGGCTAGGACCTGAGTGGAGAGTGAAACCTAGAACTAAGCCCTGTCAGAAGCTGCAGAATGATTATTCTTAAAAGCAAGCCAGCAGCCTTCAACTTGCCTACCAAGAAACTTTTTCTCTCCTACTTAAGCTACCTGAATTTGCTGCCTTCTTTTCCTCCATCTCCCAAACCATCTATCCAAGTACAAACCATGGAATGGCAGCCCTGCTACAACTGCATGCAAGTACAAAGGAAGTGTATCTCACAGCTACACTGCTCAATTGGGGTTTGGGAAATCCAGAGACATTTCTTTCTTCTAACACATGATTCCTCTATGTCCCTTGGCAAGCTCATGAAACCATTGCACATGGGAAATAACCATGCCCTTCTCCTTTGCCTCTCCTCCTTGTTCAGAAATTTGGGACAGAGCTCATCTTGCTGTGCACTGTTTCTAGCAGAGAAATGTCAGACCACAGCCTCTGTGGGTAGCATGGTGTGGTCAGTGTACAACTAATTAAAGCTAATTTTACCATTCCCACAGCAGAGACTTTCTGCAGAGTGCACAGTGGGTATGTAAGCCTGGTGAAAGCAGGTAGGTGCCAAGAACTGATGAAGTCCCAATATTAATGTTTCTCTTCAGCTTCTCTGGCCATTTTGTGAAGGGGATTTTTTACAGATATTGCTATAGGATACAGGTTCTGTTGAAAAGTACAGCATTAAATTTGGGAATGATGATAGAGGAACCAGACCAGAATTGAAAGGATGATACATATCTTGTTGTCCTTACATCAGATACATTTCCATTTTATGTACTGTTTTAATTTCCAGCTCTCCCATGCTCACCCGGTGCCGTCACCCATGTTTTTTTGAACTGAAAGGTATTATCTCAGCTCCCATTTCTCCAAAAGTCACTTCTAATCTCAGTCACTCTCCAGCCCTGCAGTTTTCCTTCTCCTTGACAAGCCTGACCACTTAAATTTCTATCAGCTCAGACAACATTTGCCCACACCCCTTTCTGTTCCTATCTCATTTCTTCCCCTTCCAGTTTTTGTGATGCCATCATACATCTATGCCAGCACACAGAGCATGCAGCAGCAGACATATAGATGCTGACTGCCTTCAGAAAAGGGGAAAGGTTGAAGTGAATAACATCCTGTGTATGAATGATTTCCTTGCTTGCTGTACTACAGTGAGCTGTGCTTTCATATACTGTGATGGATGTGAGTTATGGGTCACTCCCTCACTTGTGAAAATAAATGTCCAACACTTGCCAGTTGTTATACTGTATATTACAAAATTCTATCATTGAAGATTTATGCATTTAGCAGACCAATCACACAAACAATGCAGGTACAGCAGAACAGCTCTACTAGCAGGGTATTTTTCCCATTGAGACAGACAGACACACACAATCACCCTTAGCTATAAAGTGGTGCTGCATTATCCAGAGGGGGACATTTTATGGACAAAGAGTTTATCATATTCAGAATTTGCCTTGGGTGCAGTAGACTTAGCATGTGTTAAGTAATGCTTAAGTGATTTGCTGAAGTGGCCTAATAGCACAAAACACTCCTGGCTCTATTTGCTTATAGATACATTTCAAGGCACTGATTGAAGTCTGTAGTGCCCTAAATGGTCTGGGACCCAGTTATTTAAGAGATATCATCTCTCCTTATAAATTTTATGTGGTAATTGAGAACTACCAGTGGTTTCTTTTCCTGGGTGGACAGTGGGATGTCTTAAATGGGAGATACATGAGCCTGGAACCTGTCCTCATCAGCCTTCAGACACAACAGTGCTCCAGAGGCCTATTTCAAGGAGAAATATGAAGCTGGTCCCTTCAGTGTGACAAACATCAGTTCATCTCTTGGATGATCTTTTACATCATGTATGTTAGAAAGAGAGCCTGGCTGAGACTGGCCTCATGTTCAGAAAAGCTATTCTAGAAACTTTTTTCTCCTGTAAGCACAGAACCAGTTCAAAAGTGGAAAATTTGCACCCTTGCATGCACCACATGTGCCACAGGGTCTGAGCTGTCCTTGCATCCAAGTAATGTCACCAGAGAGACTGGAAACCCTTGCTGATCCCACCTCCTGAAGGGTCCCTTAAAACCCTCACAGTGCCACTGGCACACCTTAGCTAATGAGAATATGTCCTGGCCACCTGTATTTCATTTACAGCCATGTGAACGTTCCATTTCAGGTTCACTGGCACTGGCAGGAGCTGCTGAAGCACTGGATGCCTTTATCTGCTGTCTTCAGGGAAACTGATACATAAAATACATAAAATAGCAGGGTTTTAAGATTAAATGCTACAAACACAGATTAAATTACATGCTCTTCATTCCTTTAAGGAAGGCTTTTTTCATGGCATTCTATTCCAAGTTTCCAAAATTATTTCTACTTCCATTGACATTTAGAAACATTTAAAACACAGCACAGAGGGAATGCATTAGTGGACAGAACTGACCACGTGGAGTTCAGGCCTGCCCCCCAGCCATTCCTGAACCTCAGCTGAGCCCACCCAGGGCAGGGCTCTCCAGGGGAGAACCAGAGGGCTCCCCAGCAGTGGGGAAAGGTGATCCTGGCACAACCTCTTCTCAAAACCAAAATACTGACTCTTAGGATAATCAAGAATGAAAGCACTGCCTTCATCTCTGTTTCCATGATGCCAGCAGAGACTGTCTGGTCACCTCCGTGAGAGGAAGCTTGGTTCAGGAAGGTTTGCCCTGATGAAAAGGAACCAAGAAAGACAAATAGCCACCCACAAAGCTAACAGCCTCAGTGGGTTGTTTTGCTGTTTGATTTAGTTCACTGGCTTAAAAGGGTCAGTAACCCTCATCCTGAGGACCCTGTTAGTGAAGTAGTTTTGAGCAAAATGTATAATTAACCTTTGGAACTCACTGTAGCAGGATATCATTGAGGAAGCATATGAGAAAGATTTTAGTTTTTTTTTAAAAATGAGTGAATATAGGCAACTCTAAGGACAGAAATATCAGTGTTTTTACTACAGAGAATTCACTGGTTACAGCCACCAAACACTGTACTTCTGGGAATTACGAATAAACAAAATCAGGAACTAATAATAAATTCTTCACTCACTAAATGATAGGTGAATAAAATGGGCAAAACCAGTAAGATGAATCCAGAATGCTCAGAGTATTCAGAAAGTGCCACTCACAGAGGCAGGAATAGAAACTACAGTGGGTGAATGGACACTTGACCTCTCCATCATGTCAAATTTTGTTTCCAGATCTTTCCTTCACACTCACTTACTTTCTAGCTCCCATGTGATGGCCTTTCACAACCTCAGAATGATTAACCAAATGTACGTAAACCCAGGCTGGCCACAAAGATCTAACAGGCAAGTTGAAAACAATATACATCCAGAGAAGATTTTAAAGGATCAGGAACCAACTGAAAACATCTTGTTTTACTGTGCAGGAGACTCACAAGGCTTCTGCTAAGAAGGACCCAACTGCCAAACCTGCCTGTGAGCATCATCCTTCAAGTGACTTCTGTCATACTTAGAAAAACTGTAAAATCCCTGGGTTAGAGGGACAGGGCAGCAGGCAGAAGACGTGAGATACTTGGAATGCACTGACATTTGGAGCACTTTGAAGCAGTGAGACTCAACTCTCCCTCAGCACAGGAAGGTCTGAAATGTGCAGTGCATGCTGAACCATTCTGGCACTGAGTGTGTGGAAAGGATCTGTGCAGACAGGATGCCAAAAATCCTCCCATTTTGTTACCATTAGTATAAGAATAATCAAGAAAACCCATTTTAGCACTACTGAGTGAACTTATCAGAGAGGTAGAAACTGTACATTGTTAGAAAACTACTGTCATGTAACTGACTACCTGGCATTCACAGGGCTCTGTCCTCATCCTGGATCCCTTCACATTTATCAATCCATTCCAGCTTTGAACAGGTAAGCCTTTAGATTTGATCCAAAGGATGTTCACAAGCTAAAAGATAAAATAAATTGTAGTTTTGACTTTAACTCTTCTCAATTCAAAGCCAAAATGTCATCGTGTGTAGTGGTGTGGAAAAAACCCACACCTTAACAAAAGCCCCTACAGCCCCTTGAAACAGAGAAAGGGAAATGATGCTGTGAGTTCTAACATTAATAAAAAAACACAATTGGATTGATTCTAGAGAATTTATTGGATAAAATTTAGTTAGGGTCCTTTTGTTTTGTTTGAACGATTGCACACCACTTAATTTTTATGAGCTTGATTATGCCTTTAAGGCACATTCCAGCAGAGGGCTGAGGTGAAAAAGCCTCTCCAGGGATGATGCAGCAGAAGGAAAAGCCTCTGGGATGTGCAGGAGTTCAGCTAATCCTTTCTAGGCATGTGTTCAGCATTACCTACTTGCAGCTTTTGCACTTCCCAGTGGAAAAGCAAATCTGTGGGCCAGTGGCTCGGAAGCTTCTGCCTCCTTCAGCCCACTGTGCCCAGGTATGAGAGGGAGTTGATCTAAATCCCCTGTCAAGCCTAACATCTGCTGGCTTTTTTGTGAACAAGTCATTCTGCTTAGGGACCCAGTCCCATCACCAAACCCTGGAACTTCTCAGGAAGGATGGAGATGATGTACCTCCTGTATTGCATGGCAGTCAATGCTGGCAAGTTCATAAAAACTCTCCATTTCTCACTCCAGAGAATGTATTAGGATTTAAAACATTGAAAATGTTTTAACTCAGACCTGAGAATGAACTGGTCCTCTCACCTGCCCAAGAGACCAAGTCATAATTAACACTGAGGGTTTGAAGCTCTTTGACCCAAGAGTACTGTACCTCAATCTCTCGATAAGCAGGTGCTGCTCCTTCCACTTCACTTGCCAACTAAGAGGATTGTTCACTACCTCAGCACCACAAGCTTTTAGCAACTGGATAGAAAACCCACTAGAAATGGCATAAAACAGTGTTCATAGTGTTTGAGATCCTTGAAACAACTTCAAAGCAAATTCTACCAGGTGCTAAAACAATTCTAGTTCCTCAAATCCAGCTTCCTTTTCTTTAGTCCTCTTGCATATTGAAATGTACATGTGTGTGCATGTGTGTTTCCAGCAATTCAAGTCCTTGCTTTAATCCATGAATGCAAAATCATTTCCTTCAGACTCACTTCAAGAAAGAATTTTGGAGTCCTAAAATGCAGTGTGCACCACCTGGTCTTCCCAGGGTCTGCCATCATAGTCCCTGCAGCAAACAAGCAGGTCTGTGCAGCAGCTACCATGGCAGCCCTTCTGGGGAGAGCTGCTGGTCCTGCTTCCTGAGAGGGGCCACAGGTGTCAGCTCAGCTCTTCCAGAGCAGCTCCCTTCAGCTGCTGAAGGCTGTCTGACTCTCCAGTTAGGGCACCGTTCCCTGAGGTGACCAAGCAGAGCCTGTGGTGCGAGGGCAGCAGAGGGACAGACCTGCAGCTTGTGTTCCTGGGCTGCTCCAGATGAGCTGCCCACATCCTCCCCTGCCTCTTGCCTCTATCTGTTGGGCATCCAGTCCATGTTTTCCTTCCTTTTGCCCCCATCTTCCCTCTACTTTGTGTCCCAGCCAAACACTGTATTTGGAAAGGTAAAAAAAGTCAGCCTGGGCAGATGAGTGGGGAAATTCCAGCTGAATTTAGAAACAAGCTCAGAAGGAATGAAAAATGCCCGTATTTACTGTTAATTCCTGCAAAGCCTATCCTGTCCTGCCCATGGGGACGGGCAGCCCCGCGTCCCAGCGCCCTGGTGGGATCCTGTCCCCGTGGTCCCCTGCAGAGCCACGTGCAGTCTCACAGCGCTGCCACCCAGGAGGGCTCCTCCAAGGTGAGAGATAAAGGAGCAGCAGGACTGACACTGTGGCTAATGTGGCACGAGGTTCCCTCGGCACAATGTGCCCCAGCTAATGAACGCGCTGCCCCAAGTGCAAACAAGCCAGGAAAGGTTCTGTTTTCAAAGCAAATGGATTGCACTTCAATGGAGAATTTTTTTTTCCCCCTAAAAAGTTTTAATATACACACTAAATTAAGCTTGAGAAAAGGGGACATTTCATCTTTAATCTATTTACTTCTGAATATTTAACATACAATTCTGGCACCAATCACCAGATTTAACTGGAAAATTACTCACTAATCTGTTTGCTTATTTGGAATAATTGGGTAGGCTGCCAGGGAAGAGGATTTCCTACCCTGTTTAATATCTCAGTTAGTAGTCCAATTTCAGCTTGGCGGCATAATTACTCTGACAGAGCTGTAGCCACAGGGCCTGTGAGTGGGGCTGCTTTTTAAACCGTAAATTATGGAGGATTAGCATTTATGAATTTTAAATCAGGGCTGTGGTAGGAGACACTAAAGCTGCTTAGAGCTTGCAAACCACTGCATTCAATCACCAGTCATTAACACATTCCTTCCCAGGACTTTCTGCAATCACATTTAATAAAAAGGTATTTTCTAATTTGCTTTAAAATATTGTGGCTCTGTGTCTCCAGTGCAGCACCGGGGATAGGGAGATGCACTTTCCAGGCAAAAAACCACCACAATTTAATTTGACCCTGGTTTACTCCCACATAAGATGTTGAAGGGGCCATCTCCTCTGCTCGAGCCCTACCATTTCTTCTACCAGATGGATCACACGTGGTTTGATCCTCACTAAAACAATAAAAAAAAATTAAAAACTGCTGAAAATCAGAGCAGCAATGTGGCTGATTGGCAGAGATCTGAACTCTGCCGTCCCCATAGCTCAGGAGCTTTGGCTTGTGAGCTCTCCACTGTTGTGTTTGCCTGTCAGGCTCACGATGAATCATTATGGGGTAAATCCTTCCTTTGATGTAGGCATGTAACTTCTTTTAAGGCCAATGAGAGTTATGTACATGCACTGAGGGCAGAATATTTCATGCCCTAAAGAAGTCTTAGGGAAAAAACCTGCCAAAAATCACACCGCTTTGAACTTCGAAGTTGCTCCACTTGGGAGTCTAAAGAGCTCTGAAGCCCTAAGACATGCATCCAAATGCAAATGCTGAGCCCTTCTTACTCCTAAACATGTTCTTCTCTCCCTCGGTGAGCCTGCAGTTCAGCAAGAGGTTTGAGTCAGTCCTTCATTTGACCTTTTCCAAGACCAAAGGCAAGCACAGGAAACCTGTGGTTTTTACACAGAGTTTTCATACATTAAACTATATCTATATGTTAATAAAAAATCATAGATATGGAGAGCCTCCTACCACAAAACAGGAGACATGAGTGAAAGTTATATGCAACAAAATAAGAAAAGGGAAAAAAGGCAGCAAATTGGACAGAGCAAAACTTGATCCAGCACCTGTAACTAAAACCTGATGAAAACCCAGTTTAAAAGGGAGCCTAAGTGAACTCCTCCCACAGTATCCTCGTGCAATTAGCCCAGAAACTCAGAAGAGCTCTGTGCTCTCAAAGGCACCTCTGGGAAGGGGCTGGATTCCCTGGATTGCTCAGCCATGGGGATTTGTACACCCTCCTGAGAGTCACTCAGCACTGACCTCTGACACAAGCAGGATCCCAGCTGATGATGCATTACGCTGCAATCAACAGTGCTATTCACTGAAGCAACCAGATGATTTAAGATTCCCAAACCTCATTGAAAGTCGCTGGAAATTAGGCACTTTGAAAAGTCGACACTTTTGAAAATGCCTTTTAATCTCCTAAATTACTCACGCTTTTGAAAACTTTACTCATGCTAAGTACTTTGGGGGCCTCAGTCAGTGAAAGCTAAACTGAAAGACGCTAAGGAAGGGCCATTTACACAGAGCCCTGCTCAGCCCTTATCTCTCCTCTATCCTCCTGGCAACAATAGACAGAAGGAAAACGGAGCTCTTGGCAACACCAGCCCTGTGCCAAGAATTAGTCTGATGGAGTGGCAGGTCCCCAGACCCTACTAAGGCCACTCAGACAGATGGATTTTTTTCCCTCCTGCACCCTGAGTAAGCTTTTTCTAGCTGACCTCCTTCCTCTGAAGGCTGAGTGGTACCACTGTTTCTCCCCAAACTGCAAGAAAGGTGCAGTCTTTGCTGCCACAGGAAGAACAATTTGGCCACTCCTTGAATGGTGAAAACTGTCCCTGTCTCAGGAACCATCTCCATGCATTGCTCCTCCTTCTAACCTCTCTTTGCCTCCCCACAGCTGAAAAGCACTTCCTAGTTCTGCTTTGTGACTGCACTACAGCATTCCCACAGGTTATTTTCTGTGCTCTCTGTGTGTACACATACAACAGGGGGGCAAATGTTTTGAGAGCAGGGGAGAAGCAGCAGCATCTGCTCAGCATTCAGAGTCTGAGAAGTTTGTGCCGCTTTGAGGAGCAGGTAATGACAAAGGATGAGCACACACCGGTGACCAGTATGAAATCCTCTCCAGATTATATATATGAGACTTATTAAGTGCTGCTTGTCCAGATCATGAATTGAGATTTCAGGAGGTGGCAAGGCCTTGATGTGGAGCTGTGTCTGAGCCTGGTGTGTGTCAGGACTCACCTGGTTCCTCACAAGCCAGAGCAGTGCCCAGCCTCTGAGGGCTATTCTTTGCCTGAGCCCAGAGTTCAGTGACCCACCCACACCTCTAAAACACCTCTTCAAACACACTCATCTGCCACACTGTGGGAGGGGACAGAGGCACATTACAAGAAACTGGGGAACAAAGCCATTTCAGTCGCTGTGCATTGTTTGGAAAAGCACCAAACAGCAGGACATTCCCCAAAGGGCTGTTTGAGATGGCTTTGGGAGCGTTGCTGTGATCTCTGCAGAGACAACGTAAGGGCTACAATGGAGGCCAGATTCAAAACTTGGACAATCAAAGTCTAAAAGGAAAAAACCCAAACGATTCAGACTCAACTCCTACACAGCATCTCTAAGAAGCTTCAATCCCTCAGCATTTGGGCAAAGAGCTAGGGCACTTTCTTATTTCCCTCTGTACTATGCAATTGCCTCAGAATGTTGGCTGCAGCCAGAAGTTACATTTTAGTCCCCATAAATCAAAGGAAGTGGAATATCCTCTACATTTAATGTCTACATTTCTTATCCCACAAGTACCTGAAAGTACCTTGAAACTTTCAAAAGGAGAAAAACTTCTCCCAAGGCAAGGGACAGGGGGGGAAGTTGCACCACACATATATATATATATATATATATACACATATACACAAGTGACTGATAAAACTTTGACTTGGAAATCTCTCTTCAGTAGGCTTAATATGCTTCCTCTGTCTGAGAAATGTATAAAGCAATCCTGGCTGCCTCCTTCTCAAAGCCACCTGAACAATCTCCTTTCATTTGCCATGGGGCTTTACAAGCAGCTCCTCTGTACAACCAGGTGGCTCAGCACATGGCCTCACTTTTCTGCCACTGCAGACAGAAGCATTTTAGACCTTTCATAACTTCATTTCTAAAAGGCTGGTTGCTGGCAAACAGAGCCGCCCCCATTTCCTCTGACACAGGAGAGAATACACTATTGTTCTGAGTCTGTAAGGAGACTAGATCCTCCTCACCTTGATCAGGAAAATGGTCAGTGAGATGCTGTGGGCAAGAAAGCCCCTAAAATAGTTGAGAGCTGCATTTGCCCTTAACTGGTCATACTGAGTATGACATCAGTTGCAAAACTGCAAAAATCCTTCAGCATGCATTGTTTATTGTGAAGGGAAAGATGGACAGTAAATAATTTGGTGATGGCCACTAGAAATTCAATGCCATTTTCCCTGAAGGAAAAATAAAAGGGTGCTGCAGGAAGACTGGTATTATGAGCTACATGGAGTACAATACTCCACAGGCCCAGAACCTGTATAATCTCTCAGTTTTGCAAACTGTAGCCTTTTGGCACTAGCAAGAAGGGAGATGAGTTCTCATGCTGCTGCTCTAAGGGAGGAAGAGCCAGTTTAGCTCATCTCACCCACCCAGAGCAGCAGCCTTGGTGGCCATGGAAGGAAGGTTATATCCTCCTGCAGAGTTCCAGACACAGAATCATTCAGAGCACTTTAGTGCCAGCAACTCTACAGGCCACAGTGCTCTGGCCCCTCAAGTCCTGCTTCGTGATGCTGTGAAACCAAGTGTTTCCCATTGGTTTTTATCACACTCTTGGTCTCATGGCACATGGTAAAATTGCTGTCTCAAAATGATGCAGCATGCTCAATACTTCACCGTTAACCTTTCAGTTCACATGTGAATTTCCTTACTTCTGTGAAGCCATGAACCTGATGAAAGCCAGCTGAGACTCTTTTCATTATTGTTAAGGGGATAGCTAATGAGTCAAAGCACATAAGCCATCCCTCATGTATAGCTTGATATACCTGTATACTGTAAGAGAGCATAATCCCATAAAGCCCAGGTTTCAAAATAATTCTCTCATTGTAAAACACCTGGGACTCATCAATGAAAAATATACTGGCCAGGATTGTAGCTCTGCAGAAATTCTGTGAGACAGGAGATCAATAAGCATGCCACCTAATCACACCCTGGGCAGCAAAACCCTCAGCACTGTCCTCCTACAAGCACTGGAGTCACA
Organism: Agelaius phoeniceus; assembly: GCF_051311805.1. Taxonomy (NCBI): domain Eukaryota; kingdom Metazoa; phylum Chordata; class Aves; order Passeriformes; family Icteridae; genus Agelaius; species Agelaius phoeniceus. Next base: position 13,016,189 of record NC_135270.1, on the reverse strand, counting down.
GAGAAGCTTTGCAATGGTTTGGCTGGGCCTGTTGCGTGACAGAAAAGGAAGGACAAAGTTGGTCCTGGGAGGACAACCAAGCAAGGTTAGGAGGAGACAATCCAGATACCACTGCACAGGGTCGCATCTCAGATGTGCCTTTTGGAAATGTTAAAACTCTTCAGGACACCTTTGGATTGCTCTAAGTGGTTTAATGCCTTCCTCTGCTTCCTGGTGTAACCTGGGGAGAAGCTCCTGAGGCAGGGAAAAGGAGCATCAGCTCAGAGGCTCTCACACAGAGAGATGCTGCAGAAAAAGTCTTTGAGCTACATTTTCTATAAAGGACTTAGTGCATATATATTCAGGACATTGGACTCTGCAAGAAATTCACAGGTTTTTACCATGCTCAGATGGAAAAAACACTTCAGCTGCAAAAACAATATCTCCCTCATGTACCTTCTTGTCTCTAACAGACAATTTCTCCCACAGGCAAGCTGAGAGAACTATAAGGTCTTTTTTCCCTTGCCAAGGCCTGCCAGATGGTACCAACCCAGACACTCTTAGGCTCTGGAAATACACTACTGAAGGAATGCTCCTATGGGAAGGGAAGTGCAGACTATGTAAATAAGGTGCTCTTGGGGGGGTCCCACTCCAGCATCACTCCTTGAGCATCAGAAGAAGGCAGGACACTCTTTCTGCTCTTCCTAAATATTCTGCTGCTAGTAAGAGCATCTGCATTGTAAAACTCAAAAAATCCTCCCTTAGTCTTCCAACCTTCAAAACACAAAGTTTTAAGAGTAAAACTTCTGGATTGCAGATTAAAGCTGATTTATCACACACCAAAAAGATCCTGAGTCAGATCCACAGCTGGCATGACTGACTTCAGTGCAGTAGACTGATTTCTACTGCCTGAGGATCTGCTCTTCCACAGTTAGTGACATCTCAATTTCCTTTTTAATAAGCAACAGGCCCTGTTATAATGGGATATATGGAAGGAGAGATGTAAAAGCTTATAACGTGAAAATTGATTATCATGTACTTCAGACTATTTCCTGCTGTGCCCTTTGTTTTGGTATGCGTGTTTCATTTCATTACCCTGAGCTCTTCACCGTCTCTGAACTACACTATGAAATACATTAATTATCTCATTATCTTTGGGGCAAAACCTTCAGTCCTTCTTAAAAACCATATTCACTCAAAACCTTCTTTGGGTTCATTAGGGATTCTGAGTGTGATGAGAGAGAGCAGGACTGCAGATATATCACAGCACACACCAGATAAGACTTTGGTTCTCTTTGGTTTTTCCGTCACTTAAAAAAAAAATCCAAAACCACAGCTCAGTGTAGGTTTTCCTTTTGTTTAAAAGGTTCAAAATAAAATTGCTCTCAAGTTCCCAATTCATATGGCAGTGTGAACCCATAAGAACTTTTCAAGGCTTAGTAATAAACTTCCAAAATAGAGGAGAAGAGAAGGGAAATGACAGGTAACTTTACTAATAGCCCTACCAGAAGGTGCCACAGAATTATGGCAATGTCAGCATCCTGAATTAGCCACTATATCAGATCAAAATAATATAATACTTTTATTTTCAAAAATAAATCTTAATTAAGAAAACGTCTTCTCAAAGCATAAAGTAGAGGAACGTAGAAAAAAAACCTCCACAAAAACCTGTGTCACACACTCTCACACTTTGAATTTAGGATCGGGTTGGGGTCATTTTATAAAGAAAATAATGTTCCAGGCCCATCACAATTTGTGAAAGTCAGGTTAGAGTAAAAGCAAAATTCCCCATCGCCCTCACAAGATTTCTGGTCCTGTTCTGCTGTGAATACGCTAGAATGGGTGATGGATGGGAGACTGCCCCTTTCTAGAGTCCTTGCTGTGCTTTGTGATAACTCATTATATTTCTTTCTTTACAAATAGCCCCATTAACGCTCCAGAATTGAAGAGAATCATAAAGCTTGAAACATCCCACTCCCATTCCAGTGGAGCTAGAGGTATTGTTTCATGAATTACAGAGCTGCCAAAACCTGATTTATCCAAGCGAAGCCTTCAAAGCCGAGTCACAGATATTTATTTATTTATTTGGGATTGTAAAAGAAAATACTTTCTACTGAGATAAGGATGATATAACCTAGCTACAGCTTTATTTAAATTGAATTATGTCTCTTTTATATTTCCTCAACAATATGGTTGATGGAAATGTTTTAGTCCTTGTTTTTTGGGGCTGAACTAAAAACCTTATTAAACCATTTATAGAAAATTTACAAAACATAAGAGAGTCAAGCTTTTTCAAAATCTCTGTGGCCTCAAAACCTTATATATTCTGAGATTAGATGTCACTCTTAGCCCGATGATTCTAAACAAGACTACTATAATCCTCTCTGTTATGGAGATATTTATTTTTGTCTGAAAAACTTCAAAGCAGGCCGTGACAGATAATCAAAATCAAAATTTGCATTCCAATGAGAATTTCTTTTTAATAAAGAATAATAATTCTCACAGTTCCTCTGTGAAAGAGAACTGAGCTCACTTACTTCACATTTGGGGGGTTTGGGGCCTGGGGTTTTTAAAGTCTTTTTGTATCTCCAATTTGTAATTATTCAGTAAAGTTTTTGCAACTTTTGGGAAGAAATGCTGAACCAAGTCAAGAAATACAGCAATGAAACCCAAGCATTGCATTTTTCTTCAGAATATTTCCTCAGCATTAACTAGCCAGGGATCACCACCAAGACATAGTCCTACAACTGCCTTCCTGGGTGAATAGTCTACAAGGTTTTCCACAGGGAACTGAAGCCAGCTTCCACTGGAAGCTGAGAATGCCTGGGCAAGGAAGGAACCTGCCTTTCCTTGTGTGCATGCTTTCTTGAATATGCTTCTGTGTTTAATTTTTCCATTGGTAGCGGCAGTGGGGAGCTCTGTCTGAAGAGCAGGACCTCAGCATGGCAAACCCTGCATTGCACCAAAATACCTGATTCAAATTTAAAGACATTTGGAGCATCTCCTCAGGGGCATCCTTACAGACTGGGTGTCCTCAGTCCTCAGCCAGGGCTGGCAGCTCACCTGGGGATGCTACAACAGTGATATTGTCCGACCCACCCCATTCCCTCTGGTAAACTTTTGGGAAGGAGATACATTTGGCAGCAAATGCAGTGCAATCCCTGAGAGCTGGGACCACTGCTGGCTGGCTCTTTACAGGGGCTGTGCACTGTTAAGGGAAGGTGCTTTTCCAATTCCAAGTAAAGCACCAGCCTGGCATGAACCTTGCTGTAGCACAGATCTCTTTGTCCTCTCAGAGTACTGCTGTTTCCTTCCTTTCAATATTATTAACAAAAAATGAAATTCCCAGAGCCAACAATACACTTAAATCTGTTCGTAGAACTATACTGGAGCTTCCAGATTCCCAGCTTCTACCAATAATACTAAAATGGTGCTCCCACTCCTGTTTCTGGTTCAAACCTCCTCTAATGCCTCTTCAGGAGTCCTTCTCTCTCCCAGAGACACATTCAGACAATGTCTGCATGTCTCACAGGTAGGACTGCTGAGATTTTGTCTACCTGCTAATAGCTCACAGAAATACACAATTTCCAGACCCCAAATCATCACTTTCTTCAGTTACTTACTTACACCACAAGTTAGCTCCTCTTTACAAAGAGTTTGCTGTGTGGAAAGCAAGGCCAGTTGCAGCAGGAAGAGTGAAAGGCAGCACAGTAAGCAAGGGTGGTCCAGCAAACCTACAACACTTTAGCCAAGAGCTCCGGAAGGGGCTGCACAGAAATAGAAATAGAAAATTCAATAGAAATAACCTCAGGCTCCCACTCACTGTCACTGGGGCTTTGTGTCAGAGGAATCCACTTCATCCCCTGGGAAATGAAAGGCAGAGCAGGACAAGGTGCCAAGAAACTAGGTTCTGTCTGGTGGGACTTTCTGAAGAAGCAGAACAGCTATTTACATTTGTTTGGTGTTGGCCAAAGAAGCAACAGGCATCTGAGAGCAGCATCTTGCCAGCCCAAAGTGGCCTTGCAACACCTCAGAAAATGAGATACAGCATTTTCTGACAGGGGCCTGGAGAGCAATCTCTGCTCTTAACACCTCTCCCCATCGAAGGCTTGCGCAGTCCCCTGGATGCAAAGCTGATTTTGTACCTGCTTTGTTATGTAAATGAGACACCAAAACACTTCCAGGATCCTCTAAGGCAAAAGGGCTGTCTGTAAACTATAAATCTCACTTTTGTGTGTTGGGCTGGTCAGCTGCTCCATCCAATCCCTTTCCAATTTACTGGGATTTATTTTTACATTTCCTTTTCAGGCAATGCATCCTGACCCACATAGGTTTTCATTCACTGTTGCACAATTGCTTTGTTCACACCTCTATTTCTTTATTAATTGTTTTAATAGCACTGTGTTGAAACACATATGAAGGAAACCTCAAAAAAAAAAAGTGACTGCACATTACATGGACTGTTTTGATATTCTGATCTCATCCTGTTTAAGAACAGTTCTTGAAAATGAAGGACAGTGGTAAGAGTCTATCTCAGTTATATGCTAGCTTTGCTCATTTAACAATGCAATGGGCACACTTGGCTGTATTCACTAAAATCTTGTTTGATACCAATTAAGCCTTAAAAAAATCCATTAATAGTCTGAATGTCTCTCAAACTCACTTTTCAATTTATTTTGAAAAGACTCAAAGTTGGATAAAACTGAAAAAATCTGCCAAAGATTCAGTGAAAAGGGGCTGATTTGGAAAAAATGGTAGTTTTAGTAATGATAAACCTCTGCATACCTTTAAAGTACTGCTCTAAATCTGTTTCTATCCTCTTTACATCTTTAACTTTATCCTATGTAATGCACTAAGCACAATTTTCTTCTTGGAACTATCTCTTATAATTGAAACTTTCTTCAAGGGCTACTGAGGAAGAATAGTCAAAACTCCAAAATGTGATTTTTTTCCTTGGGTACACCATCTCCATTTCAGATCTTCCCTCTGGGACCTATTCAGTGTCAGCCTTCATTTTGAGGGGAATGCATGGCCAAGATATTTGGAAGAGCAGAAAGAGAATGAATATTTCCTCTTCCACCTTGCAATCACACTACCTCATAGATCATCAAGCTTTTATTCCATGCCTTGCTGAGACATCATTTTTGAGGCCATTTACTCCTTTGGTAGGAAGGCTTGCTTTCACTTTTGTCTTTTTTTGACAAAAAAAAAAAAAAAAGAGATTGCAATACCGAGACCCAACGCCTGCAGCCTGCCTTGGTTTATTTTAAGTTTTTTGGGTTTTGTTTCTGAAACTCCCACTGGCCCTAATTCCTGCTGAATAAGAGCATGGCTTACATCTCACTTGCACAAGTACACCACAAGATTGGCTTGAAAAAACAACATAGGATAAAGCAGGGAGTATTTTTGCTGAGGGCTGACAGAGCACACCCTTGGGACAGCAGGACCCTGGTGGCCAAGGTGACAGACATCGAGCAGAACAACAACCACTTTTGGGGAGCTGCCCTGACAAAGCTTCAAGTGGCACCGGGGTACCTATTATGGCTGCTCCTCTATTTCTAAGCAAAATTATATCAAACACACAGAAAAGACAGCCAATAATGAGAAACTTGCAGCTGTTCTCGAAGAAAGACTTTTTTTTATTGTACCCCAATCCAAAATACTTTAAACCAGTTTTATCAATAGCGATAAATCAGTACGGTGATATGATGTCTCTTTAATCTTTTCTAAAACAAAATTTTTTGAACTTTTGAGCATGGCCTTCCCAAATGGGTTAGGTCTTCTAAGACAGCATCAAACCTTCTTTTCCTTGCTTCCCATGTCAGCCCGAATCCCAATAGTTATGAAGCATAAAAAAAGTTCAAAGTAAAATATAAATTACCATCCCCTTCAAACACAAGTAGAAGTCTTATTAAGTCTCTAGTGCTTGAATCACGTCCCATGTCTGTTCTTTAGACCTTTCTTCCTTTGTGAGGCATAAATGGACACATCTTATTGATTTTCTTTCAACCTGGATCACCTCGATTGCTGTGAATATGGCAGACAAATCCAACTCATTCTCCCGCAGGGAACGAGGAAGAATGCAGACGAGAAGCTGGGGAAAGTCTTCTCACAGTGGGATACCAGGAGTCATTACGCAAAAAAACCAAGTCTAACTGCTTGTAATTCCAAGACCTTTTTCTTTTCAGCTCCTTCAAAAAAAATTTTCTTTTTTTTTTTCTTTTTTTTTTTTAATGCTGAGAGCTCTTTCTTAAATTTTTTATGAATATCATTTTGGCCACCGTATCAATTTCTGAGGGTGTTTTTGTTTAAAAAGAGGAGTATCAAATAGGCCAGCAGTGGCTGCAAACCCTGATAAATACGTATAGTTAATGATGAGTGACTGTAAACAGACACTGGTCAGAAAGAGAAAGTCAGAATCAGAGAAAGCATTGTTTGAAGCTTGACAAAAAAGCTAGTTAAAACTTTTTCCTTCTAACTTGGCTCCACTTTGTATTTTTTTTTTATCATTTATAGACTTACTTTTCTAAGGACAATTGTATGAAATGAAAGGAAGTGTAAAAGTAGAAAGATTTCTGTGCCTTACACCAAACCACTTACTGTACATGAAAAAGGGATTTACTGAATCAATTTAGTTGTGTAGGGTTTTTTAAATCAAGTGAATGATTTCAGTGAAGTGGAAAAAGGTGGCAAGAATGTGCAGCAACCCAAGCTTTGCTCCTAAAAGCAACAAAAAAGACACAATTGAAATGCAGTGGGACCTCTGTGGATGAATTAGACAGACTGTGTACAGACACTTTGCAGTGACAATCTGCTTCTGAAAGGGATATATTAAGTGCTAACTGCACTGAGGACGTAAATTGAAGACACGATATCCAAGGACTAATTTCAAAGCACTTCTCCTTGTTAAATGAATTGCTGAAAGAGCAGGGTTTAAAAGACTTTGTTTTGTGTTAAAGGATTTGAGCTACACCTATCAGCAGAGCGCACCAGCAAACCAATGCTAGCATAATAAACCCACCACCATCTGATTACCATCCCCTCCTAATACCATCACAGCTGTAATGAGTCCAATTTCTCCAGTGGCTCTCAACACCCCCTGCAAAGCTCTCTGCCCCAGCCTTCAGCCTCCACCACATAGAATTCATGTCACTTTTATAGTGTCAGTGGAAAGTTCTAGGTCATTAGTTTAACCACATAAAATTTTAGAAAACAAGATTGTCAGCAGCGGGCTGTCAATGTTTTTTAATTACACCTTTAGACATCAGTAACTATATTTTCAGTAATTTAAAATGAGTTTTGACCTATGTAAAATGGAAGATGTGGAAGAAATTGAAACTTCCTTGACAGACAGATTTTCTATTGGCCTCACATGACATCATTTCAGAAAGTAGTTCTGATATCCATATGGATAGAGCTTGGGGGAGATCTCAGAATAATACTTCCCACAAATATCCACCCAAGCACATGATGCTGCTGGTCAGAGCTCTCCCAGCAGGCTGGCACTAAGCCCTGCATCACCTGTGTGCTCCCCCTTTCTATGAAGGCTCAATGTAGTCACTGCTCAGAGGGCCCACAGGAGCACTGAGGGCAGACAAAACACCCCAAACAGCACAAGTAAATACTTCTGTGGCAGGCACCACGCTGCTCATAGCATAGCACTTTAAAAAAGAGCCAGGAGACAGATATGAAAAACAGGAAAGGTGTAGTTAGGGCAGGAGGCCACGTCTTCTGGATTCACAAAAATACCAAAAGAAACCTCAAGAATCAAAATTATGATTCCCTAAGAGCCAAATGACCACAGTCTGAGGTCAAAGTAGCATTTTTAGCAGGAAGTTGGCATCCTTTCTAATAGCCCAATAGACAGTGCACTGCTCAGACATGTGTAGAGGCATAGTCAGGCTTTCTCTCACCTCAGACTTCTTGTATAACCTTGAACACATCCTTTATCTCCTCAGTACATCATTTCCTCTAAGTACACATGAATATTGTAGGGCGTTATTCAAATATCGCAGTAGTGGGAATTATACAATAATCTAATAGAGTAATTTCAAGATTGGCTCTTCAGAAGAATTTAGGCATATTCCCCCTGTTTTAATTTTTAATAGAGACAGTAAAAGCAATGCATACAACTTGTAAGATCCAGCTATAGCACCTGGTAAAAGAATCCAGATGTTCTCTCTTCCAACAGCATCATTAAGCATGAGGCTGATGTGAAATATTTATAATGAAGGTGAATCATAGCCCACAGAGGAGGAATCTAGGGCTGTATCTTCTACTAGCATCAAGCACAAAAATGCAAATACACTGAACAAATACTGCATTAACTTTCAAATCACACGTTCTATGTCTTACAAAGTAAGACACAATTTAGTCCTGATGCAGGTGACAGATGGTAGCAGGAGACCACCAGTTTGGAACTCAGTGTAAAAAAATCAGACTTTGAAGGAAATACACCCAACAGCCCTGGATGTAGGAGCTTATGGCTGTGAGTGACCCCCTAGGCCAGGGAGTGCCCTTTTCCCTCTCACAGCAATGGATATGATGAAAACCCTTTCTCAAATTTACCAGTTTCATCTTAAAATTGCTTCAGTTATTTGTGGCAGTCAATCTCACTAAGGCTGTTCTGAGGATTAAAAATCATCTTATTTACAGGCCATTTTATTCATACCCATTCATTCCTGTGCCAGCACTGACCTCTAACTTAAACTGCTCTCATCAGCTCCCAGCTTTTGTCCTACAACAAAACAAGACAAGGCACATGGTCTCCTTTTAAAGATTAAGCTCTCCCTGCATTACTTCCAAACCCAATTAGTCCTTAAACATAGGAAGACACAACCGTTTCATTGCTCCATGTCTTACAAGATTATTCAATGCTTCCTTAATCTCTACTGGCAAGACTTCCCCTTATGCAACAAAGAGCCATTTCAACCCCTTCCACTGCCCTATCATGTTGACAGTTCTTAACCATTGACATATCTGTCTCTCATTCCCAGCCCATGAGCTGACAGCAGAAGTATTATGAGCATAATGATAAAAAATCTTAGTGCAGGTAGCACAGCAAGGCAGGGAACATACAGGTGCTGACTGCTTCCCAGTGCTGCATTTGGCTGACTTATTTCACTTCCTAAACAAGCTGAAATACCATCACACTTTATCCAAGTCTTTCACCTTCTCTTGAAGAACAGTAATCCACAGTTTCTGCTGCCCCAGTGAAGCATAACCCTCTCAGAAGCATCTTTGTGAGAAAGAAGTTAACACTGTACATGATTCATAAACCTTCCATAAATTAGAAATAAGGGACCAATGTCTCCACTCGTCATAGGTAAATCTAAGAAGTACATGTGTCCAAGAGTAGAAGTCCATATATAAGACTGATTTATTTATCATGGTTTCATCACCCATATTTAAAAGACAACACTAGTTTAGAAGATAGACCAATGACTTCTTCTACAAACATATATCTCTCATAAACCATGTGACGTCAGAAGGAGGAAAATCCATAAAGCCACCCACATACCCACCAGCACATTCATGAGAAGGAAACAAAAGTAGGTTACTTATAAGCTCTGAAAATTGTTTAAGACAGTCTTTATCCTAAAAAAATTTGTAGGAACTGGGACTAGACTGCAGCATCAGGTCAAAGTTTGATATCCTCAATTTTAAAAAGTCTCTACAACCAAGCACGATGGCAATCATGGAATCACAGGCTGGAAAAGACCAGAAAAGGCTGGAAAAGACCTCTAGGACGATCAAGTCCAACCATTAGCCTAGCTCTCCCAGGTCTAGCACTAAACAATGTCCCTAAGCTCCACATCTACCTGGTTTTTTGGAAGACTTTCAGGGATGGTGTCTGTACCACCTCCCTGTACCTGCTCCAATGCCTGTGCACCTTTTCAGTGAAGAAATTTCTTCTGATATCCAATCTAAACTTTCCCTGGCACAACATGAGGCTCTTTCCTCTTGTCCTACTGCTTGTTATGAGGAGGAAAAGACCAAACCCACCTGTCTACAATCTCCTTTCAGGAAGTTGTAGAGAGTAATAAGGTCTCCCCTGACCCTCCCTTGCTCAAGACTAAATAACCCCAGGTCCTTCAGCTGCTCCTTATAAAAATTGTGCTTCAGATCCTTCAATCACTCCATTCATGGTAAATATATATTCAGCTGCTTTGTTAAATGAACTGTAAATCTGAATAAAAGAGGAACTTCAGCTTCCTTTTTTAATGTTAGCTGTAATTTAAGAGCTTAAAATGGACACTGGACTGAAAATCTAGAAACTGTTAAAAGCATGCTATCAAATATGCTTGTTTAATTTCTTTAAACAACCCACATTTTAAAAACTTGTGCTCTTGGTCAGCTGCAAAGTAGAAGTGTTGTTTAGCATGGAGGCTGTTATTGAAGAAACCAAGGAGGCCAAGAAGATTGGATAGGTAGAGGTCCAGAACCCAGCTTTTTTTGTCATAACAGAGATGCACCATAAGCAGAAATATAGCTCTGCTCCTCTCTGGCATCACTTTTGATACCTCTTTTTGGACCTTTTCCACAGTTATCTTTTCAGTGACTGTTCATTTAGTTTTATTGGTATGTCTGTTTCTTCTGCTCCCAAGTCTAAGTTTTTATCTCTGCTAATATTATTTATTTTTCCTCTCATGCCTGACCTGAATCATGATCATTCAAACTGATGTAAAGACACCAGCCAGTTTCAGTTAGTACTGAATTACACACCAGAAACTTGACCTTTGATAGGAAAGAGAATAACAGAACAGGTTGGAAGCTGCCTCTAGAGAGACTGTCTAGTCTGCTCCTGCTTTGCTCGCAGCAGAATCAATCAGAGCACATTACTCAGGGCTGTTTCCAGCTGGGGTTTGAGCATCTCCAAGGATGGAAACTCAGCAACCTCTCTGGGCAACCTGTGCCAGAATTTGACCATCCTCACTGTAAGAGGTTCTCTTTTGACATGAAAATGGATTTTCTTGTATTCCTATTCATGCACATTGGTTTTGGCCTATCATTTGGCACCATGAGAAGGGTGTGTCTTTGTCACCTTTACACCCTCTCATCAGGTATTTATACACATTGGGAAGATCCACTTGAGCCTTCTCTTCTTCAGGTTAGGCAATCCCAGTTCTCCCTTACATCAGATGCTCTGATCACTTAATCATCCATTTGGCCTTTTGCTGTGCAAACTGCTGCATCTGTTGACTACTAATCACTGTCTGTACTTGAAGTTAAATTTATTATAAAATCTTTTGAGTTATAATCAAACCTAAAATCATATCAATGCCTTATATAAATGGATCTGAAAATTGAAGGAGCAACAACTGAAATTTTGTCTCCATTCTTCATTAAGCTATCCTAGACTAGGTCAGACTATGCTAATTCAGAAACTGAAGAATTTTATAAGCTGTCAGCTGGCCCAGTCATTAAAAACTAACAATTATCACCACACACATCTTCAGGATTTCAAGCACCTGCCTTGTCTCCAGAAACAAACTGCTTATCTTCTTGGCACAACAGTGGTCCTGAAGAGCTGATACCCACTGAAGTGGAGAAGTAAGTGGTGCATCAGAGTGTACTCCAGCTCCTTTCTCCCTGGCACTGATAAAAGTTCTGCTGGGCTTAGCAGTTCCCACACACCTCTGCAATACCCCACACGCTGAAGGACAGTGAAGATCTACAGTCAGTAATAGCAATATACCATGGCCCAGCCCTCAACCCCACAGACATCCATTCTAGGACTCTGCTGCCACTCCTCAGGCACTGCTTAGTGCATCCCACTGACATGAAACACCAGTCAGTACTTTCTGCTTCCAGCAAGGAACTTGCTGCTCACTTCAGAGGAGTACTGTCACAATCCACCTAAGCTTACTTGGAGAACCTGGATAAACTTATTAATGTAAGAACAGCTCAAGCAGGACTTTTCCAACATGAAGAGAGATATGGTGTCTTGCTTATGCACTCTTGCAAACCCCAGACTAATCACTAAGCCTGTGAAGCAGATACTTATGTAGAAAATGGAGAAGAAAGGCAGGTTTTGGTGATTAACTGAGTAACCATGAACTAAGCACTGCATTCTGTAAAGTTGCTCATGAGAGGGAGAGCAAATAAGAGCTGGCTGGAAAATATTGAAAAAAATTGTCTGAATTTTCTGATTTGTCACCACAGTACTATTTCACAAAATGGCATCATTTCAACAAACTTCTCGCTACCATGTTTTTCCCCAGTTGGAAACCAGGTTGAGATGCACTGCAGGGATGCAGGAAAACCTTGCAGGTGCTGCTTGATACGGATGCTTTTAAGGGGTGCCATTGCTGCTCATGCCTGTCAGGAAAGCGTTTTGTTCCAAAAGTGTCAGTCTTCCCTCTTTCAAAAAGTAATCAGAGCATGGGGTTTGAGCCAATCCTTCTGCTTAGTTTTGGGGGAGCTCTGTTTGGTTTGCTTTGTACTGAATCAGCATAAAAAATTATTTCTGGAAAATGAAACAACTCTTGCAGAAGTAAGGGTATACTTAGGGTGCAGCTGCATGGCAAGTGCAGTTAAATTAATCAATACATCATTCCAAAACAGGATATGGATGGATATTGGGATTCTGTACAGGTAAGCACATATTAAAGGAGGTGAAAAAGGTATAGCTACCCCTTTTGTTTCCATGTTTTTGGGTTTTTAAAAAATTTGTGGAAGCTCTAACATTCTTACTCTTGATTTTGCGATCATTTTATTTATTGTTTTACTTCTCTACCATGTCTGTTATTCTTCAGATCCTCCTCAAACAAAGAACTGCTCTTTGAAATTCTACTTTTTATCCTATTGCCCATTCTCAAAACTGCTCTCTACTGCTTGGATAAGAGCAACCACTAATTACTGGCCCCTTGTTCAAAGCAAGGTATGATATTTTGTCACAGCGTCCAGTAAAGATCAGGTGGTTTTTCACCTATAGAATGCCACAAACAATTTGGGCATGGACATCATGGGTAGTTAAAGGGAGAAAAAGGTGTATAATGTGACTTTTCAGGCATGGAATCCACCTCCTTTGAAGTCTGCTGCCTCTTTCCTCTGGCCTTCTGCTATCCCAAATTTTCCTGATTCCATGATGCAGCCCAGTTATTTTATCTGCAAGCACTCTTTCTAAAGAATTACATTACCAAAACACTGGATAAAAGAAGTCCACCACTCTTCACCACTATTCCAGTGAAGTTAGGCAGCTCCCCATCTCAGCAGAAACTGAATGATGTCCTTCAGATTTTTACAGATATTTATATGCACCCTCCTGCCCATGGATGGTGTTACAGTGAAGAGGTCAGTACCAATTGACTTCTGTTCCATTTTGGCTGAAAACACTTGGCTGGAGTTTACTCTTGTGTCTGGATGGTTGTTGGATCTTAACTCTCCAGGAAGAGCAGATTGTGTTACTGACCTCAACATTAATTAGGTGTTCTGTGCACTGATAGACTAGGAAAGGCAAATAAGCTTTCCAGCTTCTCATGTTTCACTAGAGGGTGAAGGCAACCAGAATATAAAGGACAGAGTACACAGCTAATTTCAGTCCTAAATTCAATTTAGTGTATGTCTTTCCCTACCTATAGCAAAACAGAAATACATTTTTAGTACAGTAGGAGCAATCATAATTACAATTATAAGTGTAATTACAACAGCATAAATTTTTTTAATTAATTTTGTAGCAGTTTTTTTATGAGTCGCAAAATGAGATAAAATTTCCCCCATATGCTTTGTTATTTCCCCAGTTCTAAAAATCTTTATTAATTACATTGATTAGCTAATCAATACTCATTATATTCCTATTAGGAATAAAAGTCTTATATCCACAGGAGAAAACAAGTTAGAGTGACTTAGATCCTACTAGATAAAGAAACATCAATGTTCTTTGTGCTTGAGTCATAGTGAGAGGTCCTGCTGCCCGCCTCATGCTCAGACTGCAAGGCCAGGCATGACTATATCTCTGAAACATTTTATATCAGGAAACATCATTTTTCTTTATCCTTCTACATATCTTTTATTGACCAATTCCATCTTGGGTTTCTAGAACTTCATCTAATTGCTACATTTAATTACTTTTCTTTTATCCACTTAATTTCATATTATTTCTCCCTTGCAAATTAGGAATAGAAATCCCTAGATACACACACACACACATGCACAAAATAGAATCTGTAAAGTTTTAAACTGCAAAACATGTTCCAAACCTAAACAATAGGTTAAAAATAATTGTTAAAATAAGCTATCTTACAATGAATGATAAAAATATTTTCTACAGAATCTGAAAGAATGGACTGTATAAATTATTTGTGTGAAAACAGCGGCATTTCCAAATGTAAGGCTTAGAGCCCGGTGAAAGAATTCTAAAATTAAACAAAGGAAACCATTTTTTAAAAGAGATAGGGCTCAGTGGGATTTATTAATGCACATCTTTCAGAGATATTCTTACTTATACAATGCAAGCAGTAGGTTAGCATGGACTTCCAAATTATATTTAATTGGACAATTATTCAAAGTGAAAAACCCAACACAGTAAACTAAGGAGGTCTTTAATAAACACCTTGTCTCTTCAAGAAAAAACAGGGAAGTCATTTACTGACCCAAGAGGCACAATTTTGTCTTTGGTAAATTTATTTTAAAGTAATTGCCAACTTCAGGAGTAACAATTTTTTAAAGAGGAACATGGTGCTCTCAGGCTGAATAATAAATTGATCTGTGCCCTGTATGATGGCCTAATCACATTAGAAAGATGTACATGTGGTTGTCTGAGGCAAATAGAGGATGTACATCACCTGGTCTGTGAACCCACTAAGACTCCTTGAACGACATATTGCTCTCCCTCTCTCCAGATCAGGACTGAATCAGAGGGAAAAGACAAATGATAATTTACACAGGGGCTTTACAGCTCTGCCTTTCCGTCCCCACCTTCCTGTCCAAGAGAAGTGTTGAAGTCCTCTGCAGTCCCCAGAAGATTTCCAACAACCTGCCTTCTGCCAACCAGTATTCCAACACCAGGAATGAGGTACGTGTTAATGGCATCACCTCTGAAGAGCCACGGCCTCCTCATGAAACCCAAATGCTCTGAAGCCCACTGTGACTAATAGCAAATTAAAAGCACAAGTCAATATTTAAAACCTAATGTTCCTTTGGCTCAGCTGGAGACCAGCTCTGCTAGAACTACAGCCCTATCCTCCCTCTGGCAGGATACATTTTTCAGATCCAATGGTCTTTGATGCCTGGACTTAAAGGCTGAGCCATACACAGGTCAAGGGCAGACCACACCTCTGCAGGCACAGTCTGCACACCTTCAGTGCTGCCAGGGAAATAGTCCTGATGAAACAGCTCCAAGAATCATCCCTGAAACTCCTCAGTGAAAGTAATACTTCCTTGCATGCATTATTTTGCCAGGAAATTTCCACCTCCAAAGTCTTTTCTCTTTGTCAAGGTCATTCTGGGCGTTGGGACAGCATCGCTAAATAGCGTTCCTCAGTGAATTCCCCCTGATTTCTGACTAAAAGGCTGGGACTCCTGCAGTGCAGATCCTGATAAAAGATTTATTTGTGGGGAGTGGAAGATGGTGCCTTTAGAGAAGTTAATAAGTTGTTTCCATTTCAGATGCTTTCATTACAAACACTGATAAATCTTAAGGCTAAGAGAGGATGTAAGAGTAATGAGTTGAAGGGCTCCTCAGCTCTTTGGTGATTATCTCTCTCTTTTAGTGCATTACCATGGGACATCTGGCTTCCAAATTTGTGCCTCTCCTGCACAGATCTGAGGACCAGCCTACCAATTATACATTCACATAGGTTGTAATAAATCAACAGCAGCCAAACTCTGACAAGGTGATGGCTGTTGACAGATAAAAACGATACACGTTGTCGTGCTGTTCTCCAAAAACAAACACATGCTTTTATCAGATTTTTTTCTTTTAATCAAAAAATTGCCTCTTTCAACATAGAGTCACCTAATTTCACAGAGGACTTGCACTACACAAGGTCCCCCTGTCTAAACCTGAGCTGCATGTAAAGCCAGGTTTTCAAACAGGCCCTGAATTCACCTCCCGCTGCAGTTGAGGAAAAAAAACCTGCTGCTCTGATCCTGGGTCAGCCCAGACCCAAAGATCATTAACCTTTTACTGTGAGAAGCAGAGTTCTGTGCAGAATAAAGGACTGAGACAAAAAAAAAAAATCCAAGGATATATAAGTCTTGGATTTATTCATAAGTCAAGTAGAGTCTGGATAGTGAATTTTCTTCAGTAAAGGAGAGATATATCAAGGTTATATCCAGCAAGCACATCCGTGTGGTGGGTACTCCCTGGCCCCCATCCTCTGGATCTCCAAAGAATTGCCTGGAAGTGACAGACTTTTCTTGCCTGACTCCAACCTTCTGAAAGTGTCTAATTTAACCTAATTTTCTGAAGAGCACCAAAAGTAATTCTTCTTGAAAGCAGCACTTATACAGGCAATATGAATGCTGCTTTCTAAGTGTCTTATGCTCTGCGGTGACACCAGGAGACCTCAAGTAGGTTGCTTGCACAAATACCCCAAATTCAGTAGGAAGAATTCCAGTTGTAAAACTAATCACCCTCTTACCAAATCCAGAACAAAGTTGTTGTACTCTCCAGACCTGAAAATGCTATCAGGTGATAGCAAAAATGTGACTTAAGTGATGAACATTTTACAACAGGCCTTTTTGAATGCTCATAAGCTACATGAACTAGCAAAGATTTGATCACCCAAAAAAATGTGGGAAGCAAAGGGCTGTAATAATCCTTTTGGAATTCCTGTTAGCAATTCTCATTTGGGGAATAAGGCTTTATCCCAAAGCTTCTTAGCACATGGTGGCAATTTATCCACTGTTTTATCCTGCCTTAAAGAGACCAGGACTATTTTCACACCAAATGATGTGGAATCTCCAGAAAAGTCAAATACAGAGGCTCTCAGATTCTGCAAATTCCCCTTGTTAATGAGAAGAATGCAACATAATCTAGCTAACTAAAAGTATTTTAATTAATTCAGAATTTCTTGTACATCATGGAAAACAGCATCTCTCAGATGTCTCCACAGAGCTTTGAATTAAATATAGTCTTTTCTAGTGAACTGACTGGACAGAAAGGTAGCATGTTACCCTCCAGCTCAGTTTTATTCCTTGGCAATGTTAGCTGCAAGAAAGAACTCATCAGACATATGTTTTGAACCCTTTCTTATTGATTTCATCTCTTTCTTTTACCTTTTTACCTTCCTTTACCATTCCATTCCCACTAGTTAGGGCTCTGCTTTGACTCTAAAACTGGCAAGTCCCACAGCAATAAAACAGATATGCAAACTTACAGGTTAGGCATCTGTTCCCTTTCTGTTAAGGGAATATGATTCTCTTGACATACACACTTCTTATTCTCATTTGTAAGGTTGAAGAACCATTAATTGGGGAAAACACTGACAGAAATTTAGTCTGCTTTATGATAAATAGAATTCACTTTTATTTGACCAATTTACAGAATCAGGCTCTGAAACTTCAAAATATGTCCTTTGTCTGAGCTCTTGTCTTCTCCCATTTAAAGTTCAGTGCTATGGAAATCACAGCTGCTGTAGGATGTGTAGCTGTTATGTAAGCCAGTGTGTTCAGCTTCTTAATATTCAGTCTTACTTTTTAAAAAAATCATACAACCTAATCCAGGTATGAGTTGTGTTTACAAATGACTCTGTAAGTGAATATTCTTGTAATTAATGTGATCCCAGGAGCTTATTTATTGCAGAATTTTAGCTCTGAAAACACATGCAGCAGTACGAATAATATTAGAATAACAATCTTAGATTCTCAAACAAGGCTGAGGAAATTATTCATCCAACTCACATTGTAATTCTGCAAGAATTAGGCAACTAATTCCCTCAGGTTTTATCAAATTTTGAAAAATGTAAGCTGAAAAACAAATAGCAGCTGAATTCAGCTAGGTGGGGTACAAGAGGTCCCTGTGGGGAGCTGTACCATCAGTAAGTGCTCAGGCTGCCTTCACTGACTCTAGGACACAAATTAGTACTCCTGATGTGAAAAGTAGAGCAGAATATGAGACAGAACCAAATGGCTCATTCAGCTACTGCTGGTAAATTGGGAAACCTCAGAAGGGAGAAAAACTCTTGAAAACTCTTAAAGCGGTGTTAGAATTCAAGATCATTATTCAATCCACTAAAAAAGACCCACCAGAAAATAAAAAGTGCTGAAATATGAATTCCTTAAATTAAGGTAAAATTGTTTATGGTACTAGAATGCAGAAATGAATGGCTTCTCTTGGGATGCTGAGTTGAGCTTCCAGTAGCAGCAGTAAATTCATATGAAACTTTGCAACTTTCAAAATTGGCTCATTGTTTGCCACTACCATCTTACCAGGGAAAATCTTTGGGCAAGATATTCAAGAAACATGTTCATCTAATGGTTTTTTATCATTTGGGTCCACATTTACTTACAGCCACCTCTATTACTAATTATTTTTCTGCCTCCTTTATTTTAGTCACTAAAATCTGTATGGGTTTTATTTTCCTAAACTAAGTAAATCAGATTCTGTTATTTCCTCCAAGAAAACATTTTCATTCTCCTGAGATAAAAAATCAGGTTCCTCATTGCATCTCTAGATTTTTTAACACAAATGCCCAGAATTATACCTGGGACTCCTAAAATTACCCTTACACTTTTGTTATCATCATTAGATCAATTTGGTTTTTGCATGGCAATTTCACCAGGGTATGTCCTGTGAAATCTCTATAGATTTCTTTTTTCTTTGGCAGTGACACTTAATGAGCCTAATAGGAAAAAAAATTGCATTTGCCCTTGTGTATTTCATATAAATTAAAACCTATTTCAAGTTCTAAAGATGGTCCAGCCTATTCTGTATGATATTTCTGTATGAAATCTATTTCCTGCAGCACAACTGAAGATTCATAGGTACATCCACAGGATCCACCTCACCCTCATGGCAAACCTGGCAATGACCAGCCATGGATTGTTCCCCTGGCTCTACTCAGGGACACACGACACTAAAATCCCAAGAACACACATGGACATTACAAAGACTAAGGCACTGTTTTTAAGAGTGGGACATGAACCCCACCATCCTGTCTTCCTACAGGGGGGAAGCATAATTCCCAGTGGCCACTACTTTCCTTGTGCTCCTGGTGAGTTATTGGTGCCCCATATTCTTGTCCTAGAGCCCTCTTTGTAAAATGCTTTGAGAGCACTCAGGATGTCAGGCCCTAGGTAATTATGTACCAGTCACTGATTTACTGGCAATTAACTAACATCAGGAGAAAAGATGATACTAAACTAAGCATTCTGTGTCCTAGCCAGAGGAATACAGTGACTGCTCTGATGACATTGCCTTCTCACTGCAAGGAAAAAAGTAAAGGTATCCATGACAAGTACTGTGAGCTCTTTGCCATTATCTTTGAACACAGTATCATTTCTCTAAGGTAAAAAAATATCTACAAAACCCCACTTCTACTAAAAAAAAATCTTCAAAAACCCTTATGAAATATATAACCCATTCAGCAATATTTCTAGCCCATGGATTAAAAGAAGGGTCACCTCAAGGATCATGACAGCTATAAAAGGTAAATGTCAAGAATCCAAGGATAGAGTAAAGCTTTTGCAGCTACCTAAGGCATCTGCAGTCTCACCTAGAGGGTAATTGAAGCACTCCAGCCATGTATATGTGGTGCCTGGCAGAGCTGCAGCACCGAGAGTGCGCTCTTGTTTGGAGCCACCTCAGATGTCCCTACACAGGACATGTTCCCAGGACAGAAATCACTCAGGAGGACAGATAAATGCCTTCTAGTCAGGATCACACATGTGGGCCTGGACTAAGGAAACTCTGCTAGTTGATTCCAGGTGAGTAAACTGGTTCAGAAAAAACCTGCAGGACCTCAGATGTTGAGCTTGCTTGGTAAAATAAGTGAATGATATAAACAGTGGTTACATTTTGAGGCAGCTGAGATGATGATGTTTAAAAAATGAACAGAAGGACACAGGGGAAAGGGATCTGAGAGGAGATAAAACAAGTTCATGACACCTGTTACAAGGAAGAAGTCAGTATTACCAAGGCTGGTAAAGGAAGGCAGAAAGAAAAAGTGAGAATCTCAAGGATTAGGGATTGAAGAAGTGGAAGAAATGAGGTAAGAAAGTTAAAAACTGGAAATGGAAGGAGCTGAAAAAAATCCTCAAAGATCAAAGACTATAGACCTAGATTTTCAACATGTGCTCAGGTGTCCAGAGAGTTTCACAAGACTGAGGAGATTGTACTATGGTTTTAGGACAGTGATGAATTGCTTGAGCTGGAATATAACAGTTCATGGGAATTCTAAAGAAAATAAAGCAACACAACAAGCTTGGGGACCCAAAGAAAAAAAAAAGGGGAGGAAGAAAAGTACGAATGAGTGGGTCATGAGGCCATTATATTTGGCCTTTCCAAGAACCTGATCAACTCCTTGCTGTCACAGATCCTTGGCCTGACTTTCTTTGGTAATTTATTCTAACCTCTGCATCACATCCATTTTCCATCTGCCTATCTTTCTTTTCTTCTAAGGGCAAAAGCTTGTCAGAGGAAGACTCTGCCCCTAATTATGTGTGTGTACAACTCCCAAAACAATGGGGTGCTCATCTCAGAAACAAGCAATGAAGTCACTTGCCAAACCAAAGAAATATTGTGGTAAGAAATCTTCCCTTAGGCACAGCAGCTATTTAGGTGGCCTGTTCTATATGAGTGAGTCAGGGGCATAATGATGGCAGCCAAAAGGAAGCAGCAGCACATTCTCTGTCAAGCATAACCTGTTAAAAAGTCATGCACAAGGGGGGAGAGTCAATGAGATGAGTCATGCCTGGCCTTGCCCACCACGTTATCAAAGGTTGTGCTGCACTCAGTGTGAGGGGTGGAGGGAACCCTTCCATCTACAGCCAAATGGAAGAGCTCTGTCTCCTGCCGCGAGCTCCAAGGGCTCCTCTGTAGGTGTCACTCCAGCTGCTGATGGCCATAGATAATAACGAGTTAGGGTACAAGCCTAACCAGGAAATGATACCACCTGCTACCCAACATAAATTACCAACTCCTCTGGGTATAATTACTCTTGTCAATGTGTCACATGGCTATTATAGTCACTCTTATGCAGCAATGCAGAGCAGCGGCAGATTCTGCAGGAAGAATGGGGTTTGTGGGATTTCTATGAATTCACTGGGAAAAAAAACCCAAAAAACCAAACCAAACCAACAAAAAAAAAACAAAAAAACCCACCCAATTAATTTGTTCCTGAGTGGAAAAGAAATGGGAAAAATCCTGTAACACACACAGCAGAATTAGTCCCTCTGCTGCACAACTGGTGATAGAGGGAAAACAGAGAGAAACGAAGGGCAGCCTCCAGCAGGTTTCTTTGCCAGCTCCCTCAAAGCATGGGTCTCTTCTCATTTTCACAGACAACAGGCTCCCAAGCTGCAATTCCCAAGAGACAAAATGTGCACATTATTACTTGACACTGCACCATTATATGAAAAGTCAGTAGACTTTTGCTCAGTCTGCAGGTGAAGTGACTTTCACAGCAGTTTTAGACACCTGTTTGTGAAACAAGCAGCTGTATCAGAAAGAGCTGAAGCATGAAAGTTCAGTGTTATTGCTGAAACAGCTCAGGTGCCTCTGAACTACCCCACGTTGCCTCTAGACTAATGCTACACTTCTTGAGCAAGACTGCATGCTATGCTGTCAGCAATTCAGTCACTGCCATTCTATTGTGAGTGCTTTAAAATAGTGTCTGACCCTTGAGGTGCTCAGAGAGACTCAAACAGTGAAGAAACTGAGCCAGCCTTTTTATATGCTTCTGCTGAACTGGCTGTGGCTCAGCAACTGGCCACTGGTGACAGTGCCCTTCTGGGCACACTGACCACAAAACAATCAGATTTTCTCCAAGCCCTAAGACTCTGTGTGAGGCTGACACCACTATTTGCTTTGCTGAGAAAAGTCTTTCTCTCAAGCAGAGACTGCACCAGAGCTGTTAGGCCATTTACCCAACAGGCTTGACTGCACAATGAGGATTTTATTCAATTTCATATATGTACAATTGAGATAATTTGCCTTAAGTTTAAATTCACACTATTTCTGTGTAGAGCAACACACAAGGCATAGAAACTACATCAGAACCAGAAGAAGGCTATTTACTGAACTATATGAAAAGTACAATATTCCTGCACCTGCCAAGGGTCTCTCTCGATGATTGCTTATGATTATAAAGGTAAATTATTTGCTTGTGTAAAATAATAATTAGAAAAAGTAAAGGTCATTCATCCAGCAATAAACCTGGCTGCAAAAAATCATCAGCATACAGAGTTAGCAGAAATATTCATTGCTTTATAAACAGCAGGCCAGGATAACATTATATAGTTTGCAATCTGTATTTGTTCTATGTGAATCATAGCTTTGCATAATTTTCTCACATTCCTGCCAGGCAAAAGCAAACATTAAAAGAAATATTAGAAGCCAAGCAGTTAAATATCCTGGAAGAAGAAAAAAACCCCACAACTTCCTCCACAATGTAATGACCAGTGAGTGTTATTTTCTCAGCTTTATTTGGTAGCTTGTGCATAATTTTTTTTGCCATATCACTTTAAAATAATTTCTAGTATACAATTGGCTTATTTTGATTGGTGTAATATTGTTACATTGTCCTAAAGCACTGATACAACTGCTTGGACCTTCTATATGTGACATGATTGATTAGGTGAAGATAAGTAAGAAAATATTACTTCAAGAGTTCTGACCTTCAGTGAATCATCTGAGATGAAGAGAATTTAAATACTGCATGACTTGCAGTCAGCACCAGAAAATGTTACAGAAAAAAAAAGGAAAAAAAACACTTAGTGAAAATTTCAGCTATGACTAAGAACATTTTCCATTAAGATTCCTCTTCTCCTTTTTTACTGCTGGAAACACTCCTCATCCCTAAACTCTTTGGACACAGCAAACAAAAAGTCACACAAGACTCTACCAGACCTGCAGAGATCTTCTCCACCTTTACCTCCCTCCTGCTCTTTCCTGACACTTTAGGACTCACAGCTATTGAAGGGGACCTTTCCTCCTGTCCCAGCCTGGCAGGGAGTGTTCAGTGTGGGCACAGCAAGCACTGCCCCAGGCTTTGGCATTTGCCCTGTGGTGTCCCCTGATCCCAGGGACAGCGACTGCACAGAGCAGTGGCTGCACAGAGCAGAGGTGGAGCAGGAGTGACCTTCTGAGGTGCTCTGTCCCTGCTCTCTGCCTGTCCCCTGCCAGGCCCAGCCCACAGAGGCTAGCCCCTGGTCACTGGTCACTTGGACCACCCCATGGTCAAAGGAAGCTCCTACAAGGCCTCACCACAGCTGAATGCTGCCATCCTGTCCCGGTCACACACTCTGCAAGGCTCATCTCCACCATCCCATCACCCAAAGCACAGCATAAGGGAGGAATTTAGAGATGCACTCGTGTAGGGTTTACTCAGCTCCGCAGGTTTCTTTTGCCACTAGCTGTCTCCCACATACTGAAAAATCCCAAACTCCCACTCAAGCCTCTATAATATCCATGAGAGAAAAACTGGGCATGGAGATGGGAGCAAGGAGCTTAGACTCATTTCATCACACCCACTCCTTTGCTCTAAATATACAAGAATTTAAGCCTGTCCCCAGTAAAAAAATACTCATCCTAGGAAATGGCTCCTCAACTCTCCCCCAGTTTAATCCCTGTTATACTTTCCTTTTAAAAGAAAAAAGTAAGAGTCAAAAAAAGAACTATATAGAGCTAAACATTTGGCAAAAGTAGTTTGCTACTGTAAAGAATTTTCCTCTGAACTATTTATCTTAAAGCAAGTCAGAGCAGGCATCAAAGGCAGCCGTGGCATCGGGGGAGTGCACACTGTGCACACTGTCACTGAAAGGACAGCATGTTTTCAAACAACTGCATTGGAGTGAAGTGTCATCACATCTGACTGCTTAATCCCGATTAAAAAAGGGAAAAAAAACAAAACAGAAAGAAAAAAGGTCTGGTCCGTTCAGAGGTGAGGCTGCACTGATGACATTGTCCAGGAGTAATTTTATAGGGAGTGGATAATCACAGCAGCCACGAGTGACTGGATTAGAGGCAGGGTGCATCTCAGACTCATCACCATACTGAACATTCCATGAGCAGAGCAGTACAAGGCAAGGATGAAAACCAAGGAGAGATGGTTCAGAAGTTCCATCTAGCAAAAAGCAACATGCACCAGGAAAAATTGTACTTTGCAGCCTTCCCTTTCCCACAGGATGCTACAAAAATGCAAGATTCAGCACTGTCAGAGGAACCTGAATCAAAGAGGAGATGGAGTTGCATGAAGCAGCTTTAAAAATTTCTCTTGTCCTTCAGAAGAAATCTACTGAATTCCAGAAGCAAAAGCAATCTCCAAAGAAAAAACCAGTAAAAGCAAACTCTAAAGAAAAAAACATGAAGTCATGCAAACTGTTTCTTAGAAAACTCAGAGCAATGCAGCAAAAAAGTTAGAATATGTACAGCAAGGAATAATTCCAGGTTGGCAGAGGGATGAATTAAAATATTAGATGACCTATTTTTCTGTTTATGATTTAAATCTAAGGCAGCAACTACTTTTACTAATTAGGACCCAAAGTACTGATCACTGCACAAAGTCACTTAAAAGTAACATCAGACTCTCACAAAAACAGCGTTCTGCCTATGTGTGATAAGCAGGCATTTAAATTTGCTCATTTACAGAAGTTCATCTGTTTGGGACCTAACCGGGAAGCGCTCGGCATCTTGATAATTCCTCACGTTAAGGAGAGTGTGATTCCAGCAGACTTTGTTCTATTCCACTGTGTGTTATCTCCCTGCACATTCCCAGGGCTATGCCAAGAGAGATTGCAAGGTGACAGAATATGTTCATAGAGCCTCTAAGTGCTACTTTGCAGGATGCATTGTAGTCTGTTACCTCCAGGCACTAAAGTGTTTAATGATGTTGCTGTATGTCATTACTTAGTATTCTCTAAGTGGATCTTACAGGAAAGCGTTCTAAATTATAAATTGGGAAGTTAACTAAATATTAGTGAACAGAAAACATTAAGAGATAGAGGTTGATTTTATGGGTAGGTGGGTGGGTACAGTTTTCAAAATCTGCCAGAACCCCTCATGCCAGCAATCAAGCCTGTAATGCCTAAAATGATCCAGCCTTGCCCAATATAAATCAACAAAACTGGGAGAGGATCTTGTTTGCTGGTGTTTGCCTTCTGCTTTTACCTGTAGAAGTATGGAAATGGGCAAAAGAAAGCCCAGCTATGTTTTAACTCATTTTCTTTCCAGGACGTCATATAAATGAGATGTCACGCATCGTAACTATTTGGTTAACCAGCATTTTTTATTAAATACCTATTAATTTGTATCAATGCCATGTTCTCTAATGATCATAGTAATTTCCTTGCTTCCAGCTATTATTTGTCAGAGATTTCTCTGCATGCATGTGTGTGTGTGTTACAGAGTGAGAGAGGGAGACATGGGAGAAACAGAGAGGAAGAAGAAGGCTGGAAAGTGGGGGTCACTAAATGAAAGTGGAAATGGAGCTGCAGAATTACAGGCATAGCTCACAGTGACACCTAGAGTCAATCCTAATACTTCCCCATTGTAAATCCTTGCTCTCAGGCTCTGTGTTCCTCCCCGTTCTCTAAAAACTTTGTTTACAGTTGCAACTGACGTTTCCGTGCTCCATCCAGCTCTACCTCTGGCTTAATTAAAAATCAAAAAAAAACCAAACACACAGAACCAAAGACATCCCACTTCAGCAAAAATGTCACAGCTGTTTTCAATAAAGCTAGAAAAATCTGGAGAGGTTGCCAGCACAAATCAGTTTTTTAGAACAAAATGGAACATTTTTAAGATTGGGAGAAAAAATGTGGTAACTCAGCATAGAGATAACCCTGCAGCAGTTGGACATTTGCTAATTTCCTCATTAGAAGAGCCTGTTAATGTAGCCATATGTGAAGTTTTTTACAAGTGCCATGTGCCTGTGGTAACCAGGAGTCCTTGAGAGTCAGGTTGGCAGTGTCTGTGTGAGCTGGGACACCCAGGGGGCTGAGCTCTGAACAGCACACAAAGGGTGCAGTGCCCCTCTCTGAGCCCAGAGGACACTCAGGCTCCTCAACCCCTGCCCTTCTTACTGCTGGTTCCTGTCTAGGTATCTTATAGACACCTAAAAATTGGGTTGTGGAGAGCATCTTGGTTTGTGCTATTCACCCCTCTTTGAAGGTCAGATTGCAAACTAACCACTCCTTAAATGCATTCATGTGCAGATGGCCATGATGCCAAATTCTTGGATGGCAGCAAGCCTGGAAATGCAGCTGTTAGGAATTATAGAATCATGAAAAGGTTTGCATTGGAAGGGACCTTAAAAGATAATCCAATTCCAGCTCCCTTGTCCTGGAAAGGAACATCTCCCATTAAACCAGGTTGCTCAAAGCCCCATCCAACCTGGCCTTGAGCAGGGATGGGGCATCCACAGTTTCTCTGGGCAACTCCCCCAGTGCCTCACCACCCTCACAGCAAAGAATTTCTTCCACAGATCTAACCTAAATTTCCATTCTTTCACTTTGAACCCATTATTCCTGGTCCTATCACTACAATTCCTGATGAAGGGTATTCTTGATTCTGTCTTATAAAAAAATTGAAACAGTGATTTCCAACTTAATCAAAAAACCAGTACAACCAAATATAAACATGAATGGCAGCAAGTAATTTGATCAACTCTTCTGACCACTAAGCCATTATTCAGGATTTAGTGACTAAAAAAGGCTGTGTCTTTTGTCCCTTTGACTTTGAATGTCTGATTAAGTGAAAGAAATTCATCTAATTAAGACATCCTGAAGATCATATTCAGCTTTTTGTGATTTATTGCAGAATTTTAAAAGTTAACTTTGTTTTAGTGTGACTTTTATATATTAAAATTCAGGACCATCTGCACAGACTTTATCCATGCATATTTCAAACTCTGGAAGAGCTCAAGTTTGAATTAGTGCTGATGTGTGGACATTGCTCATCATTAACACACTGTACGTGTGCCCAAAAGAAAGGTCAAGGGATCCTGAAATATAAAAAAACTCCCAACTGACACCTGCTACAGAATAATGATATTGGGCCATGCCAGGTTTACAAACCTGTTTGTGAAATGGGCAGCCAGTGGGAAATGGGGGTTTACATGAGAGCACAACTTTTTAAAATGCAATTTTCATCCCACAGCTGGTTAGATTTTTGAAAGCTATGCCAAATAACACAGTTATAACTTGAAAATGACCAATACTGTTGGGTACAAACACAAGTAAAGGACTATCCAGCATCTGTTTTTGTCTAACACCTCAGGTTTTGCATGAATAATCTGAATGACGAGCAAAGGAGAAGGGACTATAAATCTGAGCAGAAAATTAGAATTTTTTAAATGAACATGTTTTTTCCTATAAAGAAGTGATATTTAAAATTTATTCCTGTGGCACATATTCAAAGAAAAGGTACATTGCTCCTTTTAGCACGAACAATGATTAACACTCCTAAGTATTCTATTTTCTACCATAACACTCATTTCCTGATTATCTAGCTGTATCTCCTTTGGGTTTTTTTCCCAAAAGGAAAGCAAACGGGTCCTATCTAAACACAAATGCTTTTAAAAGCAGGCATTTCCACATTACCGGTGTCACAAATACCAGCCCAAATCAGTCCCCTGGTGAAAGCAGAGTCTTTAAAAGTCCTTGCACCTTACCTTCCCAGTCAAGTTGAAAGGTATTGAACTATCAATCTCTGGTCAGATAAAGAGTGACAATGTTCTTATTGCTTGCACATGACACTGAGGTCCCCAAACACTGCTATCTGTTGTGACACAGCCCCAGATATTGAGTTTGGCTCAAGGAGAAAAAAAAAGAAAAAAAGTAAAAATGAATAGAGTTTTTGGGTGCCCATACAAATTTAATCTGTATGGCCATTATACACATCTCCAACAGCAACAGGGCATCTCCCTCTCTGTGAGCTGCACACCCTGTGTGCTGACACAAATATTTCATGAGCTGAAATGAAGACAGGCCAACGCAATCACACAGGACTGCCTTGTTAGATGTCACCACTGGCAAACATTCCTGCTGCTTTCCCTCTCAGCTGACAGGACCAGCAAAGGCAGCAGGGCAGAGCCCACTGTTCCTTCAAACCTCAGCAAGGATTGATGATTCCCTTCTGCTCACTTTAGACCAGACTGCCTAAAGGAGTAGGAAAGAGGAGAGCAAAGAGTCTGTCCACCTCCTGTCCTCCTTACACCAACTTCATTTCACCCAGGGATCCACAAATAGGATACACCCAAAAGATGGTTTGTTTTTTTTTTTAAGATGTGACTTAAAGCAAACTTTCCAAAGCAATTAGATAGCAAACGAACCTTAATTTTCCATTCAGATTCATACCAGCTCTGTTTTTGATCTTCTTTCAAACACTACCCAGCTTCTGTCTGCAAGCATTTCCCTCAATAATCTCCACATAAACAAAAAAAAAAAATCAGAGGAAGTACCCAGGGACCACTGCCCACAGACACGTGTGTTACAAGGAACATCACCAATCCTCGTGGACTGGCCATGAAAAAGACAATGTTGAGGGTCATGTAGATCCTGCCACAGGAATTTGAAATATTTTTATGTTTACTGTGGCAAAATCTTACACACTGATACCATTCACAGTGGCTGGACGAGGATCTGAGTACTTGGATTGATGTTACAGAACTGTGTAAAGGTAGAAATTAGTACATTATTTTCACTTATAAAATAGCAACCTTAGGCCCACAAGTAGGGCTATAAAACTGTCTCTCTTCCATATAAACTTCATGGTCACAGGCTCTGAACATTTGGGGTTAACATTTCCAGCCTGGGAAGTTCATTGAAACATCTTTCCCATTTTTGTGCAACAGCGAAATGTCAGGAAAGGTGGAGCATCAAACACTGCCCCCAATCTCTGACCCTGTTATAAGGTCAAGTTCAACTGGACACCCTTTGATTTTTGACCAATTAAATCGTAAACCTGCAGGAATTCAGAATGCGTGCAACTGCCAGACACGGGATCTGGGGAGAGCATGCTGCTCAGGTGAACACTCTGACCACAGGTTTACTTCTTTTCCTTTGAAGTAGGCTGTCATCCATTTGGATAGAAAATGAAGTGTGAAATATAGAGGCTTTACAACATGTAATGACTGCGACAATTTAGTTAAAGCTGATTTTCAGAAGCCAAGAGCTGAGTTTCAAATTAAATTCCCTATCAGTGGCCACCATGACAGAGTGTATGTTTAGGAAATTATTTATTCTAACATGATATAATTAATTGTAATAATAAATGTTCTTTAGGTTCTGTGTGGCATTACAGGCACTGAACAAATAACAGCTGGAACACAAAACCTATAGAAGCCTATTATTCACACACATTGTTCTGGGTGTCCACTTAGCAGGTTCCTGAAGAGAGAAGACCAAATAGACTTGATCTAATGCTTTGAATTTTCTGAATTTTGGTAAAAATATAATTTTTTGCTCTTTGACTAGTTTAGAGAATAACAGAATTATCTTTTTTCTAAGTCTGTTTCCTTCCAAAATAAAACTATATTATTGCAATGCCTGACCAGTTCTGCTCCTTGGTTGCAGCGTTAGCTTTTTTTACATCCTTGCTAAAGCTCTGTGCCCTTGCTAAAGAAACAATGACTTGTGTGCACATGTCTCTACACAGACACATTAATACTGCCCTCTGCTTCCTGCCCAGAGAGACTGAGAACTTACAAGAATTGACATGAAAAGGAAAATGTCTTTAGCTCCACTTATTGAGTATTGCACCTTTGAAGCTGAAAGGCAGGGCTGCAAAGACCCAATTCTGCATGAGATAACCAGCAGGTAATTGCTCATGTGAGTTTCAAAGTGAAACCAGGATTTCTGTAGCAATTGTGTCACAACTGGTGGCACCTGAACGAGGTGCCCCTGCTCTCCTCATCAGCACAGCCACGAGAAGCTGGGGAAGGACTGGAATCCTTCAGCACAAACACCAGCTCTCGTAGCTTTGTTAGACTGAGTGAAGGCTGACTCACAAATCTGCTGCAGATCAGGATGGGAGGGTAAATGCCAGTTGCATGAGAGTTTCTCCAGCTCAGCTACAGCATATGTGTTCATGCAAAATTCTAGCTAATCTTGAGAATAATGACATATAACCTGAAGCTTTTTGGCCACAAACCCTCAATTTGCGTTGAGGTGGAGAGCCCTCTTGCAGCAAGGGGAACGGGTTCTGCACAGTGACAACATGCCTGAATGCCACACTGCTTTGCATTCCCCAAAGGATCCCACAGGACTCTGCTCCTGGGAGAGAATTGTAAAAAATGTTTCTATTACAGCCAGACAGAAAACTTTTCCTTTCTGACGCAGAGCACTCAATTCAGCTGGAATTGCCGAGTACAAGTCACCCGTGTCAGGATATTACAAGGACACCCAAGCTCAGCCTCTAAAAAGCAGTTATATAAATATCAAAATTCCGCATGGTGGAGAAGCTTCTTTCTCTCTCGCCACCCATCTAAAAGATTAATCAGATCAATCATGGCACATTTCTTTACAGAATTCTATGACTTAAGTGCTACAGACATTAGCAACATTTCAATCTCCTGTCTCTGATCCTGAAAACATCATCTGTTAGGTTTTTGGCAATGCTATAGGAAAATTGAGCTGCTTAAAAAAACCAGGGAACATTTCAGGAGATACCAGTGTCAATCTTTCACTTGCTCTCTCTACCTTTCTGCAAAAATTTACATAGAGTGAAAAATATGGAAAACTGGCATGGTTGGTGGCACTTTATAAAACCTCATTCAATACTAAGAAGCAAGCAGGGAAAGAAGGCTACTGAGCATGATACCGATAAACTTATCTCCTGCTTTCAGTAAAGATACATGAAGAAGCTACATGTTAAACTGCCACTGTACTACTATGGAATATGCATATGGAAATGAAGGGGAGAAGAAAAGCCACAATTTTATTAAAAAGTGCAAAGACAGTGGCCTCACCCTACTTTGAGCACTAGTGGTTCTGAAAAAAAAAAAAGCCTCTTTAAATTCAGATTATTTCTCATTTGCATTTGCCATTACTGGGATTTTTCCTATAAGGTCCAATTAAGAAAAATATTTCTTTTCTACAAGGCAAATTTATCAAAAATTCAAATAAACTCTTTGATGCATTTTCTGCATAAACTAATCATGAATAAACATAACTCTCTTGCTCTAAGAACAGATGCCATCCTGTAACTCCCTGCCCCCGACAGCTCTGCTCTCCAATCATAAAGGAGAAGGAAATTGTTTGGCCAAGTTTACAGAATGAACCATAAATCATAAGCATCTTTGCCAAAGCAAACTCATGTTTCTTTTATGAAACAATTTCTCCTAAAAGAATTTATATTCATTTTTATATATGCATTTTTTATAAAATACATAAGGAAAGTAGAACATACTGTTCTGTTCCTCCTTTAGAAATGCTTAGTATTTTTCAGTTCTGGTTGAGAAAGCAAACATTTGCATTTTCACGTGGCTTTCTGAAGCATGGACCTAGCTGCAGTACTTTGATGGATATAGGGAATGTTAACATTGCTTTGGAATATTTGAGTCACCATAATTCACAGAAGTCCAATTTGTAACCAGAAAACCTTAGGGGACTTTTGTTGAAGTCAGATGCTGGAAACATGAAGGAAAACTTGCACATCTTCATAATCAGGGAAAATTTCAAAGCTGGATCCTTTCTCAGGAGTTAAAAAAAAAAAAATTCCCAACTCGATGAAGAGCATAAAGAGAGCCTAGCCATTCCAAGAATACACATGCAGCAATGCCACTCTGACAGGCTGGGGCATCTCCCTCTCTTCCCAGACAGCATTCCAGCTTCCAGAGAAAAATCTGACCAGAACGGCTTGTCAGGAGCCAGAGGTACCCAAAGAAGGGTGCAGGGACTGTGGCAGAGCCCAGGAAGGTGAGCTTGGAGGGGACACTGCAGCTGAAGAAGGCTCCAGCCCCTGCCTGCCCTGCTCCCCCTCATCTCCCACTCACCCAGCAGGGCACACCCAGCTTCTCTGAGCAGCAGCTCCAGCAAACTCTGCACTGCCCTCAGGCTTTGAGTGGAGGAGAAAGAAGGCTTATCTGAAGAGGCAGCGCATCATCCCTGCTGCATGTGACAGTCAGTCACTTCAGTGCAGCTTTCTAGCCTTCCACACGAGCTCAAGTGCTCTGGCTACATTACTCACATCTAGAACATGCCATTCAGACTGTCTCAGCTTGTAGAAGGCTGAGTGCCTAGTTATATCTACGGCTCTTGAGTGTGATCATCCCTCAAGGGCCCACTAGAGCACTCTTCCAGGCTACATTGAAAGGTTCAGGCCTGTCACAATGCTTTATTTCCTTGAGGGATGCCTTTGTGGCACAAGGCCTCTGCTTTTACTCTGAAAGGACTTCTTGTCATCCCTGTCTGATCTGATCTGTGGCTCTGGTTACTGGGATGGACACCGAGATGTAGTAAGTGGGACAAGACCCTGCTCTGTCATGTCCACCACTCTCACGTCAGAGCCTTTTGTAGCAGCATCATAGAATTTCCTGAGTTGAAAGGGCCACACAAGGATTGTCAAAGTCCAGCTCCTGGCCCTGCACAGGACACCCCAAGAGTCCCACCATGTGCCTGAGTGCACCCTCCAAATGCTCTTGAGCTCCATCAGGCTGGTGCTGTGACCATTGCCCTGGGGAACTGTTCCAGTGCTCAAACACCCTCTGGGGGAAGAACCTTTTCCTGACAAAATCCAAAACCTCCCATGACACAACTTCAGGCTATTCCCAGAGGAGAGATCAGTGCATGCCCCTTCTCCTTCTCCTAACAAAGAAGCTGTAGATAGCAATAAGATCTCTCCTCCACTTCCTCTCTCTAGCAGAGTCAGAGCTGATCTTAAAGTTCCACTCCCCATTTTCTGTTCCACACAATTTTGAAGGTTAAGGCTCTTTCCCAAGCACAAGAAGTTCAAAATTCATCCTCACATCACTTCTTTTCTGAGACTTGCTTCGTTTCTCTCCTCTGCTCCTTATCTTTGTTTCCCTCTAATGGGATTCTTTGTTTTCCTACCTCATCTGGCATGTCACTCTTCCTTCCTTTTCTGTTTCTTTCGTTTTTGTGTAACCAACACAGCCCAACCCAAAATAGGAGCTCCAGTGTGCTGAGTGCTTTGCCAACACTTCAAAAAAGTCCTGTCTGTTGTGAAGAGTACTTAGCTTTTTCCTTGGTTATCCTTACCCTTTATATCCTATGCAGCAACATATTGTTACAGCTATCTGCCACTTTCCATCCATTGGGGTTAAAACCTTTACAGCAAGAACACTTTTCAGTTTCAGCAGGTATGAAAACCAAGTGCCTTGTCATAGGCAATGTCCTTTCTGCAAAAAAACTAAAATTCACAACAATGACAACACAAGACCCTAATGTCAGAGTCCTGAGGTTTCTCTATTTTGCCTTGCCCTTGTCTAGCATACCCCAAATGAAAGTCACTGTTTATTACATTGTTATGCTTAATTGATGTCTTCAGAAAAGACAATGATCACTGGAAATGACAGCTTTTGGCTGGAAAAAGTCCTATTATTTTCTGATAACACAGCATATAATGCATGTCATTCAAAGGATGAACATTTTCTTCCATCCAGAGTTTTCATCTGCTTGCTTGTCGTACCAAGCATATGCATTACCCGATTAAATAACTCATGGCCCCATAAATCGTTAACCATGTGTACAGTACATAATTCAGCCATCTGCAAACTGTGTTACAATGCACTATTTCAAAGCTTTTCTCAAGTTTAAAAAAAAAAAAAAAACAGCAAAAACCCAACCAACAAACCCACAAACAACAAAAAAACCTGCAAAGCTTTGTTCACCAAACACTGTGCTGGTGACCTTTCTCTCTAGTTTCCTTTGCATGTTTGTTCAGTTAACTGCTCAAAACATTTGAATGCTACATTCAACCCCTGCAAAGTCAAACCGACGCATGACAATCCATCAAAATCAGCCAGATAACAGAAAGCACATTCCAATTCCAGAATTATTGTTGTCTGAGTCTAAATGACAGGGTATGAAACAAAAAGAGCACAGAGCCTGATTTGCCACAGCAAAACTAAGCCCAAAGAACGATAAGGAAAAAAATCCTTTCAATGAGATCCTACAGAAATGATATAAAATTGAAGAGGATGGGAATGCATGCAACAAGACAATTGCATTGTCGCACACACAAACTTTGATCAAATAAAAATGTTGCTAAATGTGTGTGTATAACTGAAGACTCACTAAAACAGAAATTATGAAACTATTTTCTGACATTTAAAGCAAAAGATGTGTTCCTGCCATTAGGTCTAGATGTAAACTCTTTCTCATCTCAAATCTAAGGATTAAATATGGAGTGATGAAATGTTTCAATTATCTTCATTCAAAACACTTATTAATAATTAAAATATATAACTCAGAAGAAACAAAAATCACATTACAAGACAGCTTGCTTTATGTAAAAAACTTTGTTACCATTCATAACCAGCAAAGGAATTCATAAAAGAAGCAACCTAAAACAGGTACTGGCAAATTAAAAAGCAGAACCCCCTACCCTCCAAGTCCTTTGAAATTGGTGAAATAGAAATATTGCCATCTAGGAATATCTTTGTCACTGCTTTGTCACATTTTGCTAATTCAGGTAGGTAGACACAATGAAAACACAGCCATGTCTCTCTCTCCCTTCCTTCCCCCAGCAAGGAGCAGATTGGCACTGTGCTGGAGCATTCTGTGGAGAAGCCACTGCCAGCCCAGCCAAGTCTCACCAGGCCCCCCTGAAGCTTTTTTCTCCCAGAGTCACAAGGCTCCCAGCCTGATCCATGTCTCCTGGTGACAGTGCAGAAGGAAAATCCCCTCACTGACACAGGAAAAGACGTTCCCAGAGCCGCCAGCTCGTGTCAATGGAAAGGTTTAAAACCTTGGCAGAGAGTTTGAGCCATATTCTGTCTTTAACAAGGCATGAGTCAGTGGTGAGTAATGCAGCAAGAAATGTCCCAGCTGCTGGTTCCTGAACACCTGGGATCCTTTAAATAAATCCCCATCCTGGACATGAGTCTTTCTTCCTCAGAAAAATCCAGGATAGCACAGCCTGTGGGCAAAAGTGATCAAGAATTTAACTCGGCAGGACTGGGCACAATATCTTTGACAAGCACAGAGTAAAGGAAGTAGTTTATCACAGTGTGATCCTTGGAGTGCCTGGACTCAGTAGGGCTGGGATCAACTTTGGGAAGGGATGTTTTTGGGGAATCAGGCAAAGCAATTCCCTTGGGAGGCAAAGACAAGGTAACATTCACAAAAAAAAAAAAAAAAAAAAAGGTGAAAAAGCAGTAGGACATGGGAGAAAAAGTTCTTTTAAAAAAGAGGCAAGCATGGTGAGAAATGGTGATTTCAGCAGCCATGTCTTGATGGGTGAATGTTTCACGATTAAAGACATTGAAAGGTACTTGATTCTGAACAATCTTGCCACAATCCTCATGAGGACTTGATACATGCACAAATATTCTGGAGTTTAAGTTATGTTGAAAATAGTACAACACAAGGACCTGTTCTCTGACTTTTTATGATTTAAGCTGGAAAAGGAGTTGCAGGAGATGCACTATTTTCCAAACCATTTCCCTGTAACTTTGGGAAAAAAAACAACTGGTTCCATCTACTCTCAGTGATCAAAACACTAACTTAGCTGCTCACTTGTCACTTCAGACATGTCAACTCTCTGCCACCTGGACACGTTCCTTCCTACTTGGCTTTTCCATTACCCCTACAACAAAGTTCAAGCAGCACTTCTTCAGCATAATGGAAATTTTAAACACTTCTCCTATTTGTCTGACCTCTGCCTTACAGAAAATACCTGTGGTGTTTTCTCTCTGCCAACACTAGTATTAAAGTCCCTCTATTTGTCTCATCTACTCCTTCTCCACACTCTCTTCAAGACCTTGTCCTGCCACAAGAGCTGTGAGGAATTATCCATTTGTTGCTGGATAGACATGCTGGGGAATGTGAAATGGCAAAACTCCTATCTAGCCAGCAATATGCAACAGCCAACAACATGCAAAAGGAACTCCCCATTGGCTTCAGCAACAAGGTGAAAGCACTGAGTAAGTGCACCAGTAGCAGAACCCAGCCTTTGTGAAATACAAACAAATAATAATGTAATTAACAAAATCACTCAGAATTTGGAAGTGCTACTCCATGAGGGCCTGTTTTAATGCCTAGACCCCAATGTACTCAGCATTGTAGCAAGTTTTCTGCAGGCAGTGCTCTCTTGCCTGCTGAGCTAGACATCATCTCCCTGCTGAAAAGGGCTAAAGCAGCACTCCTCCTGGCAGTGGAATCAGCTAATGCCCAAGGCAGGGCTGGCACCCTCAGAGCTTTTGTCCAGTATTGAAATGCTACTGTGTTTCTACCCATAGGAAAATCTGTCCTGTGCAGAAACTTTAACACATTTTGACTACAGAAGTCAGCATCTAAACTCAGAGCATATTCTGTAAAGGGAAATAGACATGAAATGCCCAATTCTCACATTTGTTCCTGAGGCTAAACAATAAATTTTGTTTTCAAAAATATCTACTCTCTCCTTACTTCAGAGGTATAGCACTTATCCAAAGTAATAAAGGAAAATACACCACGATAAAAAGTCTGCAAACTGCTTTTACACACAGATCTTATTCCGCTGCCCATTTTCAGGTTTTATACTTTTCTAAAATTATATCAACTAAACGCTCTATTTTTAAACTAAATTATAAACCAGCCAAGCACCATTCTATATATACACACATAGATTTAAATCCTCGAGGGAAATTATCGCAGCACCTGGGCACATTTTACAGAATGCACCTCTGATCGAAACCACGGCAGAAACTGCTCCCTGCCCCTCCCAGCTATTGAAGCAGCTATAGAAGGACCCTGAAAAGGGTAGCTGGGATACCGATTGCCAAGCGAAATTCCTGTCAGTGGAAGCCTGGAACAAAGAGGTGCATTTAACGCTGCTTCCTCAACTTTGCCAGCTTGAGGCTGAGACAGATTTCTGGCAGGAGCGGGATGCGGAGCCAGGAGCCTGTCGCTGAGAATGACCTGCCCCCTGGTTCCCACGAGCTCCTCCCTTGGGACAGATGCAGGGGACGTGAAAACCCAGGCATTGATGGGGAATCGGAGCGTGGGGCCAGCAACAGCCGGGCTCCTTGCACCGAGCAACAAACTTGGTGGAAAACCCTACAGGATATAAAGAGCAGCGCCGCAAATTGGGTTCCACACAATGCAATCAGCTCCTGCAGAACGACTTCCAGGACCTGTGCACTTCTGTAAAGAAGGATGACCATTTATAGAAATTTTTTACCCTGCCCTGTGGAGCTCTAACAGACACACAGCACTGGTTTACATTTTTTAGGAAGATTTCAAAACCTTATACAAAATCTATCACTGTTTTTCTCAACTCTCAGTGACTTTGCCAGGGAAATTGTGTTTCATTTTATGCAGTCAATACAATAAAAGAAAATGCTGTTGGAAAATGAATGTTGCCTGTTCTCAGAAAGGATAAGGTAGAGCTGACCCTTCAAGTGGGTGGCCCACAGATATTTGGTGAGTTACCTGCTGGAACTCTGGCAGGTCAAACCCAATATTTTATATTTGCAGCTTCAGCTTACCACTGTCAAATTTTCAACATGAATTAAAAACCAGAAAACACATGTTTTCTATATCTTCTTATCAACTCAGTGCCCTGTCTCAATGCACTTCCAGCTCTGAATCTGCACTTCCAGCTCCCTATGGATAACTTTCTCTGCACCAGTTACACTGAAATACAGAAAAATCCAGTTTTATTCTGATTTCTCAGCAATATTTGAATTCCTGAAATTTCAGCCACAGATTGATATAAAATCATTGCAAGGCAAAAAGAAAAGCCCAGACTGAAAAAAGCAATGTTTGATCCATAGAAGTCACATAACCTGTAGCAGATGGACACTGTGAGGCAGGGTACACTGTGCACACCTTGTGTGGAGCTATTTCATATTTACATGCACTAAAAAAAAAAAAAATAAAGCATGATGCAATCCTAAATGACACTGAATATGTGCGGTTCAAATATTACTCGTACTGGTATTCCAGAACTTGAAACCAATGGAAGTTCCACTGCCATTTAAACACCAAATATTCTGGTAGGCATTGTCCAATGATAAATACTTTAAAAAAACCTATAAGGAAAAAAATGATGGTATATTTTAATTTTTCAATAAACATGCAAAATGTTTAACTATAAGACCGTTAGTTCTAATTTCTGAATAAAATTGCAAAATGTCAATGTTATACCTCAGGAGTTCAATACTAATGATTATAACGTGAGCAATTTCTGATAACATATTTTGCAGTTTGAGGTTTTTTTTCCTTTTAAACAAAAAAGAGTCTGAATGGGGACAGAAAAAAATCACTATAGTATTCTGTAAACTTCTTGAAATAGAAATGTCTTTTCTGCAAACCTAACCAGAACTGACATGTAATACAACAGATTTATACAGGAGGATATTCCTACCTGGCACTTTGACTCTACTTACAGAGGAACAAAAATTAGAGTAAAATCTTCTAATCCACAGGATGACGTGAGTAATATGTGATGCAACTAAAATTTTACTAGGGGGTAAGTAATGATGCTGTGGCTTGTCTGCACTCATCCTAACAGGGGAGAGTGCCACATCACGGGTGTGAAGGGTCTGTGGCTGCAGATGGAACATGACCTGTCCTGATGTGGCTGCAACAGCACCACCAAACCTCCAGCCCCTGATGTGACTTTATTGCCATGGCTGTGACACTGCCACAGTGTCACACGCAGTGTCCTGCCTTCTTCTGGCATTTGTGGACACATGCACAGTGTGAAGGAAGAGTTCCAGAGTTTAAGTGATCCTAGTGAATTCTAGAGGCTTGGCAACCCTGCAAAACTATTACACCCCCTTCATTTTGTAAATATTTTAGAAAGCACTTTCAAGGGTGTTGTAGGACATTAACATGGCTAAAAGGGCTGGGTTTTGTCATCCAGATTTTTGCTAGTATTTAAATGTGCAAAAAATGCTCGTAAATGTGGTTGTCTTTTAAAATACAAAATAAACTCA
The DNA here is from genome assembly GCF_051311805.1 of Agelaius phoeniceus. Taxonomy (NCBI): domain Eukaryota; kingdom Metazoa; phylum Chordata; class Aves; order Passeriformes; family Icteridae; genus Agelaius; species Agelaius phoeniceus. The sequence goes on along the minus strand of NC_135270.1, from coordinate 12,976,998 downwards.
AAAACCTGCAAACTGTGGATAGTAAAACACATTTACCCTCCAGTTTAGGGTGTGTTCTCCCATAATGAAGGTTATCACAGTCAAAGTTTATGGGATTAGTATTACAAAAGGAGGTTAGATCACCTGAAAATTATGATATGCATTAAAACACAGTATTTTTAAAAATATGATAACATTCAAGTTAGATCAGTTCTAGCATTTGGAGGGGAGGGATGAAGCGGAGCAAAACTTTAAGCAGTTAATAATATAAGTCTTCATATTTCTGCATAACTATGTCATCTCTAGATGTTAAAATTTATTCTTGTGGTTCCTTCTGCAGGATTTTCAAGTTCCATAAGGTTTTCCATTTTTTACTGGCAAAATCCCATGAAACTAGAGGTCAGAAGTGACTTTACTGAATAGAAACATTTGAGAGATTAATCTTCAGGAAGCAATTATTCACTTTCACAAAATGGAAGACAGGCTTCTTAGAAAAGACACAAGTTTTGCCAATGAAAAAATTCCAACTGGCATAGCAGAAAACATGACAAGAGATAAGCTAAACTAGCTGGTTTGTGTATCTAGATAAACAAAAAATGCACAAATTTCTCTTGTAGGAATTGTGATTCTCAATTGTGGTGTAGCACAAGAAACATCCTGGTAATTGTCAACTTGAGAAGCCTCAGGACATTGCATATAAACACTCTGAGGTCACATTTACAGTTAATGTAAACTTGCACACATGTAAAACCACAATACATTGAACTCTATGCATACATAAAACATGAAATAAAATAAATCATGCCAATGTACAAAGACTGAAATCTGTTCCTTGAAATTCATGCATATTCCATAAAATACAGATTACATCCAATTTTTTTAAAAAAAATATATTGCACTTTAGACCTTAAAAAGCAATGCAGAGAAAGCATTGGCAAGCTTAGATCTCCTTCAGCCTGCTGGACTCCTCCCAAGGCAGGTCTGAAGGATACCCTCATCATGAAATGCCAAATCTGACCTGGCTGCCATCAGCCCAGCTCTCAGCCCTTTGCTGAGAGCTTCATCCCAGACAGCCTCTAACCAAACTCTGTCATGCTCTTTCAATACTGAAATAATATGCTGTTTTAAAAAAATTCCTTCATGCCTGCTATAAATGAGATTCTACAAGAAAACCCCCCAAACAAATAAAAAAAAAATCCCACAACAACCCATCTCATTTCACAAGAATTAACTGTGAGAACTATTCTGCCATAATTTTGTAGTGAAATCCCAACTCAAACCCCTCCATTCAGAAGAAGGGAGCTGTGAAAACACTGCCTCACTATACACAAAACCTCTGCTTAGAGCTGTGCATGGCAATCAGGTGTTTGGAAAGCAGTGTCCAGGGCAGCAGAAGGAGCCACTCTGCTGGCAGAATCAGGAAGTTAAGGAATATGCAGAACCTGTCAAATGCAGCACATGCACCCCTAGAAGCACATAGAAAATTTCTTATTTACTGCAATGAGGGACAATATTTCTGGGGTGTTAGGGAGCTTTCTTTGTGGAGACCCACTGCCAACTCTTCACTGCCTTTTTCTGAAAATGCCTGCTCATTAAAACCCAAAATGAAATGGAAGAAGCACCAGCACAGCAGGCTGATGATGAGAGCATCCCATTTGCAGGTGTGTGTCCCAGAGGTGAGGTCCCTGCTCCAAACCACCCAGAGGGAGAGATTTGGGAAACCTCCCCCTACAGGAGAGGCTTCCTCCTCCTCCAAGGTAAACTCCCAGGCTGGCAGGTTTTTGGCTGCACAAGCTGTGTGTACAGTTATCTTTGCTGTCCAGGCAAGAAGCAAACATTGTGAGAGTCTGGCTTTGCCACAACACAGGAAGGAAAAGGAGCTCAGTCCCTGAGAACTGCAGGCTTGGAAAAGGCTTCCCCCAGAAGCCATACAACTAAATGAAAAACTGCAGCTCACTATATAGAAGGGAAAGGCAAGCTTGCCTCACCCTTTCGTTTGATATTATTATCCCACATCAAAGAAAATATTTTGGCATAACCAGTTTACATATTTACAATTCTGAAATAAAACATCTGCTCAGCACACTATTCAAACTCTATTGGGGACAAATTCTACTTTCACAGATACCCACACAACTGTGGAGAACTTAGTGATTAGAAATGTTAGAAAAATTGGACACACTTCCCAGGATTATTTTTCTGAGCTGTTTCTCTTCTGTTTTCTTACTCCCTCAGATGCTTTCCTCTCTATCCCCTCCCCTTAAACTGTGTCCCAATTTAGAAATCCATTTCCTGCATTTATCAAGACATTTTTTTCCTTTTGATGAAAGGTATCACCTGGCTTTGCTCAGAGATTTATTGGTCTGTATGAAAGCCTGGCCATTCACCTTTCTTTCCAGGCTTGTCTGGGTTTTGGGTGCAGTAGGCAGAAGTTTGTTGGATTTGCAATAAGCGAATTTGCTGCACTTACAGTTCTGTGCCTATGACTGTATAATGGCACTTTTCCTTACCTGGGATAACAACTCTACTAAATGTGTTTCATTTTTTATCAAACTTGGGCTTTTTTAATAAGAGATATAAAACTTTGATATTCCTATTACATCCCACAAGGGAAAAGAAACACCATTTGCTATAATCAGGGGAAATGTTTTATTGCCTCAGACATGCATTTATCTCCCTCACAAACAGAAGTCATAAAAAGAACATACAACTGGTTAAATGTTACTTGATGTACCTTAGGTCCCAACTGGTTTGCTTTAGGTCCTGCAGTGTCTTGTGGAATTAAATCCAGGCATGAACACAGGTTAATGCTTTTTCTTTCCTTTTAGCAGAACTCTGTCAGTCTGGCCCACACCCCAAGAGCTTTCACTTCAGACTAACCTGCAAGCAGCACTGTGGGTCTCTCCTTTACTTCTCCTTCCCAACGCTCCACCAATTCACCGCTGACTAATTAATTATAAACCTCTGTTCTTAAAGCTCTTATATAAATCTCTGTCCTTGTTGCCATCCTGCAGATCTATTCAGTGATCACACTCTTACTTAAATCACCTAAGAAAGACTGGTCTGTCCCTTTTATCTGAAAAGCTGTTAAGGAGGCCCAAATTCTAAAGCTTTTTGTAATGAACTGTTCTTTCTTGAAGACAGTTTACCATCAAGCATCCTTGCAGGTCTCATGAAGGGCTACACTGCACAAACTGAGATGACAGTTGTCAGAAGGGAAAGCCAATCCTTTCCTGAATAGAAAGAAGAATAGTTGTCTTTTCGCTTCTGTCCTTTCTCCATTGTACTTTCAAGGCACAACTGGAGCTCCTACAGCAACAGGTATTTTTCTTTGCTAAGATTCATTGTTGGAAGCTCACTGGTATTCTGAGTTCCTAATTCTAAACCCACTTCTCTCTTTTATAAACCTGCACGTTATTTGTATCTAAAGGACATTCTTTGTAAAGGCGGCAGTTTTCAGAAACTTGATTCCACTTTCTTCCAGGGCCTTCTATCTTCCTCTCCTCCTCCTCCTCTCTGCCACAATGGTCTCTTAAAGAAATGTCTTATGTGTGCTGCTATTCAAAAATAAAATCAGGCATTTGATCTTTTCTGTCCAGACTTCCTTCTCATTCTCCATTTTCCTGAATTCTGTCACAGGTTGCACTGTTAGCTTAACAGCCACTGTTTAACAGCATATATTGAAAATACCAGAACAAATAAGCGCATCCAACACTGTTTCATTTTTATGTTTGACATAGAATAATAAGCAAATGGAGAAAGAGAATAATTTCAAGTTTTTCTAGTCTTTCTTGGAATTTTGTATTGAAAAATATGGACAGCAATCTGAATGACAAAATCTGCTAAAAAGCTCTGAATCTAAAATAAAAAAGGGCTCTTATAGAGCAGCCATTTTGTATCAGTCAGAAACTGCAGGGTTCCCAGTCCCAGATTTTAATTTTGCACCCTGTGCCACAGATAGTTTTTTAGAGATTTAATCCTAGGTATTTATGTTTCTCCCTTTGAAGGTAAGGGTTCATGTCTTCCTTCACTAAAATCAGGCTGTCCAGAGTTTTTCATGCTCAGCCCTATGACTCAAACTTTACTACAGCTCATCCCTAATATCCAGGCTTGAACATCAGCCCTAGCTCATCCAGGGTTGTTCCAGTCAGTGTCATAGATAGAAATACAAAATAATTTGCATCTTGGTCACAAAACTCAAGGGAGCAAATTTGCACTGTTTGGAATAAATCAATGTTTTCTTAGCTGATTGATAAAAGAGATATGTATATCACTAGTTTTTAAAAGATCTCCCAAAGATAGGGTGCTTTTATTTTTGGGATTGGGAGAATTCTTTTAAAGGAGAATTTTGCTGAAATTTTTGGGTGCCTCAGCTTCTGCTGAGATGCGGATAAGTGTTCTGGATTTCCAATTGCAAATCCATTTCATAGATTTATGAGCTCTCTAATGCACTTTTATCATTACTATATCCTTAGGCCTGTGACATTTTGGATGAGTGGGAATGCCAATTCCACAAAAATTCAGACAAAAAATAACAGTTGACATTTTCAGTCATATGTGATCAGGTTTAACTATTACTTAAGGTTGAAATTCAGCAGATCATCACACTTCATTACTTTCTCCATTTTTTTATGTGAGGCTATTTATGGTGTGGTGGTATTTATTTTTTGGGTATTTTTTTAAAAAACTATAGATCTGCATTTAAAGTTTAACTGAAGAATATCAAGATGAATCTTTGGACCTAAGGGTCAAACAACATCAGCTCTATCACAGCTACAAAAGGCTTGTGCACAGCTATTGGATCACATTTCTACTTCTCCAGTTCCAGAGAGAAGTCATGACAGAGACCATAATGTGGTAAAGAGACAGGTTAGCCAGTATAAAGAGACTGTTTGGAAAAAGAAATAATTTTTTTCTCTTGATTTTTAAGTGTTACTCATTTCTCTCCAACTGTGCAGGACATTGGCCTGCAGAGAGTTGTTGAGCAATGGCCTCTGAAAAGCACTTCTTGCCAGCCACCCTTTAGATTTGTAAAATCTAATCTCTATTCATCTGTTACCATTTCACCAAGGTTTCTGTTATGGGCACAGCACAGACAGCATTTAGGTCACCTGCTAGAGGTGTGACACTTCATCAGCATTTACCATGTCATTTGAACAACACTAAAATGTATTTGCACAAGCATACCAAGAGTTTAAGGCAAAGGGAAAATTACCAAGTTATTTTCTACCTCTGCCTTTGAAAATTCTGTTTCTGGGAAGGACACTTATAAAAAAAATAAATAGCTACAGCTTCTATCCCCTGCCCTCTCAATTAGAAGCATAAGCAAGATTCCACGCTCTACAGCATGCTGTCTGTGCTTCCTGTGCACCAGATCCATTAGCTGTTTGCTGGGGGAAGTGAAATTAGAAATGTTTTCTTATGATTTCCAAATCACTGTGTAACAAATGCTCCAATAATCCTTACGGCGCAAAAAAAAAAAAAAAAAAAGTCTGTTTTGCCCAACAAGCAACTGCCAGCTTTCTAATGCAGCTCCATTAAAGCTCTTTCCCAAGTGTGAGAGGCACTTTTTAACTAGCTCCTCGGGGCATTGTTAGATATCATCGCTTACAGCCATGGCGCCATCGCAGCGCTCCCCACCTCCTCCTGATCACTCAGACACAGGAGGTGACTTCAAGCACGAGGAAAAGTCTCAAGCAGCTAAGAGAGCAGCCACAAGGATGTCTCTTTGTGTGCAAGAGCAGCCCAGAGTGAAACCACAGCCTTCTGGAGAAAGGCACCATTCGGGGGGTTGGATGGGAATAAAGAACAGGTTCTGTGGGTGTCTTTTCATAGGTGAGTAAATTGCAGGTGTTTGGGGAGTCATTTTAAAGATAATAGCTTCTTATTTTATGCTTTAAGCATTCAGTAGTTTACTAAATGAGTAAACTTGAAGTAAATCTCAAAGTCACCTTCTCTCTAGGAGTTGATCCATTTAATCTAAACATGAAAAATTAGGAATTAGAGAGGCAACAGAACACATATTTTTGAAGCAGAGATTACTAAAAATACTTGATTATGTATTTATTTAAGAAGATAACTGTCATGAATTTTACAGCTCTTACAAGTCAGAATTTGCGGAGATCAGATTCAGAAGGTATTAATTTACCTTCAACAGTCAAAGGCACACAAACAGTTCTTGTTGAATAAATCCTTGATAGCTATCAAAAACTGCATCCAAAGTTCAGATGCTTATTTGCAACAAATCATCTCGACACTGTCAGATCTTATTGCCCAGCTGCACTGGGAGCCTGTTGACAAAGCAAACATGAAATCTCAGCCAGTGTCAGACTGTCTTCAGGACAGATGGGGGACATCCAGCTTTCCAGACCCAGGTAAAACATGAAATGAATTAACCAAAACCATTCCAAAGCTACCAGTGCATCATTTCAGAAATAGAGTGAGGGGGTAGGTGTCCCTATTCTCTTGAACAGTGCCTGGAGTTTCCTGTCCTGTGGGCCCCCTCCTGCTGGGGAAGGGACCAGCTCAGAAACTCTGGGCAGCCGCTCAGCAAGAGCTACTTGACTCCTAAGTCTGAATGCCACTGTCTCCCACAGTGACATGAGGGGTTAATGCTGTTGATCCTGGTTCTGTCTACTGCATTTGGGTTTTTTGGGTTCGTGGCTTTAATTCCTCAAAGTCAAAGTTAGCGGAAGTGATGTAAGGCAAAATTACAAAGATGAATATGAACTCCTCCTCAACACTCATAAGAATACAGAACAAGAGAAGATATTGCAGATATCAACCAGAGCTAGAGAAGCATGTGGTAGCAGAAAAGTAAAATATCAGGCACTTCTGGAGAACAAGACTGATAAGGTTACAATGTGATTGAGTTCTCCACAATAGAGATAGATGACCATTTACTTTCTTCATTTATCTGCTCACATCTGCACTTTACATTTCAAGAAGCTGAAACTCTTGCATCATTCCATTTATCTAAGGGACTAAAGGCAGCACACAATCCACATGGAAAAAAAAAATAAACATGGCCCTGGGATATATGTTGAGCAGTTTTTCAGTAAATCTTATTTATTTCCTCCGAGTCCTCAATATCTAAAGCTTTTATGTATTCATTATCAGCAACATGTCAAGTAATGTGATAACTTGACAAGGTTCTATTGAAGCAGCTTAGTGGGACATACAGTACTTATGCTGCCTGATAAGAAAACATTCAGAAAGGTCATATCCTCTGTTGTACTCCCTATCTCTCGGGCCGCAGCAGTTTGAGTTTTTCTGAAAACTAAAGTTTGGAAATATTCCTGGTAAAAGTGAGTGAAAAACGATCTGGCTGCATTTGCACAATGACTATCAGCTGCTATTAATATTCATGTTACTTCCCAAAACTGGATATTAAAATAAAAAAACCTCACCAAAAATTTAACCCTGTTGACTGGGTGTGATTGTGACATGAGTAGCTCATAGCAAAAGCACAGCTGTTAGACCTGGGATGTCATGGCAATATCCCACTGACTGGCCCCTGGAACAGCAGCACAGATCCCATCCCACCTTGCCTGCTCCCTGCTCCCCCACATCCACTGCTGAGCAGTGTAGGAAGCCAAATCAGATTTAGAACATGACAGAGCAGAACATGCACCGTGGCTGTGCCTGACTTGCACTTATACAAGTAGCAAGGAGTAACTCTTATTTGGAAAGCCTTGTGATGCTGGAGACCTGCAGAGCTGGTTCTGTGCCACTGATGGGCAGGACAAGGACAGGAAGGAGGAAAGAGTGTGGTCAGGTTTTCCCTGAGACCCAGAACACATCCACTGCCTGGGGCCACCTCAGGACACAGCAGACGAGCAGCAGTGCTCAAGCCCCTGATATGCCTCAGGACTGGAGGCTCACAAAAGGATATTGTGGAGCTGTATTGGCCAGACATTCTCCTGAGCTGCAGTTTCTGTGACTCCAAGGCAAGCTTGGCCAAACAAAGAAATTCCTGCTATTCAGGTAAAAAAACCACACAATGACAGCCCAGCGACCTCTGTTATAACAGCACCACCAGTCACAAATCATCTATTTCAGAGCTACTACTCTTTTTTGGGCAACAGTGTCCATATGAGATACTGCCTGGTATTATTTGGGATATGGGGACACACTCAGATGTGTAACAACACATGTTTTGCCACAAAATCTTTATATGCAGGCCCACTATAAATATTACAAGTAATTTTGAAAGGCATTTTCTCTAAGCAGTAATTTATAGTGGTTAAAAGTCTTCTTTATTTCCAACATGTCTTACTGGTTATTTCATATTCAGGTCATTTTTGCCAATACTTTCCTCTGTCACTGATTTCACTTGCTGCATATAGGCCAATTTCAAGCAGGTTTTACTTACAGAAAAATACAAACATCATTATTGGACTTCATTAGATTCAAAGTCACTGAATTTTAGTGAAAACATTGTCTGGTTGTAAACCTGGATCACAGCTGGATGTCACAAGCAAAATAGTGAAATGTGTAATGAGGTGGAAGGGAAAAAACCCAATACTATTAGACAAATTAAAGAATCATCGTTTACATAAATACCTGCTCATACTTAAATCCTGTGAAAGATAATAATTCTAAATACTGCAGTTTGTCAAGGGTCAAACACACTTGTTTTTTTCCCCTTCACTCAGAATGCTGTTGGGATCAGAATCAGCAGATTACAGAGTTGCTGTCAGCTGTTCTGCCTGAGGGAGGGCTTTCCTTGTGATGAGATGAGGGGGCTGCACTTGAAAACAAGAGGCAAGTGGACAGATGAACACCTGTAACCATCATTTCTCTAATTCTGACTGAAAGTCAGCCTGAACATCAGCTCTTGGTGCACTTTTTTTAAGTCTCACTTGATGACAGAAGCCTAATTATTCTTTCTATTGACAACTCCTGTGAGTAAAACCAAAGTTACTTCCAGGATGCAATCAGCAAATAGCAGCAGATCCAAGATGGAGAGTGAAACACTGCCCTTAATTTGTGATGTCAAGCCCTTTATGGCCTCCACTATGAGCCAGTTAATCAGAGGTATCATCTGGGGTAACACAGCAGCTTCTGCTTGCAATCAAAGCTGCTCTCAAGCCAAGGTGCAGCTCCACATGAGCTGCAGCTGAAGACTGAGTGCTTCCATGCACAGCAGGGCTGGGGGGAGCAGGCAGCAGAATTGTCCCATATTTTATTGGCAAATAATGATTTTATCAGATCAGAGGACAAATTTCAGTTCAAGGTGAAGTTGACATCATGCTACTTCTGAAGATGAAAGGAAATTAATCTGATTTTGACTGTGCCTGGCCCTCTTTACAGCATCTCACCAGGATGCCTGGGACTATAAGAATATGTAGATTCTCACTGGACATAAATCTTGTGCTAGGGCTCACCATTGGTATTCAGACTTAAACTCTCTGGCTTTTCAATAACTTCACCTGTGGTCCTGTTGTTAGAGTTATCTACTGCTTTTTTTTTTTTTTTTTAAGAGGTTAGTAACAATTAAAAGCCTCATAACAAGGGTCTTACAGGAATAGACACCGTACTTATTCAAATAATAATAATCTCTGAATGTTCTAATGTCCACACTGGGGAAAAAGAAAAAAAATAAGGCAAACTTTTCCATTGATAACATAATTTTATAATTTGCTGAATCTTTACCTGTAATACAAAAGAGATCTTTTTCCTAACAAAAAAAAGGAGGGGTCAGAGACCAATGTCCAAATTTATCATAGCAAAATGTTAATCTGGGATCAAAACTGTTAATAAACCATATCAAACACAGTTTTAGTCACTTGAGGGCTTCTAATTAAATTAATTTTTCACAGGGAGTGTCTTTGACCCGTTTGTTCAAATTTAAGACTAGTGACTGAAATCTCACCGTAGGGACTCCAGGATTGGAAAGCTTTGGGATTCCCCTCTAGCCACCTCTGATTCTAATTGGAACCCTGCCTCATGCAAAAACATCAGAGGGACATCTCCAGGTACTTGTCCCGAGCACTACCCAGCTTAGATACACTTTGAGAGGCAACAGTAGGGCACTGAAAGCCAGACTGGAGAGGAGATTCTGTGAAGGGGAAGGTAAATGACTGTAACCTTAAGTCTGATGCACATAGTAATTTCTTGAAGCAGAAATATGTACTTGGCTCCATTTCCCACAAGGTTGTAAGAAAACCCAGTGTTTCCTCATCCTATAAGTTTGCCCTCACCCCATACCTCACAATGTTTTAAACATACAGCAAGTTTCAGCTATGTTGAAGAATCTCTTTGAATTTGTACAGCTCAGAAAAAAAGATATATCCACGTAAATAGATTCAATTTCACTTCAAGAAATTTACGGTGTAAATACCATCAAGATCCTCGAGATTTTAATTGTTTTAAACAACTAAATCTAAATTTGAGAGTCTCAAATTTAACAGAGTTCTTAAGCAGAATCCTCACCAGCCTTGCTTCACCAATCTCAGCAAATGCACCAAAACTTGGTTTCAGGGACAGAAACCCCAAAGCACAGTGAGCCATCAGCTTAGGAGTTACGGCCCCTTCTCTGGAGAGTGACTGTCATAATATGTTTGTACAGCAGCCAGCATGCCCAGGCTGTGACCTTGGCTGGGATCCCTACCCCATTAGAAATAAAAATTATCTTAGGAGACTCTGGAAATAACATTATTCTGCTTCAGGTTAGGCATAATTTAACCTCCTAGAAATGAGTTCAGATATGCAATTCTTGAATAGAGGAGCAGGGGGAAGGCAGGCCCAGGAGTCAAGCAAGCACTGCAAAACCTACTGTAGGTAAAACCTGTGTTTTACCTACAGCAGGTTTTGCTCCTGAGCTCCAGCAGGAGAATCAAAAAAGAGAGGAGAGTTTCTACACACAAATCTCAAGTTGTAAAGCAAAGCTCACTCAGTCATTCTGTGATAAGCTCAGACAGATGGGGTGCAAGCAGGGGGCCTTGAATGTGCATTCCTGTGTGTATCTGAGGTTTTGTAGGGTGTACCTCAAGGAATACAAAACATGAAGTTTTCTGAGCATGTGAATTAAGAACCTCAGGGAGCAGAAGAAATATTGATTAGACACAGTATGCTGCTCAGTACAGAAAAGTACAGGAGATAATCACCAAGGGTGATTTCAAACCTTTCCAACCTGAAACGCCAGGGTAGGACCTGCAGCACCTATTGGCAACGCTTGCCAGGCTCAGACAATTGTCTCGTTCATTTCAAAATAGCTTTACAATATATGTGACAAGAGTAGAAAGGGTTCACCTTCATCTTGACCAAGTGCAAGACAGGTCCTGCAAGATACTTTTTGATAGAATCAGTTTATAAAAACACTAGAAGACCTACAAGATTTTCTCTTTATTTTGAAATTAGCAAGGGATGTCTGGCTTCTAGTAAGGAGGAAAGCTTTCCTTTATTTTTTTTTTTCTAAAGCAAGAACTAAATTACAAACAAAAGTCTTAAACAGAATTTTAAAGAATTAGCCCTGCTCAAATTTTTCTAATATTATTAATTGATTTTTTCTTTCACTACAAAAACTCTGATGAGAAGATTTCTGATGACTAACCTCAAGTTTGACAGATTTTTAATAGCATGTGACTGTCAGGCCATTTCACATTTTTGTATTCCAATGCAGTTTTCCTGGACAGGAAAAGAAGAATGAGAGAGTGATGGAAACCTGAAGAAAGAGAGTAGAGGTTGATGACAGGCTGAATAGAGGAAATAAAGCAAGTACTCCATTTTTATCTTTAAACAGTATCAAACCAATATTTTTTAGTTTTTTCATTTTTGCATCATTCAGGAATAAGTAGACACAAAAACTGGTTGGGAGTTGTATATATAGAAAACTTGAATTTAAAATGGTTCATAAGAAGCCACAAGCATGTGAAAACAGAAGCTTGGCAGGGTAGCCTAGAAAGCCTCAACAACTGTGATCATTTACCAGAAAAGCTGAAATAACATACTTAGTTCCATGCAGTCCATATAAACCCCACAAAAATCTGGATCTCTTTGAAAAAATAATCATCATAAATGTGAAAATTTAACAAAAATGTTCCTCACTATCTCGGTAGTAACTGTAGAAGTCAGTGTAAAACTAAGGTTTCTAAATTAATTTTAAGAGCTTCAGGGAAAGAGAACATGAGGACGAGCCAGCAACACAGCTACATGGCTCCCTGAGACCCACACCAGTAGGAAATCAGAGTCAATTCTCAGCCAGAATCCTATAGGGATTTCTAACAATTACTAAATAATCACTGAGTGCCAACCCACTCTTAAAATCTCTTAAAATTTGAATTAGATATGCCAAAAACAGAGAGAATTCCAGGCCTCCATATCTCCTCACTTATGAATCAATAGAGCCTTCATGAATCCAGCCCTGTGAGATGGCAAGGATCTGAGCATTCAACATTATTACTGTACTGTAGTTCATTTAATGCTGCAACTATAGTTCATTTAATGCTGTGCTGGCTTCTCTTGCATTTTCCTCATATAAAAGTTAAGTATCCACTACAAAAATGAATCATCTAAACTCCAGGTAAAAGCTATCACAGTATGAAAGTAGAGATCATGCTGTGAAAATGATATCAAATGTTATATAAAAAGAGCTATCCTATTGAAAGTGTTTGTGGTTTGTAGTTTACCTCCTGTTAGCAGCTCTCTCTGTATTGATTTCAAAAACCTGTTCAGAAAGCTAAATTCAGAATTTTTAGAAAAGTATTCAAAGAGTGCAGCCTGTTAACATCTTTTCATAAGTGAGGAAGCAATATATCTTAAGCACATGTACACCCAAATTAAATTATAAGAACATTAGGGCTGAAAAGCAAAGCAAGTCAGAAGTTTCAGGTGCCATAATTAAGATCTGCAGCACCTTAATTCAGCCCCTACCCTACACATGTCCATGATGACACTGTTTGACTGCACAGCTCTTCCCCAGATGATCTCAAACCATCCATACCAAACTCACACTCTGCATGTCCCATCTTCAGTCAGAGACCAGGAGAAAAAGAGAGAAATAGGGCAAGGAACTAAAGTAATGAATGGCCACTGGGTTGAGTCTCTGCAGTTGTGCCCTAGCAGATTACAGCTGGTCTCCAGCACTGAAGGAAAGCTCACCTTCCCACAGCATTTATTGTTTGTGGTGTCTTCCCTTTGTGTGTCCTGAGAAATAGATCCGTGTCAGAGCAGACTCTGTGCCCATCACAGATGCATTCTGGAGTGAGGACCAGCCTGGTTTTGAGAGCCTGGAGAGCATCAGCCCTGCCACACCACACTCGGCCCCCCTGCATCCCCTTTTGCACAGGTGGAAGCAGAGAGCCTTACCACACATCTGGGAGTGAGTGCGTTTGAAAAATAAACATTATTGTTTTCAAAACAGCAATGAAAAAGCCACAAGAAAATCAAATCAAATCAGTGATTCTGTGTTAGTCTTGGGCAGCCTGCAGTAAGGCAGGCCTGGGACTACTCGTGCAACAGAGAGAATAAAACAACTTAAAGCTGCACTCATTCAGCAATCACCTTCTACTTAGTGCACAGAACAATGCAGGGGTCCATGGGAAAAGCAGTGTGTGACCATGTAATTAGAGACAGTATCAAAATGTATCCACACAAGGGGGCCCAATTAAGGCTTCATGGACAGCATTATTCTTTTTCCTTTTCCTTTTTTTATAGTGCTTGGTTTTTTTGCAACATTCATGGTTTTGTATCCTTTTATCTGTAATTTCATAGGTTGCTTAAAAAAAAATACAGACAGGGAGAGCAAAGAAAGCCTGAAAAAAATCTATTGTATGGAATGGCAGTGATACTGAAATATAGGGCTGGGCCTTCATGGTCCACAGCAGAGGCTTTGGCCACATGAGTGGAAGGAGCAATGGTAGAGTCTGCAGGTGGAGCAGGCAGAAGGAGGGCTGGGCTGGGATGCATGCAGCTTTCCCAGGAATTCTGCAGCACAGGGCACCATGCCTCTTGGCTCTGCCTCTCAGGTCTATCTTTGGTGGCCTTCTGCTGCTTTCCACTACAAAGACTTTTCTCTCACATTCTTCCCCCCACTCCCAGTCCTTGTCTTGTGCCAATATTTTTGCAAATGCAGCCCCTAAATTCCTCCAGTCTGAGTTTCCCATTCTAACCTTCTGTTTAGCGCTGTATTCTGGCTTGTTCAGATTCACCCTAGGAGTACATATTCCCCTTCTTATGCCTATTTGTTAGTCCCAGCCTCCCTCCTACCCATTACCCTCAGGTTTCCAATCCTACCAGTATTCTTTCTGCCTCCTATCCCAACCTATATCCACAGCTGACCAATTTTTCTGCCATCACTTATGCCAGTGGCAGCATTGCTACTTCCACCATTCCACCATTGCTACTTCCAGGTCTTTCTTGCTCCCCTTAAGGTCCCATCCTGGCCAAGTCCTTTCACAGCTCCTCAGCTCAGGAGATTCTCCTCCACCTCAGTCTGAGCAGCTGTAAAAAGACAACCTCAAAAGCCCAGGAGCATCTCCTCACTTTGAGCCTTGATGGTCTGCACTGTGCTTGGACCAGGAGCTGAATTCCCCACCTCAGCATCCCCAGCACCAAGTGCTGCACTGCTCTGGGTCAGCATATGCTTGAACTTCCAGTGCTTGATGCCACAACAGCCTAGAATTTTAGAAGTGATCCCTGACAAGATTTTGCTCAATGCCTGCAGTGTGCTGTACAGACAATTTCAGGGAATTCAGATACGAAATCTCTACTGATCATGTGAAAGAACAGATTTTTCAGTGTTTTCCCTAATGGATTCTCACTGGAACAGCAAAAGATAATGATCCAACAAAACTTTTTTGAGATTGAGGCTGAAGAAGAGTGTGATGGAGCTGATCAAACACTCATAAGAACAGGAAAAATTTACTTTGCCTTCTTTTTTTCTGAAAATAATAGGATTTTTTTTTTCATTTCAAACAGACAGAAGTGGGCTGAGGCAGGCATCCAAAATAGAAAATTTCAGCACAGACAGTGCTAAAATAAGTGACTCTAAGTAATGTTTTAAAATAGGTCACTTGTGACATTAACTGTTATGCTATTAGCTTCTTTTATGGTACGTATAAAGTGGGAGAGAAGAGCTTGTACATGCATTTAGACTTACAGAAGAAAAAAATTAGGCACCCAAGCAAGAACCTATATTTGACATGATTTAGTCCTGGTCTGAGATCCATATGGTTCATCACATCAATCCAATAGGCTGCTCAATGCTCAGTACACCAGCTTCAAGGAAGCTGAAGTACTACCTTTGGCTTGCATTGTGAAAAACATTATTTGACTTCTAAGCAGTAAAGGCCACTGGATGTGGATACTTTAAATAAATGTGCATGAACTGTAACTAGTGAACTAAAAAGCAGGTTCCTTCTCTAGATACAATGTGGTCTTTACCAAATAAGAAGGGAAAAAACCTGCAGCTAAATACTGGAAGTTTTGTACATACCAAATGCATGCCCCAGAAACAGGCACCTCTTTGCTCCCAAGGTCTACCTACAAGAGCTGGATGTGACTTTTCCCAGTGTATCCATCCTTTCTGCTTCTCCCCTACCCAGCAAGGTCCCATCATAGCTATTCAGGGAAACTATCTCCTGTGAGCCCTCTGCTCCTTTGAGACTCTGTGATCCAGACAGCAGCTCCATGGTTACACAATTGGGCCTGGGAATCACTACTCCTCCTTACCTCACTGCTTCAGCAGGCCACAAGAGAGACAAGTGCTTAATTACAAAGGAGAAAGTTATTAATTTTCACTGCAGTAACTTACAGAGCTTACATAATGCCCAAATATTGCATATATTACACAGCCAGTATTCGGAACATTACCTGGATTAGACAGAGTCATATGCAGAAATGTCTAGAGCCCTGGCAGGGTACACACACAAATGCACGCCTACAACACTTACTCCATTCTCCAAAATAACCACTTTTTAAGGACAGCTATTAGGAGTTTGCCTTGGAGAAAACAGACATTACACCCTTGCAAGGCCAGTATTTATTTATGTCCACAGCTATGCACTAACAATCACTTCTCTGCTCCTTCCACACCAAAATATCTCCACTACTTCAGCTATTTTTACTTTTAGCTTTTGGGTAGTACTTCAAGCTTTTATGTAAAGGACAGCTGGTATCTCACCTTCCTGAAGCCAGATTTCTCTGCCCCTCTGAAGAATTTTTCCCCCAAAGTGTTCTTCAAGCACGCCTAATATCTCCTGGAAATCACGTTCTGTAGTAAATAGAGTACATGGAGAGATAAATTCATCCCCAAAGGCCAGAAATCAAATGAATGAGGATTCAAAGGGCAGAGAGCCTGCAGAGGAATCAGTCACTGATTCCAAGCAGGAGTGTCATCCATGAAGGTGGAAGGCTGTGTGCTGAGCTGCTGTGATTCAGTGCTCCCTACGACCCACACACTTCCAAAGGAAATCACAGCTACACAAGAACTCGGTAGAGAAACATTCACAGACATAAGGTTTGCTACAAGGATAACTCAGCTGAGAATCAGCAGGTGTTCTTTCCCACTCTGCAATTAGTGCACTTGTTAGTCTCTGACATTGCTGCAGCAATCCTGTGTGCCTGAAGGATCCAGCAGGATGGAGGGAAGGAGGATGAGCACCACAGCGCCAGGTAACAGGTGCTGAGGGAAACTCTGTGTTATCCCAGGAGCCACTAAGTGGAGCTACTAAGTAAGCATGGTAAAGGAAACTTTTGGTTTGATTCTTAAAGCACCTTTGATGCTATCAGAAATGCTGTCGAAATTCCCACCAAAAAAAAAAACCAAAAAAAAAAGGAAAACAGGAAGTGTCAAAGTAATAGCTCTGGTTGTCCAGTTCTATGCTGGAATAGCCTCAGTGTCTTCATCTACTTAATAAATGGTTGATTTTTCCCTTATAAGGAGTCTATTTATTCCACTTGTTTCCCAATCCTATGTCCAATAATTGAGTTGTGTTGTGCCCCACAATGTCCCTACAAGTACATGGCCAGGACTATTCCTGTCATGAGACCTTGACTACAGCTGAACCTCTGGAGGAGAAGTCTGTGGAAAGCAGTTTGGATTATTGGCTGGAATGTCAGGAGATCAAGTGTTAACTCAAACTGTGTAGTCACTGCTTAGCCACTGATATGCTGAAAATGTCACAATGCTTTCTGATCAGAAGTAGGAACTGCTACATCAATGGGATAGACTGTGTTTTTCCCTGGCTGTCACTGTGAAATAATTGAATGGATCTTCCAAGGAATCCCTTTTGTTCATCTAATCCATTTTGTTTCAAGATAATAAAAGGAGAGCCAGTGTCAATATACTACACACAGTGATATCACACAGACTTCTCTCTGTCACTCCTAATGCCAAAAGAACTGTCATCCAGGCCCAGAATCAAGGAGAGAGCTCTATGGCTAAACCTCACTCCTGTAATGCCAGGGTAAAACAACCTAAATCCAGGTGTGTGAGAGTGGGCTCTCACAGTTTCTCTAGCAGCAGCACGGAGATGCCTTCACCTTGGCTCCCCACACAGCCAGGGGACTGCAATTACTGTGCACATAGTACACTCAACAGGGATTTTTTTGCCATGTCCTCTATAGGAGGTTGCATTTTAGAGCTATCTTGAAAACTCCACTTTTGCAGAAAAGATTATCTATCCAGTGCCATTTCTCAGATTTGGCATGCCTCTATGATCTAAGGTAGTGGTTCCACACTACTACATGTTTGATGCCTTTGTCTGAACATCGAAGAACATGGAAACATGGAGTTGTTGCCTCTGTGCCCACAGCCATCACTGACATCATCAAAGTCACCACTCTCTTACCACAACCACCAGGTCTGTGTGTAGGGCATTCTTAATGATGCCCTCAGCACCAGAGCAGATTCCAGCTCTTGTACAGAACACAGCAAAGTCCCCATAGAAAGCCACTGTATTGGTGCAATTGTAAATACAAGACATTGTATTTATAGAGAAGTGGGTTTTAAAGGAATTGCATTTATCTAATGTAGGGGATGCAGTGCATGGGATGAGATTGGAGTTCATGCATGGTGAGGATACTTAGGAAACATCTCATTCAAGTACATTAAAAGGAAGGAGCAATAAGCAGAGTCACACATGGGCATAGTCCAAAGCACAAGGAAATCAGCAAGTGCTCAAAATTCATTGCACAGCTGAGACAACATCAGGCATGGCGGTCAAGACCTCTTCTCAGGAATGAGCTGAAAAGATATCTCCTTCTATCACATTCAGTAGAAAGATGAGCCTGACTCAGCATAAAGGGTCAAATTAAGGTGGACAATTCTATCAGAAACTCAGAGGGAATTCTTTGAGATTTCCATATGCACTAGCCCATGACAAAGCACTCAAGTCAGTTAGCCAAAGAACATCTACAGCGCATGTCAAAGGACAGAAATGCAAAATACGTGACCTCTCCTTATTCCCATTTAGGGTGGGAACATGAAGGGAATTCATTAAATACTTTGCTGAACATATTTCTAAATTTTGGGGTTGGAATTGACAATGCACAAGGATACTTTCCTGCTATTATGCAGCGCTCCAATAATACCATAATATTTATAAAAAGCCCTAACTAGAACCACTCAATAGTTCACTGAAACTATTGTTTCTTCAAAGGTATTGCAGCACAAACTTCCACTGATTAACTGCACAGATCAAGACTTTTGACTTTTAAGATCTTTCTCGAGCACTGCCCTGCAGTACCACCATCAGTTCCACAAGACATTAGCAATCTGGTTCCTGAAAGATGGTGAAGTTAAAAGCTTCTTTCATCAAGATCAGTTAAAATTAAGCCATGTGGTTCCCAAGCATTAAAAATAAATAAATAAAAAAGATATTTCTCAATAGAGCTTTGTAATCTTTTCAAATACTAGAAGGTCACTTGTGTTTTCAAGGCCGTTTAGCAAGGTCAGGTTGTAATGAGCTGCAACTACTTTATTTGTGATTTGTGGCTCTGAGGGATTAATTGTCCCCACTCTGTCTCATCCAGAATCTAAGGCCGAATTGTCAAAATGATCCATGGCTTTCGTCCCCAGGCCCATGGTTTCATTATTAAGGTGCGTTCTAATCGATAGTAGCATTTTTAACATTTTGCCCCTTACGTTTTATCAATCCTTATTATCTAATGACCAATACTGAACTGGCACAAGGTTTTTCAGAAAAACACTGACAGATTACAACAGGCAGTCACATGCATTTGTAATTAGACTTCATTACCATTATAAGTGCTGAATGGGAGCAGAATAGAAAGGCAGGTGGAATGCACCCAGTTCACAGAGCTTGTCCCATTTCTTAGAGTCCCCGGATGAGTCTGTCTTAATTTATTGATAAATAAAAAATAACCTCAACAACAAAGGACAAAAATTTGGTATCTTTTTCAGGTTAATGTGTTCAATTTATTCCATGCTGCTGGCCTAAGTGGCATCAGAAGCTTGGAGAACTAGCCAGCCATCTAGAAAATCATGAAGTTCTGTTTTGACAGACAAAATACCCACTGCAAAACAAAGCAAGTCTGTTACATTTCACATTCTCAAATTTGGGTATTTGAATTACTTTGATTCTTTGTAACAGTTTAATCTGCTCTCACACTGATGAAGCAAATAAGAATTTTCATTTTCTTCTCCTCTGCTGGAAACCAGAACTATGACAGATAATGCTGCAACTCCTTATCCAAAATCACGACTGGTTTAGAAAGAAAGCTGAGGGGACAGATTCTCAGATGGCGTAAGCTGGCCTAGTTCCACTGAAGTCAATGGAAATACACTCATTTACATGTCCTGAACATCTGGCCCAATAGTGATCATTAACAGAATATTGCCCAAGAGCAACATTTTCCAAGCTACAGAAAAGCTGAAATAGATATTTTAAATTCCATAGCATTCATTCTCCCTCCTTCTCTATAAGAGAGTCCTGGGCTGACTAATGAAATGGCATGCTCTGGCCTCCTGGCTTTCTTATTGAGGGAATGTGGCCTCCTTCCCAAGCTGACCTTGTCAGAGCAAGCAGCTTCCATCTCTGGACAGAATGTAAAACTGCAGGCTACACACAAACATGTACAAGAGTTCCATTAGGAACAAAATGGGGCACTTGGCATTTCGCTGACAAATACAGAGCATGCAGTGATTTAGAACTTCAGCTAAATATGGTATCACTTAAGGAAAGAATTTAAAAATTAATTTTCCAAACACAGCCTGAATGACATACTAGTTTGTAAGTTCTGAAAACCTAAAAATTATTGCTGACTTCAGTAAGCCTGGAATATTATTTCTAAAGTCATCAAATTTGGGATTTTTGTGAGATTCTGCTCTGTTTGCTTTCTGATCAATATGCTTTCTAGCCCTTATGATAGTTTTGGAGTCGATTATTCTATTTTCTTTCTCCAAAGAACTTTTAGAGGTAGTTGGAAAGAAAGACTCCTAAGCAAACTGGCCACACACACTGAAAACAGACAAATGTCTGTCATGACTCCTTGACTTCACAAACTAGAAATATTCTTAATCACTTACGTAACCTAAGGAAGTTTTTCTGCTTTGCAGAAAAGGCCACAGGGCCATTTCAGTGCTAAGATTATCTACATCCCACCACCTCAGCTGGGTGCTGAAGTGCCAGGGCCTCTCCAAGGACACTGAAAGTTTTAGAGCTCACACTGTGCTTATGGATGAGGGAATTGATCCTTCCTTATTACAAACAGCAAAGGTGGTAAAGAGCTCTACCCAGCCCTAGATTATATTTGTCAGTTAGACAGCAGTTAGAGGTCATTAAATGTCTAAAACTTCTATTTTGAAAGGATTTACTGCTCTTCCCAGCCAACACCTGGTTTCTGTTCTCTATTGACACTGTTTTCCCATTTCCATTTCTCTAATTATATTCCTATTATATTTCAGCTATGGAGTCCTTTCTTTTACATCATGGCAATTTACAACAAAATTTTGCAGTCCCTGCAGCAGCAAACTTACACAGAAATTACACAATGGCAATCAAGAAAAACGTTTCAATAAATCAACTTTGCATCCAAAATTTTTGCCATAAACTGAAAGACAAGTCCAATGAGATGGAGAGGATGATATAAAAAAAGTAAAACCAAGGCAAGTCAAGTTTCAAGTACAACAAAACATGTTTGGTAAGTTTATAATACTAGAAACCCTTTACACTCTATTCCCTTAAAAGGCACCAAGGGACTGTTGTCCAGAAAACCTCAATCCATTAGAGCTGGCAACGTGAATTTTAGAGACTACTTTGGTTAAAGATAACCAAGTTTACTGCCAAAAATATCTGTATTTCACAGAGGTTATTTGCTAAGCATGGAGATAATGATACATCTCAGTTAGTACATATAGAGTAAGGTGGTATTTATTTGTTCTTATATATTCACTCCAGCCTCCCAGGTTTGGAACCACATGGATGTGTTAGGCCTTGCATTTCCAAGACTTCCATGCTACAACCAAAGCAGGGCAAGTGAGAACAAGCATTGTTTTCTTCTGAAGCAAAACACATCTGCAAATGTACTCCCAGAGAAAATGATGAGACTTAGAAAGAAGGCTACCATCATTTGAATGCTGCCTTGATTAGAACAACCAACACAAACAGCCACATGTCCCCCCATTTCACTTCTTGTTTCTTCAACAAAATTTCCAGTGTTTGCTCGAGTCACTGCCTGGTACTCACAGCAGTGTTTGAACTCAACAAGGAAAGGGTAATTAGGCCAGCAACCCTGCCATACCCTATTTTTTCAGGGTAACCTTGTCAACTCTGAGATTTCCATTTCTACACCCAGAATACTCTTACTTGTAAATAAGAAGGCATATCCATTGCTATAACTGATAGAGATAAATCCACTTGAGCAAGGAAAGAATCTCATGGGAAATGTATAGGGGGAAAAAAAAAATCTGCATCCAGTCACTGGATCAACAGAGTAGTTTTCCATTTTTTCTATTACCAGAAGATTTGGTAATAGAAATGTTCTAATAATAACACTCAAAAAAATGGTGGAACTTTCTGGTAAATCCAACAGTACTGAGTATTTTCTCAAAATGATGAATATTCTAACTCCTGGAGGATCCATAGCAAAGAAATACCTGCCTGCCGATACAGATTTTTAATGGGCTAATCATGCCCTCAGTCCTGTGAGGGCAAAAATGATCATGCCCTTGCATTAACTGAGCTTCTGAAAGAGTTACTCAAACCATCCTTTCGACAACCTGAGAAATTTCACTGGATGTCAGGCCCTGAAACACCTCTTAAACCCCATGTAAATAGTTATTATTTTCAAAGCATAACAGCACTGTGATTATTCTGAAATTGAACTCAGGGAGATATTCTGTCAAACTCAAAATATAGACTGTTTTGAGTGATTATGGCAGTCCTGGGAGAAGGTCATCAAGACTGCCACTGTGATGAAAATCAGTGTAGCTAAGATACTCCACTACGCTTCCATATAAATATTTTTCAAGTAAATAAGTCACACTCCAAGTGAACCAAGTCAAAAACAGGTCTATAAAATTACTTTCCAGCCATTCCAATATAGGAAAGACAATCCCTGATTTTTAGTGAAGGTAAAATTATTTTTTCTACTTCTGAAAGAATTATCCCACTCTCTCAATTTCACTTGCATTCAAAGCAATGCTCCTATTTCAACAGTTTTACCTGCCTCCAGATTGCAAATGGTGGCAATTAGAGAAGTACAGGTAAATTTGCCTTTTCACAGCATTAGTGCACTCAGTTCTACTCAGTTTTCTTCATCTTTCTGAGGAAGGATTTCTCCAATTAATTAGGAAGGCCTTGCATGATAAGGAACAGATTTATTTCAGCTCGTTTGCCATGTGGCCAAAAGGTGCCTTATAGCAGCAGTGTTAACACACACCTGTATTAAAGTCAAGCTTTTATCCATGCTTTTTTGCACAGAAGAGAATGAATCCTATTCTAGTTCTCTTTGTAGCTCCACTCATTTTCATTGAGGAGAGATTACAGGACTGAGGAACAGTCTTGAAAGATTTTTGAATGGGTAATTGAAAAGGGCTAAATGAAAAGTAAATGTAGGTGAAGAAGCCCCTAAGTTGTACACACAAGATTGATTAGCAACATGCACACAGCTGCCAGGACATGCTCAGAACTGCCTCATCTCTGAGCTGTCTGAAGAGCAACACAGAGTATTACACAAGATGCTTGGCTAAATTTAAATTTACAAAGGTTCACTGATGCCTGTTTAAAGATCCTACCACTATTAATGAAGGCAGTGCACAATTTCAGTTCAAACTATGCACCCTGCTTTCTATGCACTCTTTCCTCTTGTTTTCCTGGTAAATTACAAAGAACTAAATTCATATAGGACATTCAACATGGTAGGTTATATTGGGAAATAGTTAAATAAGAAAGGACTTTGTTTGCAGACATATGAGCAAGAGAAGATGTAAGAAGCTGTAAAAATTTAAGCTTCCTTCCTCTATCTATCTCTCAGATTTTTATTTTAGTCTCTTGGTACATTCAAGATTTGGAACAATCTATGTCCTATTTTTAGTATTTGTCAAGACATGAAAAAAAAAACCAATAAAAAACAAGTAACAGCAGGTTACAAGTGTGTTGAACTATTGGACCACTTAACCCCATCTATGACTGTCAGAAAATTCAGAGTACTCTGTGACTGAAAACATCAGCTCAGGTATAAATTCACTGAACCAATATGACCTCAAGCACAAAGTTCTAATTATTATATGTTTGGCAGGTTCTCTGAACAACAGAAAATAAAAGTCACAAATACTATTGGGACTTTTTCCATCCTCCCACTTCTGGGGATTTCTGGAAGAAGCAAAAAAGCCTTTGTGCTCCTGTTATGTTCAAACTGGTTTGTATTTACAGGAGTTCAGCATGAAAAGTATCCTGTGACCTAAAAGGCTGAACATACTCTATCACAGGACACTCAGTGCTCAGGGCAATTCCCTTTTAAGCAAGGGTCTCTGAGCAATCTTGCTTTTCTAATTTGTAAACTACACAAAACCACAAATTCTCCCTAAATATTTTCATAAAATAATATCCTTCCTATTAACATTTCCTCTATTAACTGTTAATAGCAAGTGCTGTATAAAACAACAGCACTATTCATTCCCATAGTCTTCTCAATTTTTCATCTTTTTTATATTTTAAGCAAGGATTTTGATTACTAATGTAGCTGATCTTCAATCTCATAGACATCCTCCATGCAGCATACCTTGCCAGCCTTAAAAAAATGTCTACCCAGTTCCTCCATGCTTACTGGATTAACAGGGTAGCCACTATCTAACTACACTCTGCAATACTACAAATGGGGAAGGCAAATGGGACAACAAATAATAGACAGCCACCGGCTTTTGAGAAAACTCCACAGCAGCTTTTACCATGCAGCAGAATAAAATACACCTTCATTTTTAGGATTCCACAGGGGAAAAAAGATAAACACAAACCCCCAGATTTCCCTTTTGTTTTTTACACAGATAAAATAAAACTACCTACTACTGATGAAACTAAGAAGTAAACAAGCCTCAAAAATCATCATTGGGATCATTCAGGGTTTTGAGGACCCTCAGAATTTCTCAGCCAGACCTTCTCAATTCCCCCTAGAAGCAGTGCCACTGAAGCAGCCCAGGAAGGTGTTACTCACACTAGTACAGCTGGCAGAGCCTGTCCTTGCTACCACAGAGTAAGATTCATCCAGCCTAGCTTCAGACACTGAAAGGTCACACATTGAATTCTGAGTTTGTCACTGTAGGCTTTCCTACAGAGTTGGAGAGAAACAGGCATCTCCAGGGGGCAAGTCGCCTGACCTGGCCATTTTAGGCTGAGATGAATCACTCTCTGAAGGTGCCCATTTTTCCTCAATTGACTGTAAAGTGAATCTAGGATGACTTCCCCAGCCTTTGACATCTACATTTCTGGTATCTTGGTGAAGACATCTGAATTTCACCCACAATTTCCAGAGCTCAAAGCCAGCATCACTGACATTAGCAGTGTTATGTATCTGTTTCTTGAAATTAAAACTTTCACACCAAACTCCTGTATTATATTTCAGTTGACTTTCACAATCCTGTCCCTTATAGAAACAACACCTTTGTTTTAATCAGTCACAGTTTCAAGACTGTAAGTTCACACAATAAAAACAATTAAAAGGCAAAAATGAGTATGACTTTGCTGAAGTTGTAACTCTTGGGTTTCTTATGTCCTACTCAGAGCTGACTTACACCAGAAAACTGCTCTGAATCCATCAGAGTAAAGCACTTTCAGCCCAAACACCTTTGTTATTATAAACCAAAATCCAATCAGCTTCTTTCACCAGTAACCACATTTTTCTGCTGAAGTTTGATATGAAATTTCAGTTTTTAGTTTTAAGACTTCATAACAACAAATAAAGTACTGGAAAACATTGAAAGAGAGGAAACCTGCTCCATCTCTCTCCATTTCATAATGGAGCTCTTCCCATCTATGCATTTCTCCCATGGGATAAGGCGATGTTACAATTCAGGAAGGTCCTTTCAATTATTATTTTTGAGCAGGTGATCCATCACAGCAATAATCACCATTAGCACTGTACTCACAGATATACTCCATAACTAAGAGCTAAAAGAACCCTCAGATAAAATCCAATCCATGATCCATCAGCATTTAACTTAGATGACAATCCTGTATGTTTTTCTTTTAGTGACAAATTTTTACCATGTCTTTCTCCACTGATGTACTCCCACATCCTTCTCACCAGACCTGAATGAGCAACATCATTTCTGCAACAGAAAAAAAAAAAAATTGTCCTATAAGTACTATATTACCACCTTGGTTTTGTATGTTTTTGGTATCTTTTTCTTGTTTTTTGAAAAAGCTGTAGTTAATAAACTGATGAAATTATAGTTAAAATTATACATGAGAAAAACAAAAGAAAAAGTAAGATGAAATAGCCTTTTTACTACTAATGAAAACTCGCTTCTAATCTTGTTAATTCTTAATATATCACAAATATTATCGCTAGATAAAAGAAAATAAGTTTTGGCACACGACCAAATAAAATCATCCAAAAAATTAATCAGTTTCATTCAACTCTATCCAGCTATTTCAGATCTAACCCACAAGATCACTCTGCACCGTGTTGCTGCAGTGCAATCTGTTTGCTCCAGTGTGCCTGCAGCAGTCACTCAGCTTATCAGGGATCTGATTACTGATCTTCCTGCAGCTGCCCTGTGGCAGATTCTCCTCTCCTGCTCATGCAAAAGCAGAATCCCAGCGTGGCCAGACTGGGAATAGTGCTGGCTCCAGATGCTCAACCCACACAGGAATTGTTGTCTTCCAGTTCCTACCCACTTCCTGAATTTTAGCAATTTTAAACCCTGTTGCTCTTAGCTACCTGCAGTCAGATGCTACACTCAGCAGTTCTTTCAGGGAAGCGTTTTGTAACTTTCTTGCCTGATTCACAACAGTTCCACAAATAAATAAAGCATAGGTTTAACTAAAGCCTGATCTCAAAAGGGAATAGCAGAGCGTCTCTCTCAACAACAGATACACTGAATATTCTATAGAAAGACCTAAACCATAAATCACTAAATTTATTTCCCATGCAAATGTTTTATTGAGCTGGCTGCAAAGGGGAATCACTGCCACTAGGAGGCCAGTCAGGATAAAAATAAACTCTTCATTTACCTGGACAGCAAAACCATCACCTGTTACACAGAAGGCAGCACTGCCCCTCCCTGTGGGGCAGGCACAGCAGCATTTTATGCAGTGGTACCTGCACTAACTCTGAGCAGCAGGCTCTGGCCAGGCTCAAAAGAAATTAGGTGTTGTATTGTCTGTTTTGTGGATCCTGTCAAATCTGTGCCTCTTTGACAGACCTATGGGCCACATTCAACATATACAAAACTTCAGATCATCAAGCCTGAAAGGGCTCTTGGTCACAGCTGAAGAACCCACAAGTGAAGTCTTAAAATGGTGTGACACCTCATAGCTCTTGGAATGGCACTTAAATACAAAGCTTGATTCCTCACTGTATCTTAAAGAGCCATCCTGATCTGGGGGGTCCAAATCTGGAAGAGACAACAGGAATACAGGCAGAAGCTGACAGATTTTCCCAAGTGAGGAAAATGGACTAAGTCTGCCCGGGGTCAACACAAGCAGACAACAGTGACAAGGCTGGACCTGTACAGTCCACAACAATCTATATAAGAAAGGAAGTGTATACTGATTAATATTACCTAATTAAATCACCAAAGAAATGTATTGGGATTACATTATATGCAGAAAAAAAAAAAAAAAAAAGACCGTTTCTAGAGATGGGGAGAAGGTGGAAGAATTGCTTTTCAAATGCAGTAAAAATAGCAATAATTCTGCTATTATGCCAAGACCTTTCACTGCAGGACAAGTTTTTATTACCAAGATATAGACTCCCAAGAAAATAGATTTATAGGGGGCACGATGACACTAATCAGAAATCCTTATGAGTGTCTACAGAGCACAACCCACAGGCATTGAATGAGTTCATAAAATCAATCACAGACCTTAGGAAATGTTTACCTACACACTACTGGTTTTGTTAAAGTCGGTCAAATTTTAGGAGCAGGTACCTAGATTTTAATATATCTCTTTAAGGCCCTTTGTTCTGGGTTATAGAGAAGAGAAAACATGAGGCAATATCTACCTAGGTATACATGTCCTATAAATCACACCACTTGGAACTCTGTCTCTCATAGTAAAATAAAACACCATGATATAAAACTAATAGTGACTCAGAGAAAATACATTTTCCAATAGGTGTTGGGAGGTACTGGCAGAAATGAGCCAATGGTCTCTGTTAAACTTCCAAAAGAAAAAGGTCAAAAGCAATTTGTCCCCTGTCCCCACCTTCTTTCTCAGTCTAAATTGCTTCCAAAGTTCACAACACCTCAACAAAAATAAAATTTGGCCCCACTGAGACCAATAATGAAGTTTCCACTGAGCTTTCTGGAGACAGAATTTCACTTTTGGATAGCAGCATATCATCTTAAATCATGGCTTGGTCCCTCTTGCTCAAGTCTGAGATCAAGCACATTTATAAAGTGATGACTGCAGGATTCCTGGAACCAGCATGTTCCATGCTAAGATTTTCCTCTGTGTGCTCAGGAAAACAAGGTGTCTGGTTTAGACAGTTGATAATCGAAAACCAAGATCTGCTAAAATTTATGATCAAACTGCCCTATTAAAGAAAAAGGCACCTCTCATAGGAGCAAATATTCCACTTGGTGGGTAGGAGCTAATCCCAGATGAAGAAAAAAAGACAAGCTATATTGCTCTGCTGTCTGGAGTTCAAAGAAACCCTGCAGTATAAAATATTTGTAATGTGTGTCACTGAATCATTTTCAGCCCTGAAATGCTATTAAAGTAAGAATTTCACTTAATATGAATATATGCAAAATGCAACATTTTTTCATGCAAAATATATTTACTTATATTGCTTAGGAGAATGACAAGATATTATTCTGGACTATCAATCCTAGAATCCTGCTCCACAGAGAATATGAAAAACCTAACAGCAGATAAACAAATCCCCATACACTTCATACATCACCAGTGTTAATTATGCAATGTTGCAAAAGAAGGTAAAAAAATATTCTGTCCCTAAAGCTTTCAATTTGCTTTCTTAAGCATTAAGCATTTTGCCCTACATTGTAGTGTGCACAACTAGAAATAATTTTACAAAGTTTTCATGTATGATCAATAAAAATGCAAATATATAAATCCCTATCTCTGAACAATAACTCAGGTTGATGTTTACTAAATATTACTTCTAATAGATTGCAAAACAGGAAATATATGAAGCACATCCTTGAAAAACAGTTTCAAAAAAATACTAGGTTCAGCAGCTTTGAAGGGCAGTAGATGAGAGACTGCCAGTTTTTGCTGTAGATATGTGATTCTAACACCTGGCCAAAAGCTAGTCTAGATAACTGCTTCCCTTGTTCTTAATGAGCAAACCCAGCAACTTCAGGACCTGGCCAAAGAGGCATCAGTGACTATCAGGAGATGAAAGCAAGCTCCACAGCCTTTTACAAAGATCTGCTGTTAACCAGCTTCAATGACTTTCCAGGCAGCCTACCTGTTTTGTTTGCAGCTTTAATACACTGGTGGCTACTTATGCAAAAAAGGCAAAAACTAATTAAATTTGTTTATGTATGTTATCGTGTGGAGCACTCATTTCCAGACATCAAGCTATGAATCATTAAATAACTGCTAAATTGGTCTCCTGGGATAGATCATGGCTCAGAGTTGGGCAGGCCCCCATCCCACCAAAGCCAGGTGTGCTCTGCAGTGAGCAGGCATTAAAACTGTTTAAAGGCCATGATTTGGGTACTCAGCCAGGTCTCACACTGTGAGGTGAGTGGTAGGAAATCATGAAAACAGTGACAGCTCTCCTGTCAGACTTACTCCTCTGTTTGATTAATGAGGGCATTTGAAAGACAATTAGCCAGAGCAGGTTTGGCTGCAACTAGCTTATCAATCAGGCACCCTCTATTAAAAGCACTACTGCCTTCTTTGTTTTTGGTTGCAGAAGAATTGTATCAATGATACACAAACAACAAGGGACCTTTACATGTCATGCAAAAAGAAGAGCAGAACGTAGCAAATCACAACTGAAATAGTAAAAAAAAAAAAAAGGCTTTGCAAGCCACAAACCACTGGTTGCTGGGAAATCATCACTGCAACTTCCACAGAGATTTTTTGGTGGGATTTTTTTGTTTGTGCATGGTGAATTCAAGGCTGCAGAAATACATCAGGTACTTCCAAGCTTCTCAAGGACAGGTTTAAGCTAAGTTTTCAACAACAGCAAAAATGAAACCTAACTACAAATGATCCCATACATAACAAAAAAAATAAAAATCCTTCATTAGAAAACCTACTATGAACCTACTCTCTGAGCTTCAACACATTTCAACTAAGAACTGTTTCAATTTTTTTTAAAAAGAACTTGTCACAATAATTCATCAGTTTGATTTATTCATTAGTAATGCAACCTCTTTGCTTTCCAACCACCAACACAGGCAGCATTTAATACTGTACTTTTCTTAGGCAGCTGCTCATGCAGGAGCATGTTTCGTTCTTTGGCTTAAATGAGAGCTTTGCTTCAAGTGGGGTAGTCCTTGAATTCATGTAAGCGATCAAAAATATGCAATGGACAATTTAAACCATGTCTGAACCTTTCCTGGAGATTTGCATTTCCATCAGAACAGTTTTTATCAAACTAAGGAAATGATGTTTTTTGCCTGTGAATGAGTAAAAACCAAATTACTGACTAATGTATTTATATTGCTCTCAATGTGAATAAATCCAAGACTGAAAGGGTAGGATTGAGACTGAAGTGCAATGCACCACTTTTCCTTTCAGTTTACAGTTAATTTTCGCTGGCAATAGCAGATCAGAGGTATTTTTAATGCATGACTAGTGTAGTACTAAGTGGGTATATATGCTGATTTTTTTTTAACCTTGCTAGAATCTATTTCAGAAGTAACTCACAAAATACTGCATTGTGTGTGTTTGAATACAGGGATAATAAAGCAAGCAACAAATTAATCTTTGATTAGATTAGAGTACAAAGAGGGAGATTCAGCATAGCCCAAAAAATCCTCTCTGAAGCTTCCCTGTGTTGGCAGAATGTGATAGTCCAGCATTCATGGACAGAGAACTATAATTGTTTTTTAAAATTTGGAAGAGTTCCCACTGAGAACACACAGCTTGTCACCGGGTTAATCTGCAAAATCACTTTTGTTAGAGTGTTCAGCCACCTCAGTAAGCCCCAGCAGTGGCACCCACAAAGGGAGCACTGTTGTAAACTTGCCACTAGCAGTTTATACCCCCTGGCCCTGATCCAGGAGCCACTACAGAAAGCCAAAGGCTCTTTCAATGGATTTTAAATTGGTCCCTGCACTCCTCTAAGTTACAAAGGTGGTAATGAAGTATTGGGAGATGCAATAGAAAAATAAAATAAAGAGGATCTAAGTAGGTGGTGGATAACCAGTGATTCCCCATATTCTTATTGAGAAACTGTGAACAGTTTCTCATTTTTCTGTGGTTGTAATTGTAAACAAAAAGGGGACAAAGCCCTAAGTGATGTGGCATGGGCCACATTTGTCTATAGGCCAAATTCTTCCCAGCCTCACCATGGGAGCAGCCCTCATTCATGCTGCTCATTAAAGGGCCTCAGCTCTCAGCAAACGCCTGCCCCACACCTGGGCAAGAGCCTTGCCATGGCTGTGGGGCACTGGAGAAGCCCCAGGGATGCACAGCAGTCCATGCCTGGGCTTCCACAGCTCACCACGTGCAGGCAGAGCTGCTCTGTTCTACTTTAATGGATTCAAATGGATTCAGGATCCATTGGCTCCTTGCAAGAGTGTGGTAAATGCTGTGGCTGTGCTTTAGTAAGAACATGGGAGTGATGCAGGAAGGGTTGGGTATAACCTGCCTGGCTGGCTTGTGATCATTTCAGGGTAGGGGAGGTCAAATGGACAGAAATAGGTCCACTATTTTTCCCCAGGTCCACACAGATTAATACAGACTGCCAGGTTCTTCCAAATAACAAAAGGTTAAAAGGACCCTGGGCAAATGACAGAGACTTGGGGTCTTGTCATCACCTCTAGGAGAACAATTGTCTCTCCCCCCTCTTATTCCTCAGAGTCAGAAAGCATCCAGACACTTTGCTTTCTCAGCAGTTTGAGGAAACAGTGGCATGAACAAGAATAAATATCCTGCAACTCATCTCAGGATGAGTTAAAATTTGATGCTGATAGACAATTAAAAAAAAAAAGAAAGAAGAAAAGAAAAATATACATTTATACATTTTGGCACTGCAACAAAGATTCTTTTGTTTCTCATCAGTGACCCACAGTCCAGCCATTTGCTTAGCTGCAAAGAACAGCCAGAAGTACCTTTTGCACAAAGCAAGCAGAAATATTTATCAAGCAGTGATGACTGGTTGGGCTGGTACATGAACACAGATGTGCTATCTACTTTCATATGATGCCCAAGGAGGAATTTTGCAATGCCTGCTGGTTCAAAGGCTGAAACCCAAGGATGACTTTGAAGGAAACACCAGCACTTCCCATAGAGAAACTTGTCTTTCCCCTTATCTTCCAAAGGCCCAGATCACTTCTCCAAGCACTACTGCAGACATTCTTTTTCTCCTAGGAGCCTCTACATGTTTCCCCATATGGCTTTTTTTTTCTGAAGCATGCTTAAAGAGACTTAAGCTTCAAATGCAGACACACTGAAGCTTTTGGAGAAGAGCATCACATTTTGAAGTGTGCTCTGCTAATCTGGCTCAAAAAACCTGAGCAATCAGAAGCAGCAATGAAAATTTGCCCCTCCAAATGTCCTGAACAGGCTGCAAGTTCCACATGAATATATAGGCATTACCTGAGGAAAAAAGTGAAGGCTTCTAGTAACCATGATTAAAGACATTTACTCTTTCACTGTCTATTTCTTTGAAACTATGGCTAAGGCCTAGTAGCTTAATTGACTTTCATAAAGTCAATCCTGATTACAAGGTACATAAAAATGACCTTGTATTCTTCTTCCTTGTGAGAAGTTGGAGAAATGCTATCTGTCTGGGACAGATGGTTCTCACCTGGGCAAAAATGACAGAATATGCATCTTTGTTGACATTCCATTAACTACAATTTAGAAATTCTTCCTTAGCCTTACGCATTTTTTAATGCGAGTAAAGTTTACCTTGCTAATTGGTTCACTAAGTAACATATCATTGTTATTAAAAGGAGAAATGAAAACTTGCTGACCTAATATCCTCAGCTATGATTATTCTTGTCAATTATTTTATATTTGGAAAGGCAAACAAATGTTGTATATAAAAACTAAACACTGTATTTGGCATAACTTCAAATTAGCTGTCTCACCATGCTCATACCATGCAAATTAAATGTCCTGAATAAGCATTAATCATCATAATAGGCTAATTATTGTCAGTTAGCTATCAAATAACTGAGCTACTACCCCTTGCAAAGAATTTGGAAAAAAAATGTTAATAAGATTCTGGCTACCTAAAAGCAAGAAAAACATTAAAATTTTTGTCAGGAAACATTTTTTGAGACAAGCATGTAGCTTATTTTAACCAGTTTGAGCATTATTGTGGTCTTTCCACATATTTAGGCTTACTGTCTTCCAGTAAGTTATACTTCATCCAAAAACACTTCTGTATGAAGATGTCTTTGTATCTACGTCATTTAAAATGACTTGCTGAGTTTTAAAACATTAATTAATATGTTAATAAACAGTTAATCTTTGTCTTCTCTGGCCATGTGCACGGCTACCACAGTACTTACAGACAGCAAGGAACTTAAATGTTTTACACAGAGCTAAATGTTTTAGAAGTGATAAAGAATACATGAATGTAGAACTGCTACTTGGAGACAGTTTGTTAGGGCCTTGGAGTATATATTTAATAAAGGAGTGATACATTCTAGAATGTAAATGGATATCCAGTGCTTAAATGGAACTGAAGCACCTCTACAAATACACAAATGCCAACACATTCAAAATTAAGTCTTAAACATTTAAAAATAGTTTTCAAACAAACTTGCAGTCAGGTTTCATTAAGACAGGCTGATATTTCTGCAGAGGATTTTGAGGAAGACATTCACCTGAGCAGATTCCTTTATATCTCCCTACACAAAGTGTTTATCCCATTTGCTCCAAAGCTCTCCCCAAGGGGCTCTCTGCTGCAATGTCCTCATGCTGCCATTAATGTGCTCACCCTCAGATTGCCCCCAGGACTGGGGAGAGGCATTGGCCCTACTCTGCAGATGGGCATGACTTCAAATCATGAAATCAGAGCATGATTCCTATGATGTCCCAGAGGAAATGTGTTGTCATCCTATTGCAGGGGTTCCATACTGTTGTCTCTTTATCACAAAAGTTCCATACCTTCTTGGTGTTCCTCGTGGGCAGCTCCTCAGAGCACTGACTCTTTCTCCTTCACAAAGCAGCCAACAGACTCCAGTTCCCCTCTCACCCAGCCACCCACTCTCTTATAGCACTGTTCTTCTTATTGGTCACAGCTGTGGCCTGTTAAAGTCAGGCCTGTTCCTAAGCTTTGATAATTGGCCCAGCTGCAACTCCTTAGGGCTAAGATTACTTTCTACACTCTCTTTCTTATATTATATCCCTCTACAGAAATGCATCTCAAGAGCAAGGATCACAACTTTCTCTCCCACCACCACAAGTGGTGTCAAAACCACCTCCAAGTCACACAGAAAAGCTGCATGGAACCGCTAACAGCTCCAGGAGCACAAGTCTTACTTTAGAGGTTTGACCACAGACCATCTCAGGTGAAAAAGTTGTGTACTTTGGGGCTTTTATCTGAGAAATTGCTTGGGTGTCTGTTCTTCTGCTTCATAACATTCTGCCTATAACCTTGAGCTGAAGAAGCATGAATAACAATGACAGAGACAAGCTGCCTCCCCAGATAACACAAAGGGTCTGTAAGAGAACAGTTAGTAGAGTATTGATTGGAAACAGTTACTCAGTAGTTGGAGGTAAAACTCACTTTCCAGCCCACTACTGCCACATCCAGGAATCCCACTGGCTTTTCTAAGCACACTTCCCTAAGAGCTCCAGTTCATCACTCCCACCACTGTGACCTCAAAATCTTTTAAGTCAGTGACTGTTTCACAGGATGCAGTTTTCATTCCTGTTGATATGTCTCCTCTGTACAGCCTTACAACTGAGTGTGTCAAAATACATTTTATTCCAAGAAGGCAGAGTCTATGTGACACAAAGTGAAAAAATTCTGAGGATGCCCTCCCTCATCATTTTCTACTAATCTTAGTCCAAAAATGTTCTCGGCCAGGTTGTTGTGGCTTGATGTCCCATCAGTGAAGATGACACCAAACACTGGCAGAATCAGTGCTAGCAGGATGCCGTTGGAAACATCCCACAGAGTAAGCACTCTTCACTGAAAACTCCTCATTGGCACCTGCCAGAGAGGCCACTTCCAATTTGTTTGCTAGATACTGCTGTGACAGTGCTACTGCACCTCTCAATTTCAATGTGGCACCAGGAGTTTTTTGAAGCCTAAATACCCTCTGTCTAGACAGTACATTCATTAGACTTACAACCACAAGGAGAAACTGAAAGTTTGTTTTACAAGGTGTTTTCATCATAAAACTGTGTGACAGCCATGAACTTCGCTTCCATTCTGTAATTCTTTATTGAATTCGTGATCAGCATTTCCATTCTTTTACCTGCAATCAATAGCAAGCTGACTAATTTATACAAATCTAAACCATTCTGCTGGCAGTTCTGTACACTAGCACAATTTTATCACTTAGGTTTTAAAATATGCAAAAAATCACCTTTTAATAAAAAATAAAGAGGTTGACCAGAAATCATCTCAGCAAAGTCCTTTAGGACTCTTGCACTGAGGTCACCTAAATCTTGAACTAAACCCAAAACATTTCATTTTTAAAGACCTTCTTTAGCAAGCAACTAATGGAATTTAAAGTTGCTCATTGCATTTATACAGTATTTGGACACACCACCGTGTTTCTGTCCAAATGCAAGTTAAGGGTTTATTTAATCATATCTGGGAGGTTTTTTTCTGCACTAAGAAGAATTTGGAAGTTTCCATCCAGTAAATGATCCATACAATTCTTTGTGTTTGTGGATATTTGGGGACTATTTTTTTTACCCTAAACATGCTGCAAAAGCCATAGTACTTGATTCTGTCAGCAGGAATCATCATTTCTTCTCTTTTGAATTTTTATATTCCATTACTTCTAGTCTGAAAGGACTTTACAGAGATGTCAACTGATATGTGAGTGTACAGAGAGCATAAAAGCCACTTATTACAAGTGTGGCTTCTATTTCCCTCTGACACAGTAGAGAACATTCGGGGTTTTAAATCTTGAATACTCTTAAAATATCTCTCAATTTTCACTCCCATTTTTCTGTCTGCATTTTTCAATTTCCATTGAATCTCCTTGCAGCTTCACCGTTTCATCAGACTGAGATATTCTGACACGAAAGTCTAAGACACATCTATTTGGTCCCTTTAGGGGAAGGCAAAATTTCAACTTGCAGCTCTGCTATGACCCACCTGACCAGCCCATATTTTGGTGATAACCATGAGATTTGGGACATTCCTGAGATATCCCCATTTCTTTTGTGGCCTCAGTTACATTGCCAGCTTCAGCCAGGGTGAGATGTGGAGAAGAGCAGCATTTGAACATCAAGTCTCATTGAACTGTGGCTGCTGAATAACCTAATTACTCAGAATTATAAGATCAATGAGATATTTTGCCATAAAAATTTAACCCTTTCTTGTCTTGCAATTTGCTACTAATAGGAAGAGATTGCCTAGTGCTAATGGACTAAAGGGGAAAGACTTCCTGCTGAAAATAATAAAATTCGTGTTTATCAAGAAAAGAAAATTATTCTCTTTTGAGCAAGTTAATGTCAAAAGAATTTAAGGCAAACACAGTGGAGGGCTAACCTTTCTCTTTCATTCACATACACACAATTTTTGATAAAAAGTATTTTTAGTTCATTTTAGATCAAAAGTCAGTCGTTGCTGAATGTGTGTGCTAAAATACATATTGCAAAAGCCCTGTAGGAAATGAGCAGTTTTACAGTACTATTGCTGCCAAAATGAATGTGAAATTGAATGCAGTCTGAAGTTTCATAGACTTTCTGTAGTGAAAAGAAATAGGACCAAGACGATTGTGGAATATTTTTTCATATTTCATAAAGAAGTTGTCCTTTTGTCCTGTGTAGCTCTGTGTACTCATGAAATCCACTTGAAACACAAGAAAGCAACAATTGAAAATATTAAGTACTTCTACTTAAAGCCAGGGCTTTCCTATTGCAAATAAAATTGTTGAACAACATCAGATAGATAACAACAGTTAAAAGGATCCCAAGTCCATGCTGCTCACACAGTTCTGCCTGATACTCATCATGCAGAGTAAAGTAAGCTCAAATCACCACATTAATCAAACCATCTATTTTGATGATTTTTTTTCCACCAACTATTCTAAAAAATCCATTCTAAATGTACAGAACTGGTTTGTTAAGGGCCAAAACTAATTTTGCAACAGCTGCTAAAGAAATACAATAAGGGCATAATCTTCTTGCTGTTCCAGCAGAACTTGCTATCAGTAGAAGGAATTACATGGTCAGAAAAGTATGAAAAACAGTACCAAAAAACCATCAACAAAATAAAATCTACAAAATAATTTTCATCAGCTTGAACACCAGAAATCTCAATAATTGTTACCCCACTTAATAAACTGGTTAGCAAGAATCATGCAAGCCCTGACTGCATTACTGAAATGTCAGTACAAGCACAGAATTATAGGCAGTACTTAAAATAGGACTACAACAACCAGCCATTTAATAAGAACTTCCCTTTTTTTAAAAAAACCTCCACCTCCATCTATTATGCAATGCACACCAGAAGAATTGCTACATACTTGGGCAGACAAAGTACTTTGGTAAGATGGACATATCCACTGATCGACAATTTGTCGACTATTATATGTGTTCAAGTAGTGAAATAGACTCCAGCTGTACTTAGCACCTCCTGGGTGATATAAAATAGTAAGTATTCATTATGACCTTTAGTCAGCTGCTTAATGGTAATACTAATGGAACTGCAATAAAATTTAGCTGACATACTGCTTAAGAATATTCTTAGGCTATTTTGTGGCATTAAGTTGGCATATGCAACTACATTTAAACTCTAGATTAAACAACAAATTTCCAATTATTAATAAATCTTACAGTTGAAGGACATTTGGTAGGTCTTGATGTGACAAAACACCTGTTCACAAAGAACAGTTTCTAGCTAAATGCTAGCATTTAAATACTAGCAAGAATTTGCAGACATTGAAGTTTAAAATTAATATCACTGTTTCTGTAAACAGCAGCCCAGGAAAAAGCTTGATTTACAGCCACAGTCTGATACAAACAAGAATGTGAACACACCAACCATCCAAACAGAGGCAGGGTAGTCAGGCTGCTGTGTTCACTCTTACCAGATTACCCTCCAGAAGAACCAAAACCTTGGTAATGAAGAGGTTACTGCTTTGCAATTGCCCATGGCTGAGCTGCAATTCTGCAGAGACTTTATTATCCACAGACCTCACGGTCCTGTCCTGATCCATTCCTCTTTCCACTGGGATTCTACCAGATGACTGACTGAGGGTCTTTACAAAATGTCTTATTTATACTTCACAGACTGACAGAAAAACTCTCTAGAACTTGGCTAAGACTGCAAGAAAGTATTATAGCTCTGGGCTCCATCAATTGGTACATTTCCTTGTCAGTATGATCTTTAAAAATGTTGGATTTTTTCATTATTTGTGCCCATCTCTTGCTCTCTCTTTTCAAATATGTTCTTCATGCGCCTTGGAAATTTATGTTACATGTTCTTGGGCTTGAATCACCTCCAACTTTGTCTCCCTGCTTAGCCAAACAGTTCAATAAAATAAAATCTCACAGAAACAATTTTCCAAAGATATTTAGTTCTGTGACCCAGCTCCTGGGTAGTGTATGAAAGAGCTTTCCTTCCATTATATCAAACTTCAGAGATGAAGTATTCCAAGATAGGTATTTCTGTAAAATGACAGGAATGGACTGATCTGGTAAAGACTCAGTACCCACCTAAAGACCAGAGTAGGAGATTTATTTCTTTACAGGTTGAGGACAGCTTTCTGCAGAGAAACTGAATAATTTATTGAAATATTAGTCTCCACATAAGCATAGATATGCAAGCAATGAAAACAACTTACTTTTAGAAGGTTGAGTGGAAAAAAAATTTTTTTCCAACTTCCTATTTGACCCTAGGTTTTTATGTGTATTAATTTGACACAAAACACTATTAATTCTTTCAACATTTTCATACAGGCCCTTCTTCCAACATTTTATCTGCATAATAGTATGATAAGGAGAAAAGTTTCTTTCAGAATAATGTTGAGTGTCTGTTATCCTTCTAGCAGCATTCTCTATTCTCCCTTTCAACATCCCACAGCCTACATCCAGCCCTGTATTAAATCTAAGCAAACATGAGCACAGATGATGTTACTTTTCTTCATTCTTAAAATAAATTATACAAATTTCTCTTTTTCTCATTCAAAAAAAAAAACAAAAACAAAAAAAAACCAAAAAAAAAAAAACCTTTAATAAGCATTTGAAGAGACCTGAAGAATCTAATCTGTATACTACTTACAATTTTACACTCCTGCATTCCTGATCATTCAGCAGAATACCTGCCTTCTGTGGTTCTGGTTTCCCTTCTACATCAACTTGTACCAATGAAATGTAATTTTCAAAGGGCTTATATTTACATAACT
Organism: Agelaius phoeniceus; assembly: GCF_051311805.1. Taxonomy (NCBI): domain Eukaryota; kingdom Metazoa; phylum Chordata; class Aves; order Passeriformes; family Icteridae; genus Agelaius; species Agelaius phoeniceus. The sequence goes on along the minus strand of NC_135270.1, from coordinate 12,937,688 downwards.
CCTGATGAAGGCAGTGGTACAGGTTTTATCCTTTAAATTTCTAATCATACTGTCTGTTCATGTACAAGACAAATGTAACTGGGGGCACGAATCCATCTTATTTGCACATATTCAAATGCTAAAGCAGACCTTATCAGAGATGATTTAAAGAAAAGGGGAGTCACAGAAATATTGATTTTAGGTCTGCAGAGAACAATGATGAAAGACAATCTTTTTGCTACAGCTTTCTCTATGAAGCCATGACAAGCAAATATGTACAATTAATGAAAAGCATCAAATATTTTATATGAAACTTTTTGAAGTGCCAAAAACAGGCCCAACTTTGTTCCCTCACAAGTCTTACTACTGATTTCAACAGCAGGAAAAGAAGAATTTTAAAATTCCATCTTGCCTGTCTCCACTTTGACCACAAAAACCACAACAGCATCTCTAGGTTATTGAAGCAATACCACAACTACTGACACGTGTAGGATATTACTTATCCTTGGAGACTGATGGATGTTATAGAAGTAGGCAAATTCCAAGAGAACTCAGGTGACAGATTAGAGACAACTGCAATCCCAATTTTTCTTTCCCTGGGACAAAAGACACCAAAGCAGTCCCACAAAAAAGTCACCCACTTACTAATAGAGAATCAGGCTCTCGTACAAACAAGTTTCCTCTTTGTGAGCACAACGCATGCTACACATGCTACTACAGGCAGAAAGTTGAGAAATAACAACCTTCCCATTCACTACTAGAACATAATCTATTTTGTGCTATGTGACAGACACAGACAGCACCAACACCAACATTGATTCCACAGCTGTCACAGGGAGTGATGACAGTGGTTCCAAAATCCCAGACTAAAAAGTAAGGATTGAAGTTATCCTGCAGTTCTCAGAATATGTGCTGTAGCACACAAATACACAACCAAGCCACAGAAGTTGACCCCAGCAGCAAGAAACTCAATCAACTTTATGGGAAATGACTGCACATACCTATCCAAAAAAGTCTTTGCAGAATGTATTGTGTTTTTGTTAATGACACAGAGACCCATCTTATCCAAGACACACACAGTGGGACTGATGCTAGGAAGAGCCACATAAAAATTCAGTGATGCTGGAAAAAAGCTTCACCTCCCATTAGTGTCTCACAGCCTGAATCCCATGGGCAGCACAATACTTGTGTTTACACCTACACTGCTCTTTAGCAATCTGCTGCAGATGACTGCCATTCTTCATTGCTTCCCCAAACAACAAATTTCAGAATGCAAATTGTTTTTACAGGTGACTGGTTAGCCAGAAAACCTCAGAGGGGCCAGAGCACAAGGCTGGCTGTAGCTTTGCTCTTCCCTGCACTCTTCTCAGCTGAAGCCAGGTGGGCCTTGCCTTCCTCAGAGGTGAGCAAAGCTGGAAGCAAACCATGAGTATCTCTGTCTGTGCTAAGCACCTGCAATAACACTGATGCATGCCAGTGGAAACAAGGCTACAGGCAGGGTCTCTGTCAAACACAAGAGTGCCTACTGCCTCTGCTTAGAGCAAACTACTCAGATCACACACTTCCCACCACAGCCCCTTTTGAGAAACACCCACGTACAGTATTGCTTTGAATTGTTTTCTCCTTTTCCAGATCAGCAGCTACAAACTCACCCATATTCCATCCTTTCAAAGTTTTCTTTTTCTGCAAAGAGAAGGCATTACCCACCTATTCTTTAAACTAATTAACTATCCCTTTTAGCTATAATTTCTCTTCATATAAAAACATTTGTAAAAGGTCTGTTTTTCCCCATGCCCCCTTTTCTCTCGTCTGGCTCTTCATTATGACCATGCCAAATTGTGATGAGCTGTCCACCATTTACTCCACAGGATTGTATAGAGCTTTGTAATGTGCCTGCCACTGATGCATTTACAATTGGAAGCAGTTAACTCTTTAGTCCTGCCTCCTTGTTCTAAACAATGGGCTGCATGACGAACTAGCACTTAGCCCCAATTAAAGATTTTTAAAAGTCTCCATTTTAAGCCTGAGTACTCCAAATTGAGCATTTGTCAAAGGCCCAGCCACAGCTTCAAATGGAGAGAGGGAAATCCTACTGAGGAGAAGAATAGGACTATCCCATCGGTTAGGGTGAAAGTTCTTCTCAATCAGCATCTTAACCGTGTAATCAGTATGGGATCTATTAGGTCTGCCTTGTCCGTACAAACCTGCTGATCTCCCCCAGTGTTGACATCCAACAATAGCTTTGCTGATATTCCTAATTTCAACATTTTTTTCCTGAGAGGAGTCTAACTCTTAACTGCTGAAAGATAGGGGAAAGACTTATTTTCTTTTCTTTAGGTAAGGATATGAATATGAAACCAGCTCTTCTGCCTATATTAAAAATTCCAATATTTTTGCACCATAGAAGTTTCTCAGAGCTTCTCTTGACATAAACCTATCAAAATACATTATCAGTAGAAATCTCTCTCTCTTCTATTTCCCTTTCTAAATAAGAAACCACACTCAAGAACCATTTGCAGTTTCTGCAGTTCCAAGATGATTTTCCTCAAGTATCAACTCCAAAGTCAAGCTCCTTCACATTGCCATTACAGGGTAAAATCCCCCAAAAGGACATGAGGGTGGTTCTAAAGACTTTTGTATTCAACTACTTGAATATTTTTTATTATCTTCGTACAAACTGCATACATCTTTAGAGTTGACATCTGTAGACAGATATGAATTAATGGTTATTCCTCTTGATCAGCTTTGCACTGGACAGTGATTGTAACATGATGAATGATTCTTTTTCCAATAGAAAACAGAACATAACAGTTGACAAATGTGCATAGACAGCTATCTTTCTGTGCAAAAATGTGCACATTTTGGGATCTTGATATTGACAATCTGTCCAAAATGGACCTTCTTAAAACTTGGTGCAGTGCTGATAAAACTTCTTTGTTGTCTTTTTGTCTTACACATTTTCTTTGTGCTCAGGATCTCTGTCCAAGTTGAAAGAGCATAGTTTCAGAACACACAAAATGGGCAATTAATATCTACAATTAAAAACCACAGAAGAAAAAGACACAGTTTACTTCTAACAAAAAAAAAAAAAAAGAAATTGTGATGAGATCTGTCACATGAAAGAACTGCTGAAAAACTAGCATTATTTTTCATTGAAGTCATAACAGCTAAGCTGATGCAGCAGGGCCATGCACTTTTTCCACAAATTATATTTCCTTAAAAAAAAGGGGGAAACTTAAACGTAAGTGTGGAAACCTTGCTCTCTATAATTTTTAAGAGTAAAATATTAAAATAACATTTATAACAATATTTATCAATAACAGTAGATTAAATATAATTTTATACAAAAAAAACCCTCCAATTACTTTCAGCTATATTCTTGGACTCTGGGCTTTATAAAGTTTTGGTTTAGGGTTGGGTTTTTTTGTTTAAATCAGTGCAGTTCAATCAAACTGGTGATATTACTGCTAGTGTGCTGACTATCCAAGGCCAGACGTGCAAGAGCAACAGCCAGAAAAACAGAGCAGCACATGAAATGAGCATCAAACTGCACTATTTCCACTCCCCCAAAGGATCCAGGGAGAGAATGGCAGCACAGTGTACCTGAAGCTTAAGTGCTTTTCAAAATTACAAAAGGATTGTTTTAAAAGAAGTTTTTATATGGGACTTTTCTCTCCCCATCTCCTGTTCACATTTTCTCCCCATCTATTTGTTTATTCTGCTCTTACTGCTGTCAGAAATATTAGGATCTAAGGTGACAGAATTACTCCTGCATGTCAGCTTAACCTGCACTCCTGGGAAATAAAAGAAAACCAAAAAGCAAGAATGAAAAGAAAAAGCTCTTCTGTCAGTACCACATTTTGTTAGTCTAGCTGCTCTCACAAATGGCTGAGAGACCACAGTGGGTGGAATGACTTCCTAATGGAACGACTCAGCTCTATGATCACTGCACTCAGACCTCTGCTTATTCATGTGGGGAAAGTCCACACAAACTGAAAGCCTGTCTATAGCCACAGATTGGAGTGGTTTTTCTTCAGCAGTGCCTTTCCTCTGCAGTGGATAAAACATGCAGCAAACTCAATAGCAAACACAAGCAGAATATTTGTTCAAGCTTCAAAACTGATAGTGAAGTTTTAAATCAGACCAATTCTCTGTGCAGATATATCTTTTTTTTCTTTCTTCAATTTATTTCTGCAACTCTGAACACCAGTGCACCACTTATTCACTGAGAATACTTAGCCCTCAATTATCACAACTTACATTTTCACTTGTTTCTTTACCCATGTTCAACTGACATATTCAAGCTCATCTCCCCAGCAGCACTGAGCAGTCTCTTAGATAGAGAACTTGTTCTTGGATACTAAAGTTTCCATTAGCATTTAACATATGAGTAATCCTTGTATATGTTTTGCACTACTGGAAAGCAACCTTTTGCTTAGAACAGAGTTTTCTTAAAATGTACATAAACACATTTTAAAAGTTATGAGCTTTCTCCTTGTCAGAGGGTAGCCCCAGAGAAGTCACCATCCATTCATAAAAAAATGAAGAACATTCAATATGTATCTTCACAGAAGATTTCTAATCTACACAAGTGTACCAGACAGTGGTTCCCCCTACCCTGACTGCAAAAATATCCAATACTCCAGACAGCAAATATCTCCTTTCCTTTCTACCATATCACCCCAAATATTGTACAAGGAAAATCAGCTTCTCATTCAGGACACAGGCAGGATGTGCCCCTTGTGCTCAATTACACAAAGCTTGCTGAGGTTTATCAGCAGCAATAACAGGAGTAGCACATCAGCTGTTTTCCACTTTCCAAGGGAAAGGGAACTGTATATTTTCTATATGCTATTCTTAACTAGTAGGAGAGCACAATTTCTAATTTGAATCCCTCAAACTTCTGCATCTTTCTTTTTCTGTCCCTTTTTCTTATTCCACCTAGGAGAAAGGATCCTGGAAATTGTTTAAGCCTGAACTGTGTCCTGGGAGAAACCATACAATCCAGCCATGTTAATCATGCAATTACAAAACAAGCAAACAAAAAAACCCCAAACCCATAATTTTCAGCCAGTGAAATGGATTTTCTTCTAGCCTACAAGAAAGCAACACATTTCCAGTTGTTAGGTTTGGGAGAAAGTCTGGTGCACTGAACAAAAAAGGGATTTTGTTTTGAAAATAGGCATTGTTCACTATTTGTGTAAAAGTATCCACCTCTTGAGCTACATCAGCGTTTTGAGGTGTAGGACACAGTGCAAGACTCCTTGAGAAAGCAGAAAAGAAGAGCATAGGAAATCATCTGCATCAAATCCAACTCACAATAAACTTTATTATTAATACCCTCAGTTTCCAATACGCTCCAATCACAGCTGTGACAGCCCAAGAAGATTGAACTTTTCCCCACAATTCTCACTAATATGGCCTGCTACTTGGTCTTATTGTTATTAGAATAATTTGCTCCCAAGTTCTCAAATGAACTCTGTGCCCAAGTAATTAAAGCTCTTAAAGTTTCTAGTCCTTTGTTTAAAGAATTCGTCCTTGTGCTCTCTATGCCCCATCAGCTACCTAATTAGCAGAGCCTTTGCGTGATTAAAAATTCTCACAGAGATTCTGCTGGATATTTGCCTCTCTTAATGAGTGTTTGTGGACAGCTGGGAGCGGGAGCTGGTTCCCTCCTCCCAGGACCTCCAATGAATTCTGCAGACCTCTGTCAGGGCCCAGGAGTGAAAGCTGTCATTTTAGTAATGTGGATGAAAATTGGTCAAAAGCACTGTGGTCCTTGAGGAATGAAAGGCCTTGAAATATAAATGAAGATGAATATTCATATTTGGTTCAATAAGTGCCAACTATTAATATACATGTCTGTCAGTAAGAAAAGTCAGAACTTATTCAATTGTGCCTGGCATAATTTGGCTCCTAATTCACAATTACCTTCCTATTCGTTGCATTGCTCTTCAGTTCATTTTTTAAGTTAAAAACTTGCTAAAAAACTGAAAGTGTTTCTATTACCATAAAAATGGCAACATCTATCCTTCTGCTAATTTACTGCCTATTAAGAATCACCTGTGGCTTTTACACACTGGATTCTAACTATCCTGCTCTGACTTTCCACATCTTATTCTCTTTGTCAACATCAGATTTTAAATCAGCCCATTATATGCCTCTGGAAGTATACTCACTTTCTTTACGGAAATGCTCATACAATTCCCTATCCTCTTCACTGTGACCCTGCACTTGATTTCCAAACAAATTCTAACTTCATATCTGCTATGACTTTCTAAGGGTATTTCAATTTTTAAAGACTGTAGTACAAGGCTGAAATATTGCAGGGGTAGTTTTGAAGGGGTATAGGGCTTCCTTTTTTTTCTGGGGGAAGGTAATGGAGGGAACAGGAAAAGGCAGAAGGGTCATCTGGTTTTGTTTATTTGTTTGTTTTTCAAGTACTGCATGTTCAGTTTTGAGAAGGAAGCCTGAAGACATTGAAGAGATTCTACCCTGCTCTTTTATTAGCAAGTCACTAATAATTTCTGAAACAGAAGGCTGGGATTCCAGAAGAACCCTAGAAGTATGCAAACTAGACAATCCTGCTTCACATGAGAGTGATCTCTTATTCAGTGACATTTGAGAAATTAGAGCTGTGTTTCCTAATCAATATATTCCCATTTATCACTTTGTTCCAAGCACCTGTGCACTAGGACCAATATGCATAACTGGACACTGAGTTCTTAGGAGAATAAAATACATTGGAGAAACAAGTGCAAAGTGGGATTAATACTTGGTTTACAAAGTTAAGGTGATCAGAGAAAACAAACATTGAATAGAGTAGTACTTAGATCATATGCCAAAGAACTGAAATGTGTTTTGGATTTCTGGTTCCAGAATCCAGGGGAAGAAGCAGTGAGGAAAATATTTGCTTGTTCCTTTTAACCACAATATTACAGACCATGTTGAGAACAAAAGCCAGAGATATGACTACTGCAAAACCTGCTGCATCTCCAAAAGGCTACACAGTGATTTAATTCAGCTTTACTCAGGACATCTAACAGGACCATATCCTGCAGAAATATGCCTTGCTACATGACAGAGGAGCATTTCTTGTTTCAAATTCCACTTGGCCAGGTGCCTGCTGACTGATAACGTCCCAGTCAGACACAGGCAGGAATCTGAGAGGCTGTGGCTGAGTGGGACAGTGTGCTGGAGAGAAGGAGGAGAAGCACTGGGGTCACAGGGGAATGAGCCCAGCACCCAAGAGAAAAGAGATCCTGGGTATTTTGGCACAAATGACCAGATTCTCCTCTCATTTATACTGGTCCCAGCCCATTAGCTTCAAGGTGGCACATCTGTGAAGCCTGTGGGGGTTCAACAGCTTTCTAGTCAAAGCTTTTAGGTTAAACCACTTTTTTTTTTTATAGCTATTTCTAGCCACATGTCATCTGGCACCTTTTTTCAAGGTGTGTGAGTAGGATATTGTTCTTCACTCTGCCCACTAGATGTAGATTTATTTAAGTAGAGGATGGTGATCAGCTGCTTTCACTGGCAGCTTGAAAAATGGAAGTAGTAAGTTAGGACAGGTGTGGGTGCACATTAGTGAGGCAATTAGGTTTGCAAATATTAATTTATCACTTGTAATAAGGTCATGGATTATAGATCTATATCCATGATACACCTATTATCTCAGAGGTTCCAGTTCAAAGGATCCAAAACAAATGCAAGGGGAAGGGTTATCTTCCTTTTTGAAAAACTGTTTTGGTTTGCATGTTTTCAGCCCACCTTCCAAAAGCTAAGTTCTCTTGGACTGAAATTAAAAAGCCATTACTCCACTTTGAGAGCCCATTAAGCCAAGCAGAAGAGACATGACTCAAAAATTCAACAAGAGTGGACTGAAATACTGTAAGCATTTTAGGTTTATGATTAAAAATTACCACAATTCCACAAAGTCTATTTTTATTAGTGCTTGCTGGTTCATACTTGCACAGCGGTCATAAGTCATGAAATCCCTTGCAACAATGTGTCATTTTACAGAACTCCTTAGAGTTTATTTGGCTCCTGGGGATTTTATATCCATCCAGTCTGTTAGGAGAAAGAGCCATTTGCATCACAACTATTATTGGTCAATTTTTCCCCTACAACTGTAATAAACATTAAAAAAAAAAAATCAACAAAAAAAACCCCAAAAAACCAACAACAACCAAAAAAAAAAAAAAAAACCAAAACCAAAACAAACAAAAAAAAACCAAAAAAACAAAAAAAAAACCCAAAAAACAACAAAAAAAAAAAAACCACACCAAAAAAAAACAAAAAAATCCCAAACCACAAGTCAGTTTAGAAACTACTGAATAAAAACATTTCCAACTATTTTCCCCCACCTCATTTTCTGTGGCTTGATGTAGAACATTACCAGAAAGTTCCTTGAATGTAGAAATTGTCATACCAGGGCAGACCAAAGGTCAGCTAATTCTGTCTAATATGTAGAGATTAGCAGCATACAGGTGCTTTAGAAGGCTATTTAATACAGTCATGTGGGCAACTACCACACAATGCACCCCTTATTTTCACAACTCATTGTGCATCCATTGTCCACAAAAAGGAATCAGCCCGTATTATTTTGATTTTAAAAAAAATGCATTTGTGATAATACGGAAGTCAGTAGAGGAGGGAAAGAAGAAATTAATCAGCTAAGTAAGAAGTAAGGAAAGCAATATTTTAGTTTAATGTTTGTGCAAATGCTCAGCTGCAAAGGTAGAGCTGGCACCAGTCTGCACAATAATAAACTCTAGCGTTAAAAAACTGAACAAAGGAACCTCCCTGGCTGGGAACCTCTCACAAGGGGCAGACTCCCTCTGCTCTTCATAACAGAGACACTGGCTGCAAAAGCACCCCACTCCATGCTCAGCTCACACACAGGAAAGGAAAGCACAGAAAGGCTGCAAGAGTCACCAAAGTGCAAAAGTTTACAGATGCATTCACTTTCATTGGAGCTCTACATGCACTTGGATGTGGATTAAAATCACTACAGGATTTTAACAAAGCTGTTTGTGTTTAAACTCCTTGTGAACTAATTAACATATATTCTGCATATTTAGAATCTGATCTGTTTGTTTACCTGTTTATTTTAAAATAAGCTTTTTTTCCTTACAGAGGCACGGTGAAAAAAAATAAAAAGACAAGTGAACAAAAAAAAAAGAGTGATTTTTTTCTTAAAGATTCTCTCAAAACTGTTCTGAGCAGAGAAGTATGAGGTTTAGAAATTGTGTCATCAACCACACGTGCCACAATAGATGAAAGTCCTGTCTCAAATCAGTATGGATATCTTGGGGGAATCATTATAGGAAATCTGCACAGAAGTCATCTCTTAAGGAGGGATTTGAATTGAGACAGAGAGATCATTTGACATACAAAGCATTGGGGGAACTTGGGAGCCTGTGAGGATGAGAGCAAGGGAAGGATAAACAGCAGGTAGACTTCTTTCACATAATAAAACCATCACACGTAGCAAAGAGACTATCTGGGACTAGATACTGTCACAAAAATGCACTGAAATTGGCCATAACTGCAAAGTCAATAAAATGCCCTTAATCTTTCAATAAACAATTTATTTTTAAAAGTTATTTTGGAGCTATTGAAGCTCCTGTGGTGGGGAAGTAAATGCATTTTAAATGTGCTGTATGGTATGCAGCATCACAGGTTTAAGTTTCATTTTATCAGATATATGGTTTTGTCATTTGAACTCTGGATTAGAAGCCAAAATTCCTCCACTCTAACACTGACTGCTTTTCTGGGTTTCAACAAATCATTTAAGGTCAGACTCAAATAGCTCTCCTCATGAAGGAGGGCAGGTACTATGCAGTACAAGACAGGAAAGCAAAATTTGCCCTTCAAATCAGTCAGCCTCTGTGAAACTGGTACAAAATATTCACCTGTTTTCTTGCAAGGGGTTTGGCAAAATGAATTATTGTGGTTAACATTTGGAAAGAATGAATACTAACTAGAGCTGAACAAGGGTTTTGGCTTAAAAAAAATTTTTACTTGTCTAATTTTTCCTGTTGTTTTTTCCATTTTATCCATGAAGAAAAAAATACTGACAAATGTGAGACGGTAAGAATAATGGCAAAACTAAGTATTTATAGGTAAAAAAAGCCCACTAAACAATCATAGCATTTAAATTCAGTTTTTCATTAGACAATTGTTTTCAAAACTATTGCATAATATTCTGTGTTCAAAATAGTTACAGTGACTGGAAATCATCCAGAGAAGACAGCAATGCACGTTCCCATTTGCTAGCTTGATCCCATCTCAGTCACTTTAATGTCTCAGTAACTGCTGGGAGGGTGTGGGGAGGTCATTCCAGCAATTGACTCCTTCATCAATTATTACTTACCCATTTAAAAGCTGCTGGGACACTTGCACATATTTTCATTACACAGCAGGCCTAAAACAAATCTCACTGCACAACCTGAAGGTAGCAGGTAGAAATCTGTGCTCAAGATTCAAGATCAGTCTCTTGCTTTGGGGGTGACTTCAGCCTAATTTAGTACTGACTACACAACCCTTTAGGAGATTTTTATTCCTTCTCATTGCATTCTCTACTGACTCCTTTCACAGGTCTAGCACAGGACTGTGTAAGGTGTATGCCAGTTCAAAAGATGCTTATCCCAGCAAGAGGCTTTAAGACAAGTAAAGATACATTTTCAGGATTACCTTTTCCAGAAGAGACATGAAAGAATCTAGATTTGTATTCATTTACCACATATTCAGTAGCCACCCCTACTGCTTAAATATGTTCTGCAGCTATTTGATTGAAAGCTGTGAGGTTGCCTAAGTCCTGAAGAGGTGCTAAAATCCACCAATCTGTCAGGAGGTCTCTACCCCAGGTGGAAAAAAAAAAATCACCATTGCACAGAAAAAAAAAAAATTAAAAAAAAAAAAAAAAAGAAAAACAGATTTGCACGTTAAGAGGTCAAAACAGCAGATGCAGGATTGCTATCCCAAACCAAGACTCCTGCTACTGGAGCACCTGTCCTATGAGGAAAGGCTGAGAGAACTGGGTTTGTCCAGCCTGGAAAACAAAAAGTTTCAAGGTGACCTAACTGCAGCCTTCCAGTACCTGAAGGGAGCTTACTAGCAAAGCTGGAGAGGAAATTTTTGGAGAGGAATTTTGGAATTTTTTGGAGAAGAAGTGTAGTGACGGGACAAGGGGAACTGCTTCAGAATGAGAGAATAGGTTTAGATCAGATATACAGAAGAAATTCTTTACTGTAGGGGTGGTGAGGCATTGAAACAAGTTGCCTTGGGAATTTGTGGATGCCTCATCCCTGGCAGTGTTCAAGGCCAGGTTGGATGGAGCCCTGAGCAGCCTGGTCCAGTGGAAGCTATCCCTGCCCATGGCAGTGGGGTTGGAATGAGATGTTCCCTAAGGTCCCTTCCAGCCCAAACCATTCTATGATTCCACGATATTTACTCTAAAGCATCAGGGAGAAGTGTCTGGAAAAAAGCCTTCATGGCACCCGTGGAACATATTAGAGAGCTTACCCTTCATTGCACTTTGAAACAGAATGCTTGGTAGCTTCCAAGACAGCCAAGAGCAAACCTGCCATCTATGTCCTGAAATTACAAATTCATTCCACTTATGCAGTGATTTAAAATAAAGGCTGAATCATAGATGTGCTCAGAAAGTACTATCCAGCAGCACAGCTCACTCACCTTTGGAAATATATCCACCATTTGTTGACCTGTCTATGTAAACTGTCTGGAAAGTACCTGGGGGGACCTTAGATGACTTCATAACTTGCAGAAACAAGCTCAGGTAGTGAGGGAATATTGTCAAAGGTAACATTGGAAACCCTACAGAAGATTAATGCTCCAACCCTCATTGGCATTACCAGGGGGCTCTTCAAGTACCTCATTCTGTCTTGTAACACAGTTTCTGCCTTTAGCCATGCAAAAAGGAAACAAGTGGTGACCTTATTGCTAGGAATTCTTCCAGAGCAGCTCTGCTACTGTCCCAAAGCTTGGAAAGGAGAGACTATGCTTCTTATCTGACCCCTTCACATGCTCCACTTGATGATCTCTGAAGCATTTATTTCTGAAAGTAACTATAATTTATTGTGGTCGGTAATAGACATTATTCTAGGGTTTAATAGATGCCTTCAAAGCTGCCATCTGACTCACAGACTAGAAAAGCTGTTTGGAAGACCCTGTTTCCCTCCTCATACCCCCATGGAAGCAGAGATACTTCTGCAGCCTGTGTCAGTCTAGAATCCTGTATGTAAACACACCCACATATGGACCAAAAGCATTTCCCAGCACAACCCGGGTTTTCTCAGCAGATCTCCAGAAACCTTAGAGAAGGAGTAGGACTCCACCTTTATGCTTGACCTATGCTATTTCTGCATCTCCATCCCTCAGTTTTTTATTTCCTTAGTAACTTTTTGATATGCAGTTAGGAGGTTGGAATACACGGCACCATTTTCCTCTATTCCTTGTGTAGCCAGGGCAACATCTCGCTGCTTCATTTTTCAATTAACTTGTCTCTGAACAATCTCAATACTTTGCCCTATTTCTTTGGATGCAGTGGTAGAGAAACTCTTTATCACCTAGGCCACAATATTTACTCACAGAATTCACAGAATCACAAAGTTGGAAGAGACTGTCAAGATCAAGTCCAAGCCACCCCTAACACCTCAACTAAACCATGGCACTGAGTGCCACATCCAGTCTGCTTTTAAACACATCCAGGGGTGGTGAATCCACCACCTCCCCAGACAGGCTATTCCAATACTTTATCACCCTTTCTGAAAAAATTTTTTCCTAATACCCAACCTATATTTCCCTTGGCACAGCTTAAGGCTGTGTCCTCTGGTTCTGCCAGTTGCTACCTGGAGAAAGAGACCAACCCCACCTGACCACAAACACCCTTCAGAGAATGTAAAGAGTGATAAGGTCACCCCTGAGACTCCTTTTCTCCAGGCTAAACACCCCCATCTCCCTCAGTGGTTCCTCATAGGGCTTGTGTTCCAAGCCCCTCACCAGCCCTGTTGCCCTCCTCTGGATGTGCTCAATTTAAGTACAGAGCAGCCTGCTTGAATCTTACAAAAGATGTTAAAAAAGATGACACACAAACACTCCCCCCTTCCTGCAGTCCTGGGATGGAGCTCAAACTCCACAAGCTGTTTTCTTCCACTCTTCTCCATGGAATGCCAAGATGAGGCAGTCTGAGTGTGCCTTTAAAACTCTGCAGTTACCTTATCCTCAGCTGCAGGTCAGTGCACCACTGCGCTGGAATGGTCCCCTGTCAGAAACCAATTTTGGGTACCCCAAAAAATTCTAGAAGTTTGCCTCAGATCCAAGATTAGCAGATTGACCAAACATTTTAATGAGGGTGGGGAGATGAAGTAAAGAGGTACAGCTAGGAAAAGCATACAACATTATCAGATTCATGTCTTTTACATGCCAAAAGCTCCTATCCTTCCAGTTTCCATAAATAGGCAAGCAGCTCCCCAAAAGTACTTTTTCAGTATCAGCCACTAAAATGATTTGTGTTTAAATGTATCAGACCTATTTCATTGCATCTTGCTATAAATATTTTTACAATTGAAATCAGATTAAACATCCTGTCCTCCTCAGAAACATGCTGTGAAACAAGAAATGTAAATGGTTAGAAGAAAACTGGCTCCTGGTATTTTTTTCTTTTTTTTTTTTTTAAGAACAAGGTCACATCTCAGCAACTGAAAAGTAGCAGAGCTCCTTTCATCAAGTTTTTAACTAGAAAAATAGTATGCCCATTTCTTTGTAATACACCTCTGGGCTTTTTTATTATGACTTCATTTCCCCTTGTAATATTGGAACGTCTCTATAATTGTAAAAGTGTAATAGAATCTAATAGAATTTCATTTGGAACTCTGAATGGTCTATGCCATCTCTGCTCATTTTGAGTAAAATAATGATTTTTAATGTCCACACATGGCTTCCCATGACCTTATTCAATCTTTGGGTTGATCAGGAAATATATTGATTCAATTACATACTGATGACAAATGAACTAAAAGAAAGAGGAAAAAAAGGTCAGCATATATTTGAAAATGTAAATCTTAGCAATGTCTTTTGGGTTTGCCCAAAAAAAAAAAAAGTCATTTCAAAATGCCATTTGTGGCTAATAGTGTGGAGTTCCAGTTCCTATCTAGGAGAAGCAAAAAAATCCTTAAAGTGTAAGAAACAGACTCCCCCCCTTCTTTCATTGTTCAAAAATCCTCTTTCCTTTAGAGGGTTGCATGGAATGACCTCCTTTGGCTAAAAGACCCTTTCCCCCCCACACACACTTTATGGAAAGAAGGTTTTGGTTCATAAATACACACATCTCCCCCTATACACTAATTTTTCTTTTCTTCCTTCTTCCTCCTTTTCATTTTATTTTCTTCATAAAACAACTACCAGTACAAATATTCCATCACCACCACTTCCCTCCCCCCACTGCTTTCATTATGATCACACTTTTATCCCCTGATCCTCATTCTCAACCATGTAAAATGCCAGGTGGGATTGTGGGCATCAGTGGAGTTGTTCCCTGTTTAATAAGCTCTAAGTGTCCATTTGTACTGTTGCAGTACTTGACAGCATCTCACAGCAAAAGCCTTCTTAATCTAGGCTGAAATTCCATCTCTGCTCTGTGAAGCTAGGCTCTGAGCCTTAAAACCAAAACATTTAATTGCTAAGAAGATATTAACAGAAATAAAGAGCAGCCCATAACTAAACCAGTCACTGCCATTAGATTATCTGGCAAGGTGGATTTCACAGGGCACCAAGCCATCCCTGCCTTTGGGTTAACAGTTCAGCTGGTTTCACTACCTTGTTGGGATTTTTCTTTTAGGAATGAACTGTGGGACTGTGGAAAAGCATCCATCTGACAGCTACCCAGGCCAACATCTGGATATTCACCATGACAAGCCTGAACAGACCCATTTCCCCCCAAATAAGCCTGAAAAGGGGAACACAGACCCCAAGCCAAGTCTGTGAGTCCCCTGCAGATCTGACAGTAATTTGCAGGGACTTGAGTTTTGCCAGGAAAAAAAATGGCAACAGCAATTGGACCATCACTTATCTTTGTGCATTTCACCAAAGAGTTTTTTGGGGAGGACTTAAGGAACTTTCAAACTGTCCTGAGACTGGCACAAGGCTATGTCACTCCTTTGTGAGCCCTTTGGATCAGACCCAAGCCTTTAATGAAGGGAATGGCAAATTTGGGAATTGACCTGTCACCTCAGCCATGGAGGCTTTAGTCACCTTCTCTCTTTCTACAGACAGATCTTGGTTTTACAATATTCATATTTTAAATATGACTCTATCATCAGGACACACTTGAACACCTTCAGACAGAAAGGCAGATAGCTGAGCATCTCAAAAACAGGATATGGGCACTCCACTAAGATCACATCAGAAACAAGGTTTTGTCCAAAGCAGCATATTTTGTAAATGCAAATTTTGTAGAGAACTGCATGTACTGGAGAAAATCCCCATCAGGGATTGATTTTGCAAAACAAACATACATGGGGAAAGCATCTAGACATACATGTAGCAAAATTAATTCAAATTTGTAATGACCCAATGTCTCAGTAATTTTTTTCATATTTAGTCAAAGATAAAAAGAGGTACCACATAATTTAAAATAAATTTCACTTTAGGAATTTAAACCACAAATGTTAATTTTTCTCAAAACAGCTTTTGTTTGCATACTCAAAGGGAGAAAGGTTAAAACAAAAAAAATTGCTTGTTTCCCAATCTTTGCTCATTTAGGGCAAAATTATCATGGGAAACATTTAGATGAGTAGGCTGTTTTGCTGTTACTATTCAGTGGAAAATACGGTTCATTCACAATAATCTCTTGAAAACACAGGCATGCAATAACACCTCCAATCTGCAGCATTTTTTGATTGAATGAAACATTGTTGGAGGATTAGTTTGTCTGCAGTGGAGTGCTGCTTTATGTTACTAGACTTTGGAGTGCTGACTCTGGAGTATTAAAGTCCCTACAGGCTTTTAGGACAAAATTGTCAATCATCTGGGAAATGAACATAAATTATACATCTTATTTTCAGCAAGCAGCAAGGATGGCTCAGTACAAAAAAAAAAAAAATTAAAAAGTGCCTTTTTTTTCCAGTGTCACGCAGTGACACAGTGGATAGTTCCATGTAGGACCTGAAAAAGTACAGTTAAGGATCTTATCCCAGATCTCCAAGTTGACTGAAATTCAGAATAAGTCCATCTTTCTGAGCTAGATGTGGCAGTAAAATATGGTGAAATTCCTGCTGCTACTCTGGGAAATTATGAGAAGCAAAAGCAGCGTGACTATATATGCTTTTCTTTTAGTCTACCACCTCTTCTGGTTTCCAAGACAATTTAAATTCTGCTACTAACCTAAGCATAATATTCTGTAAAAAATGTAAACATTCAAATCATGACAAAGAAAAGCCAGATTTCAACATTTTGTACATAACTGCAGTATTCAACATGAGGGAGCAAATACCCATTTACACTGAAGGATAATGCAGATTTCTAGTAGACTAACCAGATTTCTTCATGAGTCAGCCACCATAAAGAATTGTGCCCTGTCCTACTTTTCAGCAAACATTTAATGGCAAAGTGTGGTAGTGAGATCTCATATTACTACAACCTCATTAATTTCACAATACATACTGCAGAACATTTGCTAGCATACTCTGAAGTATTATTCTACATTATTTAAGCTAAACTACACTTGTCAAACAAATTACTAAATTACATTTTGTGATGCAGAACCCTAGATTTTTCACTCTGGTACTGTTTCTCAGTTCCCTAATTGCCCAAACTAAAAATTAGCCTGGACTTTTTTTTAGAATCTACCACATTCAGAGCAGTACAGCCTGGAGCTGATGCCTGGTTGCTTTGCATATCTACAAGGTTCAGGTGAACACTGAATCAAACCATGGGTTTTTCAGCCTAACTAATGCCTGCCCAGTCAGACACAAGGATAAGATCAGCTCCTTGTCCTATGGTACCAATACATCTGATGGAAAGAATAATATTTACAGGAGATATCTTGGTTTCATTAGTGAACTTCCAGAGCCGCACCTCACCAGCTCTTTAAGATCTTTCTGCTGTGGCACTACAGGTAAGGCTGTGCTGTCCCTTCTTGGCAAAGTGGTGAGGCCTTCAGTGACAGCAGCTTCACCACAGAACCTTTGTGTTGAGAAAAGCCTGCTCCACAACACTTGATTCTTGGCATGCTAAAATACAACCACAGGTGACAGGCAAGACAACTGAGCTTCCAGGATCATAATTTCCAAAAGATCACCACAGCTGAAGCATTCACCACAGCCACATCCTTAACCTACTGTTTTAAATCATAACAAAAATATTTACATTAAGCTTCACTGGTCTCAAGTTATCTTTAATAAGTTGATCATTCAGTTGAGGCACAGGGTAACCCACACCTACACTACAGATATATCTTCTAATGAAGGGAAATGAAAGAACTTGTTTGCTATGTCACTCGGGGTACAGATTGAAAATGTTTTAAATTAACATCATTTAGAAGAATTGAGGCCATAGGTTATTAAATATCAGCTTTGTGCCAGCAAAATTAAATACACTAATTTATTTTATATCACTTTGAAGTACTATATGGCATTTTATTTCCTGATAACCTTTCAGTGCCTAACCCCATTTAATTTACATACATAGTTAGCAGCTCATTAACAGCTCATTAGAAACACCAGGAAAAACATGCAACAATAACAAATTCAGTGCAGCAGAGGGGACCAAAATTCTATTTGGGAAATTATACAAAAATTTCTGCTTCCAAATGACAAATCTGTGGTATTTTGCCAACCTAGGCCTGCAGGGCTCACAGTTATTACATGAAAATAGTAAAAATAACTCAATTTCTATAGCTGACTCGTCTTGTATTTATTTAGACAATACTGGAGGGCAATGTGCTGAGAGGATCACATGGCACTAGGCAGGGAAGATGCAATATAATGTAAATACTGTGCAATATAATGTAAATACTGCCACAGGTAAGTGCTGCATTAAACACTGTGACCTAGTAGTGCATTTAGGATGATACAGTGTTTTCTGAAATTATGCTTTTCTGATTTTCTTTTCTTTTTAAATTTTCCAGTCAAAGCAAAGATGCATAATGTGAATCCACAGACATCTCAAAGATGTGCCAGGCCAGGTCCCAGCTGCACAGCCCAGTGAGCTGTCTCCATCAGGGAAGGGGAGCACAGCCTGGGGACAGCGTGGACATCTTTCCTTGGGTGCACCTTGTGGCAAACACCGAGCCAGAAATTTTCCAAGGGGGATTTCTGCACATGCAGACCATCATGCTGCAGAGTGACTGAATGGACCTGTCTTTCATATCTCCCTCTAATCCTTGGCACAGGGTCTCTGTTTACACAGGGAGAATCAGGATGCTGACGGCTCTCATAAAGCACTGTGGATCCACGGAGGGAAACTTGTGAAATATTGTCATCAGCTCCTCATAGGACTTTGGAGGGATCATAGAAATGAGTACTGCCAGGGAACACAGCGCACACTGGAACCAGAGTACGGCAGCACAGCACAAATCTCACCAATAAATCTCAGATACAATATCAAACCTGTGACACCCAAAGAGTTGATTTAAGGGAAACTGGAGGTAAATAGGTCACAGAGCCCCAGGTTTCCATATTAGAAAATAACACGCACATATTTCCAACTAGGAACTTAATTTCCAAATGCCAGACTCTGCCAGGCTCTCTGAGCTCTCAGCAATTCATTTGCTAATGTACTGATGAGGATGGAATATACTTTAAATTTGAGGGTGGCCCTCTCAAGTTCTTTCTGCTGCTTTTCCAGCTCTCCTGAAAGAGATCTCGGCTGTCTCTTGGCCCTTTCTCATTCTCAGTATAATTCTTCAACTCTCTTTTCCATATAATCTTCCTTTCCATTACACTAAAGTTTTTACTATTCCATCAACACTGAAGTATTTACCATTCCATAAAGTTTTGCTCATGCCTCACAGCCCTCTTCCTCCCACTGCTCCCAAATTTTGGAAAAGAATTAAAGTTTTACTCATCCATTGTGTCGCTCCTGAATCTTTCCTTCTGCATGATTTTCAACAGTCATTTCCTCATATCTAAATTGTCTATCAATATAGATATATCAAAACGATAGGGTGCAGGGTGCTTGAATAGAGGCTCACTCACACACCTTCCCCAAGATCATTCCTCCATTTTCCACTTGGTGGTATTCAAAGTTTAAGCCAACTTCCTGCTATCATTGCCTTCTCTGGTGGGCAGCCAACCACAGTGACCTCTTCAAATTTTGCCAAATAAATACATCTCTTCTTTCTTTCCCCTCCTTCCTGATATCTCTATTCTCTAGAATATTTTCCAGTTCATTCAAACTTTTTCTGAAAATGAAATCCAGTTCATTCAGAAAATGAACACATGCCTACTTTACAGTAAGTTCATGGTGCCAGGATGTTAAGATAACCAAACTGAGGTACCACCATCACATGCAAGTAAACGTGTGTATGTACATGTTTATATCTGTAACCTATGGCCAAATTCCATCCTCCTGTGCTCCAGCCAATTTGCCATCTCCCCCAGAGATACCTCCTAGGGGATTTCATTCTTTTAGTAACCCACCATGTAGCTATTCGAAGCTTAATAAAGCTATAAGACACAGACACTTCTAAGTTGAGACATTAATATATTACTTTGCCTTCCCTTCCTGCACCACTTCCCACACAACCAACAGCACTCCCACCGCCCTCACTAAAGGCATTGCTCCGAGGCGAAGCTTTCCATCCAAGATCAAACTTCCCCACGGGAGTCCGCGCCCAGCTCGCTGCTTCCTGCGCATCCCCGGAGCGCTGCTGCCACCTGGTGCCGCGCCACCACCGCACGGCCCCGGAGCCGCTGGGAATCACCCGCTCGCCCTCGGGTGCAGCTCCGCAGCTCTTTGGGTGCGGGCTCCGGCAGCCCGAGGGGCTGGGAGCCCTCCCCGCACATCCCGAAGGAGCGGGATCCATCCCTGCCCTGCTCGCAGCCGCACCGCGGCCGTGCCCGTGCTTGCCGCACGCTCCCCGCAGTAATTCAAGTGCCGAGCCGCAGAATGATGGTGAAAATAAGAGAGTTACTAAATCTTCCTGGAGCTACTCGCCAAATGGGTAGTGTGGGCTTAAAAGTACCAGGAGGAAGTTTCAAAGGAAAATGTAGTTAAGAACCCCCGCGTTTGGTAGGTTTAGCACTTTATGAACCCTGGGTAGTTCTTTCAGAGTATCAGGCGGGTATCCTCAGCCAGTAAAATCATGTTTATTAAAACCAGCTGTTCATTCATTCACTGATGACTTCTAATCTCCAATTAGTATAAAAGTCCACATATGCATTTAAAACTATTGTAGTTCCAAATTTAAATCTGCAAGGAAACTGGTCCAGAGAGCAGGGGGGTTTAATTTTAGGCCACTTAATTTTAAGCAATAGATAACAGATTGAAGTAGATGATAACCACCTCTCTGTGGATTCTCCCACTACATTAGCAATTAAGGAGTTATTTCTTACAAATTTGTGTAATTAAGTAGCATCTTAAACAAGCTGCAAATGCTGAAAACTAAAGTTGTAATAGAAATTATGCTTTGTTATTTAACCAGTTGCTACATTACTGCTCAGTGTTTACCATTCTAAATCCTCCTCTTCTACATGTCAAGATCCTTCTCATCCTAAAAACCTAATAGCATCTAAGTGTGACTGCTTTTTAATGAGCTCCCAGTGGACCATACAGAAGGCCTTTATGACATCACTGTTTTGCTATAGTCTGTCAAATGATCAATTTTTAGAAATCTGACAGTTGTTAGTTTTCTACTTCAACGTTATATTGACAGCATTTCTTTTTTACATCAGAAAAAAAAAGAGTGGTTCTCATAGACAACATACAAAAGAAGAATTAAAACTGAATAAATCTATGCTGTATCAAAGGAAGACAACTGGTGGTGATGAAAAGGAAGAAACTGAGTTAACTGAACTTCAAGCACATCCTATAATATAATAAAGTAGATTGATGACTATGATGGCCTTGCAATTCCCTCACAGTGGGAATCCTGAGAGTGGAAGGCTCCAAGATCCCTCTGTGTCACACTGCACTGTGGTGTGCTCACACACAGTATTTTGTGCATGCCCATGAACAAATACACAATACAAATGTAACTCTTGGAATGAAGTTTTCCCCAGCACTTTTTTCAGCTAAACTCATCTGTGCACTTAAATATACTCGACATTCTTGAAAGCCCCTAGATATCACAAGTTCAGCCAAGAATACAGAGGCTTTGATCCATTTATTCCATCAACCTATATTTTCCTTCCATTTCAGCAACTGCTTTGAGTGTTTAAATCAGCTGTTTAAATGAAACACCCTCTCAGCTGGTGAGAAAGACACTTCAGACACCTTGAAACATGACATCAGGGAGAAGCCTAAGCCACAGCTCTTGGATCAGAATGGCCCCACACTATTACTGTGAAGATTTTCTAGACTTGCGTTGACTTAAATCACACCTGAACTCAAAAGAGACTGGAAAAAAAGCAATTGACAGTGATTTAGATTTCCAAAATTACAACATACCCATGAGAGTCAGGATGTGATGTTCTCTAAGAAAATTTGGGATCATTTCTATAGCATGTCACTTTACAGTACAAAGAAAGGGATGGGGGGGAATGCAACCACAGACATAATAAAGAGGGGAATCATTTAAATTGCCCTGGGCACAGATTCACTCTCACTGTGTGCCCATCAGAAGTGACACTGGCTGACTGCATTCCCATCACAAAATATACATAGTGACCATTGCTCACAGGTATGGAGTAAGGTGCAGCTAAAAACGTGCCATGCCACAGGAAAAAAGTACAGCACAGAGGTGGCTGGGATAAGATGTCAAAAATCCTGAGGAATTGAGAGATTTCGCACAACAGAGATAAGAAAGGACTAAAATAATCATCCAGACATATAAGATCATCATAATTTTAATCTTCTGTATAAAAGCACTTGAAAAAAAATGAAGCATGCAGATGTCAGTGCTTGGAAAATAAGAGCCTCCCTTTAAAAACTATTGATCTGAAGTGCACACAGAAATGAGATATACAGTGGGGATCAGATACGCTCTGAATTTGGTCCTCGCTCCCTGTTGCATATTTGTTGAGAGATTTCTTTTTATTACTTTTTAATTCATTCTTGCAAGTGTAATCTCAGTCAAGTCAAATCACTTCATTAATTAAAAGGGATTGAAAAGGTCCTTAGCTCCCGGATCCCACAAAGGCCCTGCAGCTCAGGCCCGTTTACAGGAGGTTGTATTTCATTTGCTGCCTGTGTCAGAGCAGAGCCCTGGGGCCCCAGAGAGAAGCCAATCAATGCCTGCTGGCTAAAGCCCCTTGCACCAATCCATTTAGGCAATGTGGATGCTTCCTGTCGAAAAAAGAAATGGTCTCTTGGTATCTCTGATAGAAATTAGCCATGAATTAAGAGAAGCACAGTTGTTTTGGAAGAAAGCCAGGAGCAGAATTAATAGGCCATCTGAGCCTCTTGAGTGTTGAATCCCATTTGTTAGCAATTCTTTATGAAAAGCTTCCCCTCCCCTACACTAGTTCTGACCAAACTCTGTACGCTGTCTCCTGAAACTAGTTAAATTTTAACCAGCTGGGAAAATATCAAAGAACACTGTCTTTTGTCAAACTCAATTTTAGAAACTTGCTTCGTATTTGTACTACAATTACCCATTTTCCCTCTTTTTTCCTTGAAAATACACTTTTCCTTATGACTCATCATCTCTCTGTTCTTAGATGTAGCGGGAACACTGACACAGATGGAGTTGCACTAATCACGAGTTTGGCTCAACATAATTTCAGTAATTTTGGCAGAATCTTGTAAAGGCTTTCACTGTACATTTAATTGCTATTATACTATGTGAATGGAATAATCCATCTTGTTGCCAGTCGTCCTAACCTCAAAAACTTTGCATATAAGTTTAGTAGCAATGAAATTAAAGAGCTTTTCAGCAGTCTCATTTTAAAATGTTCTAGACTCCCATTTTTACTATAGACAATTCAGTTCAAGTCTGGTTTTCTGAAGTTAGTTCAGTGTTCTCCAATTTTTGGTCTCTAGGCATAAGAATTGCAGGGCAAGGGGTGGTAAACTCATTGTTTGTTTTCTTTGCAGAACTTGACTTCAAATTCTGGACTAATTACTAAAACTTGTAGATTTTACGGAAAACTGAGGGACTGTTTTTCTCAGAAGAGTTTGTGAGGACATCTCAAAAGCTCATTACTAACAGCTAGTCTGCTCAGTCCTTAAGTGAAGCTGTGTGACCTGGAAGAAGGGAATGATGTCACAGTGGAACCTTCCGCCTCAGCATTCAATCACACAGAAAAAGAAACCAAGCAAACACCAACCCAAATCTAACAGCTCATCCCTGTTCTCTTCAGCCACCAGGTTTCTTTCAGAGTTTTGCTTTACTTACCCTTTTCAGAATGTAATATTTACTGGGATCTGCCTTTTTCATTCTACTCATATCATCCCCAGAACAATAAGACATTAATCCAGGTTGATGCTTTGTGTGCTCGGGCTATGCAAATCAATAATTTTATAATAATATTTATAAGCATATAATTTGGTCTGTGATTAGTTTTAGAATCATCAACTAGCTCTGAGGATCTCACTTGGTGATAGCAAATAGTTAGAGCGGTAAATGGGTTTTTAATAGTTTTTTCAGAACATGTTGATTTTGGTTACAGGGAAGGTTAAACCTGACCTTTATTGGCTTCTCTCCTGCAGAGAAGTAGGCAGTTTTACAGCTATTTCTCTCTTTCAGACACATCCACCCCCTGAACTTGCAGGACAGAGGACGTAATTTGTGTAATTTAATTTTTAGTTGTGACTGGGAAGAATTTTCCGGTTTCTCTAAACAGAACCAGCCAAGTGATTACTTGGCTACTTCCTGACTTCTCATTTGTTCTCATTATTTTCAAAGGCCTTTTTTTAATTGATTATGTTTTGGAGAAGAAATAGCAGAATTTTAAAAAATGTCCCTGCCAGTCTTAATTCTAATTGCAGTATCATTTCATCATTTAGTAAGCCTTGGCAAAAAAACTCCACACATTAGAGCACACAGAAGTATCTTGTAAACAACTAGCCTGCCAGGCATCAGCTCTAATTCTTTTTCACTTGATTTGCATTGTCTAATTTCATTATCAGTCAGAAGATATCCATTTCTAAACCAGTCCACCATATTAATGTTCTTTTTCTCTGAAGCAGATCTTAGTATTTTACCATCTCTGATCTGTTCACATATTTATTATAAAAAGAAAAGCACACAATAGTTTATTAAACACTTAAGGAGAAAAAAATTATATATTGTCTGTTATTGTTTTTTAAGCTATTTCAAGCTATTTAACTGCCACTGTAAAACAAGGCAATGGGCACAATCACTTGGAAACTTTGAATAAACTTGTACATTTCAAAGCACATTTTGCTACTGGACACTGACCATCATGAAGCCAACTGTCCCACACACCTTTAGCTAATGGAATAGAGTAACAGCCTCATTACATGACCAAATATTTATAAAATCCTAAATTCTGCCATAACTGCCTGAACTCATTTTATACCACCTAAGGTGCAAACAAACCCAAGCCTTCTTAAAATCTCTACTTCAGGCCAGTGAAACCTCTTAACCTCTTCAAAGATGCAGTGACTACTCTTGCTCTGAGGAGGGAGGACAAGGTCTGAGATTTTTTTAAACATGAGGCTGACACAGGACAGGCAACAAACGTGTAGGAGTGGGAGGGGAATCCTGTGCAGCAGCAGGAATCCCACCAAGGGCTGGAGCAGCTCAGCCAAATACCTCTTCTCACCCTCACTCATCAGAATGTAGGAAAGGAAAAATGCACTCAAGTCCAGCTTCACTATTGGAAGACAGGTGCAAAGAGGAGATCTTAGAGATAAATGGAGAGGTTCACTGTAGAAGTGATTTAATGAGAATTATTTCCCAGAGCCCAACTAAAGACAAATAAAAGAACCTACAGCATAAAGTGAACCATGAAGGTTTCATGTCTGCTATTGCAATTTAAGGTCACAGAGCAAAAGAGTAGAAGGAAGGATTTCCCTGGTTAAAAGCTATGAGGGAGCTAGAAGGGAGATCAGCTTTTATGTCTCCCAAATGTTGCTTCTCCTGCATGTTTGTCTCCATTGCAATGCCTGGTGGTTCCTCTCTCAGCTTTGCAGCTCAGTGAAATAAATGTTCACAGACCACAAACATGTGCAATTTCTCTGAAACACTTTGTTCTGCCAACTGCCTTAATTTGCTCCTGTGAGTCCCATGCCTGGACACAGGAAACCCTCTATACTGTCTGTTAAATGTCCACTCACAATCCCAGGTTCGGCTCCATAAGCACCATGTCCCAGCCTGACTCCCCTCTAGGGGCTACAAAACACTATGTTTGGACAGTTTGTCAAGTTTTTCTTACCTTATGGTCTCAAGCTAATTCTTTTCAAAGGTCTATTTTTGAGTTTGCTGCTCTTCCCCTCCCTTTTTGCCTTCTCCCAAGAGAATTCAAGGGGATTCATTAATTTAGAAAAGCATTGCTGCCATTAATATGGCTATTATTTCTAGAGTGACTCTGATGAAAGCACAGATAAGTGCTGCAGGAATAAATAGGAGCCAAACAACATTGTTTTAGAGACATCAAAAGTACCAAAATGGCTTAGAAGCCCCACTTCCAGCCCTGCCTTCAGAATATTTACTACATGCTTCCACATGAAAGATAAAGCAGAAGGCATGCCAGAAAAAAAAGTCACTTGTCAGTGGTCAAAAGTGTTACAGAAGGTAAAGATACTTCATGACACGACCCAGCAGAAACCCCAGCCTGCCTTCATGTGGCCATAATCCTGTGGAAGGGAAGTTTCACACAACACATACACAGCAAGTTACCGAGGCACAGTATTTAAAGTATTTTGATTTTAAGCCACCTTTTTTTTTTTTTGAGCCAAATACAAAGCAAGTCTGAAAACGAATAAGAGGCTAAGCTGGTAAACGGACTGAAGAATATTCCTGAAGCCTATAGAGACTCCCTAGATTTTAGTTTTGTGTCTGTTACAGGTACAAAGGGTAGATATATTTCATTTCATCTTTTTCAGAAGTAGAATTCAGGTAGATACAGAGCAGTCTCCACTTCCTTAGCCAAATCAAAGGCATCCCCAGAAAAGGTTTTTTAGCTTTTTGTACTTTCCCTTTCAACAAAGCTGAAACATTAGAGCCTTCGGTTGGATCCCATCTTTCTGACAATTTATGCTGTGCTGAGGACAAAGCAGAAGAGTCCCTTGAGCAACTGAATTTTTGCATACATGCTTTAGAACCTGTAAATCTTGCTTTCAGTCAGATCCTTCTTAAACCCTAAGTGCAGACAAAACTTTAGAACTTGTATTACCATCACTCAAGGACACAGTGTGATAGCAAACATCATAGCTGTAGCTGTGAAGGACCTTTACAACACAGGAAAGCCAGAAAACGAATTTATTCTTCCTGCAATAAGAAGCACAACACCTCCACTGCCTGCAGACAAACAGTTCTGGAAACTGGAGGTCAAACAATGTTCCCAAACATTTGTATCCTGCCTACATGACATTTATGCCATGTACCAAACAAGTTTCTCCTAGTGGTCATAAAGACTCTTCATTATGGGATGAGGACTGGCAGACTGGTCTTGGGCTATGGCAGCACACCAGCAATGCTTGTTTTCCTCAAATATCTAAATATTTTGAGATCACCGTGCCTATAACTTCCTAATTCAAAATTTATTGGTACAACATGAAGTGTGAGAGAACAGGTGCATAGAGAAAGCTGTAGCTACATAAAAATAAAAAAAACTCACAGGGATTGCTTCCTTTGGAAAAAGGGAATGGCAGTGTGGCTGCCACCCATGTCCTGCTAAGTGACTTTCTGAACCTCCTATCTTTACATCTTCAAAAGGTGTGACACACATACACACCTTGGCATCTTTCTGAGGATTGGAGTTTAACACCTTGACTTCAGCAGAATTTCTGTCAGCCCCAGCAAATCAGGGAGAGCCTTGTCAGCTGCAAAGGAGAGAGGGGCTCTTTGGAGGAAGAGGAGCTGCCTGCTGTTCTAAATGACTCAGTGAAAGCAATTATCACATGAAGGCCAATCCAAGCAGGAGTCTTCTCAAATTTCCTTTATTCATCTCTCTCAAGCAACTACACTTTGTGATGTCCAGTGCTAAAAGAACCCCACCAAATTATAGAAAGAGAATTACCTTTCATTTTACTGTCATTTAAGAAGAAGGTCTTGTACCATGTGACACTTACAGCCACTTCAAGGTGTTTCATACTCCCAGATAAACAGATTTTTATGCACATATGAAGTGTGAACCCTTCATTGATACAGGAGCGTGGGCCAGCCCAAGGTGAAAACTCACAATTTTGGGGGGCACTTTCACCACTGGAGTCAGACTAAGGTCCCAATTCAGCAAGACATTTGGAAAGTACAGAAACTCCATTCTGTCACTGTTCAGCAAATACTTAAACTAGTTCTTTCCAGAGCGCCCAAACTGCAAATGTGTCCTGTTCAGGTGCCAAAAATGCTAGCTTCCCCACATTATCACCTAAGATGCTGTTCAGGTTCACTGGGAAACCAAAATAGTTGCAATGAACAGCTAAAAAGCAATTTTTCTTCTCATTAGCTTCCTTTCCCCCCCTTCTCCTTATGTTTCTTTGTTTCTTTCTCCTTCATGCTGTAGCAAACTTTGGCAGTGCTGCAGAATGCTGATGAGACACATGCTTACTGTGTGAAATCCCAACAGCTATTTTTGGCCAATACCTGGCATGAACTGCCTCCTCTCTGAGGACTAAGGGAGTTTGCTTATCAGGCTCTCTTGAAAAGTTTAATGTTTCCTTATGACGCGCCAAAAGGGCTTGCAAGTTTTACAAAACCAACATCACATTATTGACTCCAGCAGCCTTTTGAGCTTTCTAAACATAGGGTGACTTTTCTTTTGAGAACACAAAAACCATAACAAAACACATTTTTATTCCTTCTCTAAAAACAAGACCAAATCTGTATATGTAAAATTTTTGCTCATTTACTCTGTCCCTGTTTTCTTCTCTATTGGTCAAGTGTAGCCTTATCACAACAGACAGTGATACAGCCTTCTCAATATAGTATTTTCCAAGATCTCTCAGTGCTGACTTGTCACAGCTCTCAGTCTGCATTGAGGAATGCCTGTCACTGATGGCCTCCTGTCCCCTGTGAGAAGATATCCATTAACACCCAAACTGAAGATCTGACATGCATTTCTTAGAATCACACAGGGTGGAAAAAATGCTTAAGATCATGAGGTTCATCCATAAAAGCATGACAATCTCTTCTGGCAAAGAACTAATGCCGTGACATTTCAGGCCTCCTTATATCTGAAGGTTTACAAACCATAATTTCAAAGGCACTCCTGCTACTTCTGAGCACAAAGGCTCAAAGATTTTTCTTTTTAATTCCATCATTCGTGCAAATAGATGATTCAGGAAGTGTTTGACTTAAGCAGTGACTGCATTTTTATGCCTCCCAATCTTCAATTCATGTTCAAAAGAGCAAAGAAATGGAACCACTGGCAAATAAGATGTGTTAAAGGTATTGCTTGCCACAAAGTTGAAGTCTGGAGTGTGGAAATGCTGGCAGATCCTATCTAACCTTTTGTGGTCACTAAACCACCCATTCTAAATGCAACTTCAGAAAGGAAAAAAAAATTGAGGAACAATTCAAAGGTGGTTTCCAGAGACAGAGAAAGAAGTCAGATTCCATTCACTCATCTAAAAAAAGGCTTGTATCTGTTTCCTCCTGGCCTTGAAAAGCTTCTTGATATCCCATTCACTTCTTTGACATCTGAACCAAGTCCCCCAGAATACACCCACCATGGGAAGAGGTTTCACTGCTGCAAGCTTGGATCAGGATGGATCAAGACCGTTTCTCTGTTTTGCTTTGTTAACATGATAAAACACAGTGTTTTAACAGAGGGAACAGTCAGCAGGAGGATGTGCTTCATCCTCCAGCCACCGTTCATGAAGTTTAGTCAGCAGCTGTATCAGAGCCATTTTAATTAAGTAGGTCACTAAAGGATCTTCCTTTTACCTTGAAAAAGATGTGGTCAGGACTTTACCTGAGCTGTAAGGTTTGAATTTCATTAGGACTTGAAAGTGGGTTGTATTTTTTTTTCCATCCAAATACAAGTAGCACCCAGTTTTCAGCACATCAATACAGTTATTTGCATAAACTATTGATTAGAAGTCATTACAGTTGCAAAACGTTAATTACACTAATTAATTCCCAATCTGTTTGTACCTTAAGCTTTTTTGCACTCAGCACAGAAGGTTAAAGCAACAGTGAATCAGTCTTCGCTTTTCTCTGGGGACAACTTTTTATACATGCTGTAATTACCAATTTTTCTGTAGGAACAGCCTTTTTCTCCTGGTTTTTCATAATTCTCCATACTATTTCAAAATCTTGGCTACTCATCGTGAAATAGGTTCCTTGCAGTCATCATCACTAGTCTGTGGGTTTGTAAATAACAGAGCAGGAAAATGTTCTGAGGTGCCCCAGCTATCAGACAAAGGACATGATTTCTGTGGGACTGGTACAAACTCAGAACACTGAGCAGCTCTGGAAAGTCAGATCTTAAAAATGTTATTGATCTGATTCCATTCCCCACCTCCCCTTCTACAGAAAATTGTATATATCAATTTGTGGAGACACCTTGATTCCTGCAACATCATTTGTCCCACTCCCAAGGATGGCTCTATCAAGTTAACTCTAAATACTTCAACCCAGTCCCATCACATCATTTTTGAGGGTGTAAGAAGGCCTCTTACTGTCCAAGAAAAACAAAGCAACTGACATTTCCATATTTTCACCTGCTCCTTCTCGTCTCCCTCTAACCAAGCAATTTGGTTTCCCCCTTAACCTATGAAAAACCTCTAAAAACAAAACAAACAAAAAACCCAAAACAACAAAGGCAAAAGAAATCCCTGAAAGAAATCTCTACTGACTGGCACATCTACTTCACTAAAACTGCCTTTGGCTTGGGGCCTTTGAAGGGAAATACAGTCTGGGTTGTTTGCATAGAACTCAGCCCTTGCTCTCAGTTTGACCATATCGATGAGGATAAGTGGGAAGAGAATTTTGCATTTTCTTTGCATCATTAGGTACAACAGTGTTTGCATTAATGTAATAATGTCAGATCCACAAAGTATGTGCAATGAAGGAAATTATATATATATATACACACACACACAAACCTAATCAATGCCTAAAAAAAAATTAATTTGCACCATACAGCCATATCCAGGAGCAGCATGCAAAGAACGTGCATTCACCAGAGGCAGATTTTAAGTTACAATAGTACTTCTTATGACATGAAAGTTGGTGCCATGTGAGCACAGACAATGAGTCCACTTTCCCATCCCTCTGCTTAAGCTGCCAGTAAAGAATTACTATGTTTTTACAAAAGATTTCTTGGATCAAAATACCTGGCATGCAGTATTTAAAGCTCTGTTTTAAGTGAGGATATTGTCTCCAATTAAAACAATGAGCTGACTGCTGAATCATGCACTCCTGGTGGCTGCAGTGCAGTTTCAAACCGCAATTATGTCCAGGTGTTCAAAGACTTGGCCACTACCAGAATAGAAATTCACTTCAGTATAATATGACAGCCACCTCTAAGTCCTGTTATTAAATGCACCCAAGAGCTCAACTCATGGAGGGTAACATTGTTGTATTAAGATTGCAGAACTCAGAATAAAAAACTTAAGAGTTTTGCTGAGCAATCTATTTCTCCACCAAAAATGAAGTTATTTTTCATCTCTGTGCAGCCTATTCACCATTTTAGCAAGACTCACTGCTGATCCCTCAAGCCTTTTTCACATTTAGCCCAGACATTCTGTGTCTGTACAGGTAATTCTCTTCTTTTAGCCAGTATAAGAAACGGCAAAGTTTAGGAAAAACCACTGAAATGAAAGGCAGCCACTGAAGATTTCCAAGACACACAGATAATTTACCTAAACTCAGATCGAGCACCTCTGATTTCCCACTTATTGGTCAATTAGAGAAAATACAACATTAGAAATATTTCTGGAGCTTCATATAACCTTCTGAGATAATCAGAACATTGCAAAATTAACTCTACTGAGGAATTGTTTAGAATCTGTGCTTGTGTAACCCAAAGAAATCATAGGTCAAATACCTTACAAAGTTATGTAAACAGAAAACATGAAAAAGTTCATGCAACAAAGATTTAGAATATAGACAAGTCATCTGTAGAAAACCCTCCTGTCTATATGGCTGATACAAAAGGGAAAAGCAGTTTCTATGGGTTTCAAGTTCAAAGAGCTTTTTGGGTTTGTTTTTAAACCCAGAAAGAGATTAATGATGTCTTTGGTATAAAATCGCTGGGTCCTGTCCTAAGCTTTGGAAAGCTGGCTCCACACTGAGCTAACCAGCATTTCCAAGTAAAATTATCTACTGTAAGCTGTGCATGGTAAAGGCCAGTAAAAAAGAGGGCAGGCAAACTGCATAATGCTGGAACTCAGAACTTCCTGACAGTTGTAGCTTTTGTAGTAGACCGCAAAATTTTAACAGCCACAAAGATAGAGGTAGCTGATTTTAGGTTTTGTTTGTTTGGGGTTTTTTTAAGGTAAAAATCTCTTTGGAGACCACTGTATTAATAATTACAGATATAGAGCAATGGTCTTTGATATTAAAAGATATTTTAAAAAACACCGCACCCACCTTTCCCTCCCTCCTTTTGGAAGGGATTTTGTGGTTCACAGAAACCATCTGGCTACAAGTAATTGAGTGCATAATCCTTTACACTTGCATCCATGCCCTTCCAGCACCATCTCTTTAGAGATGAAAGTCTGGGGATCTGGCTCCAGGCCCAGTCAAAAGGGAAAAAGCAAGTGAACAGAGCTGACAACCACACAGCCTAAGCCTGAGGCTGCATTAACCACTCTATCTTCTTTTTTATGCTCTTGAAGACCAATGGCAACAGCTGACAAGAATCTCAGAGCCACAGCTCCAATGGCACTGGAAAGAACAGTGAGAACTCAGGCTTAAAAGACCTCTCTGGCCTCCCACACTTCCCCAGGGGCTGAAAGGTTTGGGCAGGAATCAAACCCCTTCACTGAAGAGTTTTGTCGTGTTGCACTCCCCTGTTTCTGTGGGAAGAGATTATCTGCATGAGGAGAACCCAAAACACCAGACTGTAAATATCTTCTCATCACTGGGAATCATCACCATCCATCAGAGGATTATCAGAGACTGGTTTATGAATGAGTCAGACTGCAGACCTAATATCATTTACGAGTTAGGGCAGACATGGATATTTCATGCAGGTCAGACAAAAAGAGCATACGATTTTCTGTCATGATCATTTATGAGGTCCTGACCTTAATGCAACCTCTCTTCACAGTGCCTATGACTTGTTTTCTTTGGTAATTCCTGTGAATTAGCTTTTTTGCTTAGCTGTCTAAAGTAATTTTATCACATCTAAAAGCCTTTACATGAAGCAACAGAACAGCTTTGCTTCTTACCTTTAAAAATATCTCCTTTTTTCCTGCGTATTGATACAATTTCATAGTCAGGACAATTTTACATAAACTATTTTCCACTCCACTGAATGTTAAGTCGCTCTACATGAATCTATTTCTTGGTTGATGCTAAGGCAAAATATTGCTGTAAGTGCTGTATTTTCATAAATGCTATTCTTTGACTTTTTAATAGACTCATTCCATGCATGCTATCAATACCAAGTCTTACTGATGGATCTGTATTAAGCTGCCAGCATAATTTCCTCTGTTGTCCCCAGAGCCTCCACATACGAGTCAAAGGGAAAAAAGATCACTGGCTCTTCTGTATTTCAAGGCAACAAAGTGACCAAGACAGAGAGGAGAATGATTTGAAAAACTCCAGTCCGTAACACTGAAAGGGAATTTGAGACTTAAAAGTGCCAAAAACTGGGACTTTTATTTTTCAGTCCATTAAAAAAAAGAAAAGAAAATAAAAACAGCTACTGAAGTAAAAACAACACAGAATGGCCAAATTCAAAGCCACCTGTAGATATGGGTAAGTTAAAAATAAATTAAACTCAGATCCAGCTGTAAATTTCCAATGGCATATAACATATGAGAAAACCCCATGACTGTAATGCTAATAATGCAGGAGATGAAGGGCAGCATGGTTTTACCAAATTTAGGCTATTTTTAAGTGTCATTTGGCTCACATTGGGTGACACATTTTGTTCTATTCTGCATTAGTTTAAATTTTGAGTAATTGACTCCAGGGCTATATTTCTCTAAAGGAAACTAAAGATCACTGCTGCCTAGGCTTGTGTCTGGAAAAGGCCCAAGAATGCTCTCAATAGTACTCTTGTTTTATTCTAGTTTTTCAGCATGTTGGGAGCAATTAAACAAAATGCTATAAATCCAGAAGCAGCAATTTCGATTCTTCATTCACAAATATCTAAACCAAATTTTTCCTTGGCTTTTTAGAATTTATGATTACAAATATGTTCTCTTTGACTTTGTTCATTTTGTAACTGCCTAGTTATATACTTATGAGCCCACCCTCTATACCTCATCAGTCCCCCTGGCCTTTTCAGAGTTTCTGAAACATCATACAAAGGTCTCCCTGCTTTTAAAAAGGCATCCATTAATACAGAGGCTGAACTCCTGAGATGCAAGTTTTGTCACTTGCTGAAAATAACAAACCCATAAAACTCTATTTTCAAGTTGTGCTGTATTTTTTCTGAGCCACTGCCAAATATGAAACAGCAAATAACACACACTGCCTTTAATCATGTAGCTTAGATTATATAATAAAATAACACAAACTGAAAGTTCATAGACAGCTCTGTCCAGCTTTCTATTTACTCATGAAAATTGCCACACTTTTAAAAGCAGCCCCAAAGTGCTGTTAATGCAACCTCACATCAGGAATAAAGACCTTGGAAAAAGAGTCTGGCCATTTCCTGCTCTATTTTCTTTGAAAGATTATCCCTTCCAGCATTACTCAGGACAAGAAGAGTGTAAGGTAATTCTGCAACAAGACTTCATATCCAGAGACAACAAAGGTAATAGAGTTGCATTCTTTGAGTTACTATTAAAATCAAATCTCACAAAAGGCAGGAGCTAAGTATCAAGGAGTTCAGTTCTCCAGTTGCTTTTAGTGCAGGCTACTCAGTGTTTTACACAGTCCATCTGAACACACGGCCCTCTGTGGGGCTGGAACACTGTCACACACAGGGAGGAAATGAGATGAAGTTGCCACAAAGCAATCCAAATGCATTTGATCACACAAATCCATGAATCTGCAGTCTTCTGAGGTTTATTTTTGCATTCCATCACTGCAGAAAACACCTGACCTTTTGGCAAAGTCTTTAGCCTCTCTCCTTAAGGACTTAATGCAGGGGGTACAGGAGACAAGTTCCAGTAACAATAGCAATATGAGACATTCCATAAGAACCAATAAGAATCTTATTAAAGCCTCTCATTCATATGAAGTTTGGGACACAGTTTATCATCCTAATTTTGCATTTTGAAGCAAAGGCTCCCCCCTCAAAAAGCAAGGATAGGAAACACATTGACAAGAAGCATCTGCTTCAGTCTTGGAAGACAAACCAGGAAATCCTTGGGGCTGCACAGAGCTAAAATCAATTTGCATAACATTACCTACAATGTTGTGTTATTTATTCCTTAAACAGCCTTTGCTTCCTTCACTTGTAGCAGAAATGGCAGCTCAGGGGTGTTTGCTGATGGGGTGTTATTTGAAAGTTCCCTGGTGGTGTTTTGAGACACCACTAGGCCACCAAATTGGCCTGAAATGGAGCAGAAGGGGAGTAATTTACAGTAACTATGCATGCTAATTAGGCAGTCACTGGCACATAGGCAATGTATCATCACCTTGGCTTCATGCACGGAAAACTTTCAGCTTTTAAAGCTTAAGGTCTCCATCACCTTGATTCACACTATTTAGAGCTGAAATCTTTGCCCTCCAAAACCTTTACCCCCCCAGAAATCTTTACTCCTCCTGGAGCTGCAGAGAATCTGAACAGTCTGCTTCCCAGTGAGCACACTTATGTCACTATTAAAGCAATTTACCTGGGAACAGTGTGTAGATGTGCAGACTGTGGGGCACAAGTTGTGACTAGACCTTCAGTGTCATTGTCATACCCAGCCAAGTATGGATCCTAAACAATGCTGCTGCCAAGAATCTGGTCCTAAAATGCTTGAAAGCAGCAAACAACAAGATGGAATCAAAAAGTTTTATTTCCCTTAGTTTGGCATTAAGGTAATTAGTATTGGAATACAGGCTTTAGTCTTAATATCCACAGTCCAGAAGTGCTATTAATAAATGAGAAAGGAGAAGAGCCTCAAGAATAAGGAAAATTTGGAAGATACTACACGATCGCTAATTTAGAGCTGACTCTGCACCTGAACAAGAGGTTAAGACGTAAACTGTGATTGCAGTCTGTACATAAACGAGTAACAGATTTGGATAAGAAAAGCCTTCAAGGCCAAAAGAGAAGTCCCAGTGTCAGGAAACCAAAATTAAACAAAGGTATACAAATACTAGAAATAACCTTATTTGAGAAAACATTTGTTAATAATATTACTAATGGTCAGAATCTGTGAGGGTTTTTTTTCACCATTTTAAGCATCCCTTCTAATAGTTTACCTGCACTAGGTAGATTAGTTCCAACCCAAGTCTTACATACAAACATCTTTGAATCTCTTTCCCTAGTCATGCAATGCTTGCCTGCATCCATTTGCCCTAGGTTCTGCAGCCATACAGCACACTCTGATGTTTTCAAGGCTTTTTTTTTCCTTTTTCCTTCTCTAGACAGGACTGCTGAAAAAAATGCTGTGGTACATGTTTTCAGCCTTGGCTTATCACTCCAAAACATTTTTATCCTGGTTGTTTTTAACACATTTAACACATCTATACAGGTAAACACATTTACTTAGAATTCTATTTTGCATTGAATAGTCTCTTCACTGAGACGCTTCCCTCTTTCTCCCTCACTTCACTATTTTATAGTTCTTCAACAATGGCACCCTAAACAAAACTGAGATTTTTTTCAAGTAATTGTTGGCATGTATTTTAACTTGCTACTGTACCACAATATAAAATACAAATGGAACCTTACTGCAGAATAAGATAGAGCTTTATTTCCAAGCACTGGCTTTCATTTTTTTTGCACATGTTAGCACAAGTCTATCACATAGAGATGGCTAAATATGTGACTGTACCTCAGTATAATTTATGGTGGCATATTAGAGGCTAGGCTGAAATTGTACTCCTAAAGGTCTAACCCAAGCCTCAAAGAACCCATGATATTTTATAATTACTGCACTTATTTCAGCATGAAAAACAATATGCAATACTATCAGAATTTGTACTTCTCAAGCCTTACAAGGTGAGTACTCAATCAGAGAAAATCAGGAGATATATATATATATACATAGATATATATGCCTGCAAGTTTTCTCTTTCACACACAGCACACACAACTTCAGAGATGCAAACTTCATTTGTCTTTTCATCCAGTTTGTTTCCTGGTAATTTTATTTGCTTCCTCTTAATTTTTGCACTGGGGGAGAGAGAGAGAGAGAGAGAGAGATGGGAAAGACTCATAAACAAGATCTTTATAATCCAATCATTGTCATTAAGTTCTGTCACTCTCTCCCCTTTTAATTATTAACAAAAAGAACAGGGTCAAACTATACATCTTGTAATTGAGTAAGCACAAAATACCTCCAAGCCTTTCCTAGGCATACGAAACAGCTGCATGAAAAGACAATCCATGGGGAGCAAAAGGTTGCTCCTAGGCTCCAGTTTTGGTTCTTGGCATTTTTAAAATCAAAATACATCTTAAATATTATGGATAGATTCAAACAACTCCCCTTGTCACATCTGCCCTAAGCAGTGTTACCTACAGTATTTATCTGCTTTGTGAGGATGTCTGCAATGTAAGTAATTGTAGAGCAAGCTGGAAACATGACCTCCATCAATCTACAGTACATTCAAATGCTTAATTTAATTTTTCCATCAATTTCCAAATGAATGAGGCTCATTGTATTGAAAAATAAAAACAGTTTGGCCTTTGACTTTGCTGGAGATTACTCTTTCCACATTAATGTCTTCAACAATGGAGTTTCAGGCTTTGCAAGAATTAGATGAAAAATGTTCAGATGACACCCATTTGATCTCTACACTTTTCCACTCATGCTTGAGGCCAACAGTGCAGAGATGCATTTAAAGTAAGCACACATTCCAACACCAGCACAGCATACCTCAAGGAGAACGTAAGGCATTGGTGGCAAAAACTTATTGACATGCATTGTCAAACAAAAAGAGACTGTACACAAAGATCAGAACCTCGCTCGCAGTGTGCACAGCCTACAAAATACATCGGTAGCCTCGTCTCCTGTGCTAACAAGTTTTTCATATTTAGTGTTCCTGAGAAGAACCATTTAATTAAGCACAGAGATTGAGAGAGGCTGCTCACTGCAATCTGAATTTCATTCTGTTTTGCATCCGTTGTCAATGAACATAAATTGCAGCGCTATTAAAGATAGAACTCAGTCAAAGTTTCACACTGCTTAAGTAAAGCAAAGGGGAATTTAGCTACACACATATTGGCATTGCAATCAGCCAGGATGTATGGCTGCAGTGTACAGTCATATGTGCCAGGCTTAATCAAACTAATTTAATCAACACAAGGGAAGACACAGTAGAACAGGCTGAATGCAGGCTGAGGGTGAGCAGGGAGCCCACAGAGCTCATCCTTACCTCCCCAATGGTGCTTGTCAGAGAAATGGCTGCAACACCTCATCCCTAGGGAGGTTCTGTGCCCTACACAGAGTGGGGAGGGGGCAGGCAGGCAGCAGAGGCTAATTGATATCAGCTGGCAAGATGTGTTTGCTGGCCAGGTTGGGAAGCCCATGTCCCACACTCACCTGCTAACATATGCCTTCCATCAGAGAAAACAGGAGGTGATGCAAGAGTCAGACACTTGGCTCAGGGCTAGAGCTTCTCACACGGGGAATTTCCACCCAGCCAGGTGACAGATTTAATTCCTTTGTGTTCATCAGCTTGTGCAAAGCATGTCATTACATCCGATTTTTATTCCATGCAGACAACATGCACCACATTTATTCAACACAGGAGAAAAAAGCCCTCACGTTAAAGGATTGATAAATGGAATGGATGCATCTCTGACAGTGCCAGCATCTGGAGGCATTACTATTTTAATATCAACTATCATATGAAGTGTTTTATTTTAAAAATGTAACTCTTTCTCACCTCCATAAAAAAAGGAAACATAATGTAGCAAAGCACTTTTACAGCCTCTCTCTTAATCATGCATTTCAGAATAGTAAATGACATTCAGGAATGAGCCCGGCCCCAGTGGTGGTCAGCAGCAGATGGGAGGGTAACAGATCCTACCCACAATGTCACATCAGAAAGTGGGAAAGTGAATACATGTGAAAAGCTAAAAGGTAGCCCTGATGGCAATGATGGAAGACTCTGGATGCTATGTGGTGAAAGGAACATTATGGGCCACAAATCTCTGGAAGTTTTAGTTCCAAATTTAAAGTCAAAGTTTCTCCAAGAATTTAGAGAGCCTAACTTAAACCTTTGCTCTCATGGGAAGTGAACCAAATTCAAACACAAGGAAAAGATATTATGTCAGCTTTCCCAGATGAACACATCTTGCTTTGCCTTAGAAATTTAGCAGGCAAAACTTCAGGTATAATCAATTTATGCATTTCTGGCCTTTGCTCATTACCAGACTATTATTCTCCTTCCTTGCCCACAATATCTTTAATGTCAGAATTCCCTACAAAAAGCACCAAACTGAGGACAATGCCAATGGGCCACATCTTTCTAACCTTTCCAGGACACATTAGGCAGCTGCCCAGCAAGTTGTGACCACAGAGAACAAATATAAGAGGTACTCCACACAAAGCCTTTTCATAAAAATTATTTCTTTAAGGGCATAGGCAGAGCAGGAATTGCCTAAGTTTTCATCAAGAAACAGAGGCATTTCCCAATATTTTTAAGGAACAACAACAAAAATAATTGAGAACATTCATTTCCTTTCTTTTTAACAAACCATTGTTTTATTCCCTGCTTAATTCTCAAATTAAGCATAATGCTGCATACCTTCACCCAACTTTTCTACTCAGGCTTTCCTCCACTATCTCTCACTGTCCTCAATAAAATTTAACTTTCTGATGGGCAGTAGAAACCTACCAGCACCAAGGCAGGATGAACATGGTTTTCACAAGTAACATGCTTCTCGTGGGAAATGTATTATTTGAAACTCAAACAGCACCAGGACAAAAAGCAAAACTCACTTCAAGTCAGTTTGATCAATATAAGCCCCTCAAAGACAAAAACTTTAAAATCCTTTTAACAATCCCTCTCTGCCTTTCTGGTTTGTAGTTGTTCTAGACTCTATGAAGATGCTCAAGTGAGCGTTCCTGTACTTGCTGGCAGTGAGCTGGCTGCTTTGTTCTAATCATGCTTTGCTGGTTCGTCTCACAGTGCTTCCATCAAAAACTTTTCAGATCTGTTACCAACATTATAGGTTAATAACTCATGTAAGGGTGGCCAGCAGGAAACCTGAGAGGCCTTGCAATATGAAGGTGATTGATCTCTAATTTTCACTACACTGCTCCACTGGCAGTGACTCAACACTAAATACATGATAGCAACAAGGGGGTTGGAGATTAGTTACAACTTCTTTACCAAAAATATTATTCCTTCTTTACTTTATATAACCTCTTAT
This sequence comes from Agelaius phoeniceus, assembly GCF_051311805.1. Classification (NCBI taxonomy): domain Eukaryota; kingdom Metazoa; phylum Chordata; class Aves; order Passeriformes; family Icteridae; genus Agelaius; species Agelaius phoeniceus. The sequence continues at coordinate 12,897,792 of NC_135270.1, read as the reverse complement.
TCCATTAAGATATCACCATTCCTTAATAAGGATTACTGCATATTGTCTCAAGAAACTTGTTTTCAAGTTACATCTGAATTTATGGGTGTAGAGTGATAAAAAACTAATTCATCATTTGGGTTCTTTTCTCTCTTCTGGGAATCAAAAATATTTAAAACATATTTTTGTTCCCAAGACAGATAAAACCTGAGAATTTCTCTCTTTTTATTCAAAGCATCTCTGAAACAACTTCTGAGTACATTCTGTTTTCTGTACTGAAAGCAATTGGTGTTCTCATGTTAGACAGTTTTGAAATAATGTAGTTCATTAAAAAAAAAGGCAGAAAAGGCTGAAAAAATGTTTTCCACCATTTTGCCAAAAATAGCAACCATTTTATTTGTCACTGCAAAGTTCTTCAGTTAGAAATGTAAAACAGAAAGTACAGACCCCTGAATTAAATTAAACAAGTTCTAAATAGTCTTTTTATAATATTTAATAAGACTGGATTTCTAATATCATTTTACCAAATGCAATTCATTTCTTAATTAAGCAAAATGAACAATCCTAGTTTAAAAGCACCCAGTTAATGTCAGCCCTATTTGCTTTTATTTAGTGTCTTTTATCTGTACTTTTGCTTTGGCTTGGTGAACTCCAAAGGCTTCATATTGGTGTTTTTCCTCATTTTTTCACTCCCACAAAAGTAAAAGATGACAGGTAATAATATGTGTGGTAGAAGGAGAAATGCTGACAGACATTGTGTTACTTTGCTTCAATTAGGCTCTAATTACTTCTTCTCTTCAATTAGAAAATCACATGAACCAATTATGCCAGATAATATGTGCTTATCCTATTCAAACTGCACAATGGGTAAGGTCTATTCACATTGATTATCTTCAATTTATGCTTTTAGCCTTTTTTTCTCTTCTGTCTGCATGGCCCATTACAGTTTTAAAGTGGAAGCTCTTAAGCAGCTCTCAGTATTATGATATCATTCATTACAATTGTTATGTTTTGATGGAAGAAAAATTTTGATGCCTTGAATGCAGAGAGGAAAATCTCTTTGGATTGAACGTATTCCAATTTTGCTAGTTTGGATAACAATATTCCCATGGTCTTTTAAATAAATATGATACAATGTGGTCTGCTGTTAATGGACAGAGCTGAGGGAAACTGTTGGTTCTCTAGGAACAAAGATTTCAAAACCAAACACGGGGTATTGAACACAAGAATTTCTCATACATTGTCAGCACAGAGGTATCAGGCCTCATTTGTGAATGATCCGAGAGTGGAAAGCAATCAGCAAAAGCAAAGGGACAACCTTAAAAACCTAGAAGCTGAGAAGTCACAACAATATTTCCCTGCTAAATAAATGGGAGAGAAACATTATGTGAATCCTTGCCAGTTATAGAACAGTTCAACACATTTGGATGAGCAGAAAATGCTGGGAAACAACAGTGAATACTAGAGGCAACTTGCATTATTTCACTTCTCCTCTCATAAGGATTTAAGGGATTCTGCTCATACAGGGGTTTATCTATCCTTGTGCTCATCTGGGGAATGCACTCCTATTAATGCTCCAAGGATTAAATACAGAACAGAAATTTTGCTGCCCAGCCCTCTCCAGAGATGGGCAAACACCAGGTTAAGCTTCAGCTGATTCCACATCACACCGGTCTCAATCAGTGGGAATCTCTCCTGCTTGGAACACACAAACTCCACTCACACTGGTTTGCTTGGATAGAATTGATATGCAAAGGTTCTGCTCATGAGGTTCTGCTCATAGAATCATTTAGGTTGGAAAATACCTCTGAGATTAACAAGTCTAATCAATCACCCCATTACAAGTCTATAAAAAATTATAATTGGATATAAACTAAAACTATTATTTGGTACAATTGCATCTATTTATGCTTTTCCTGACTATTTTAATGAAACCACAAAGAATGATCTGTATTTGACAAATATGAACATATAAGTTACAAAACTGTATTCTTTTTTCACATACATTCCATAAAAAGAAAGCTGCTCAGGAATAGTAAAATCCTACTGCAGTGAAATAAAAACAAGGCAGAAACTGAAGAGTTAAAGGCAAGTTATTTTGTATAATGCCATGAACATGAAATGTGTATTTATCAAAATGTAATTACCAAGAACTCTCTATATTACATGATGTAATGAGTGTCATAATGGAAGTTCAAACATCACAGGGAAAATAGTTACCTGTGACAGGCAGAATCATTTTTCACTGAACTGTAATTAAAATATGTAAAAATTGAAATATTTGTGAGACTGCAGTATTCTAAGATTTCACTACAGAATTACACACATTTTTTGTAAGATAAGCCTGAATAAACAACAACAACAAAAAAGATTTGGCTAGCAATATTCTCAGCAATCAAAATGTTCTGGAAAGCTCAGCTTTGAAATCTCCCCTCCCTCTATCCCACATGTTTTTGAAGTCCAGATCTAGGTCCTAACTAAAGGCAAGGTCTCACAATAACCTGCTCTCTTCAGCAGCAGAAGGGAAAGCAGCCAAGTAAGATAGTTTTCACAGAAAATTTTTACAGTGGCAGAAAATAAAAAAAGGTTAATATCAGATGCCAAGAGGCTTCTAGTCCATCTGCCAGATCAAAGACTGGAGCAGGTTTAAATGAGGACCAAAACTTTCTGGAAGCTGATGGGAACAGAAGTATTTCTCATCAGAATCTTCTTTCCACCACTCAGAATTCAGTAACATTCGCAGAGTTTTACTAAAGTTCAAGAACACTTGTCTAGCATTTTGGAGCTATAAAAGTGACAAAGAAACAGAAGTTAAATCTTTTAAGATGCTTTTTGCACTCAAGGCAAAAAAAAATGGAACAGATTCGTTTCAAAGATGAGATTCATTTCTCAATGGCTCACACCTCTTCTTTTGATAGACATCCAATGTGCCAACTTGACTGGAGTGACTACAAAACCTTTAGAACCTTTTGCACAGACTAAGACTGAATCAATTTCATTGCCCCATCTCCTTGTAATGATTAGAGTCAGTTGATGTGAATTATCCTTAAAAGTGTCAGCTGGACAAGACAATTGGTTTGGTCTGGGTTTAAACACACTGGCTGGGAGAAACATAAGGTCATTATTTGTTTTGAATATGAAGGCTTCTAGGCTGTATGAAACTGGTAAAGTTACTTTTCTCACCCTATACAAAGCAAACCACCTAAAATTAACAATTTACACTTTCTGTCATTATTCTGGCTTCTCTCCAGAAGTAGAAATAGCAGTACCAACAGTTCCGTGAGGTTACCTTATTGCCAAGGAGAAGAAATCCTCTCTAATCCAAAGGGCTGCATTAGTGGGGAGGTCACACAAAAAGGGCTTCTATTGAGTTCACACATGCTCATGCCTTAGCAGAACCAAAATTACTGTTTATGTCTCTTCAGCAGTATTACATGCTCTCCAATGGGTAAGAAGGAGGAGCAGAAAATTAGACCCTGCCCATACTTGCAATTATTTTGTGGCAGGTTTGCTACAGCAATAAAAACGAGGCCGGAGACATGAGGCAGCAATTCAGCAAGGAAAAAGTCACCATGCACACAAAAAGGAAAAAAAAAATAAGGAAAGAAAATGCAGGGTTTAAAATGAATGTATGCAAATTCATGGTCTCTTGGGTATTTGTAACACTTTAAAGTGAAATGCAGTTTATGATCGTGAAGCATTCTCATGGTTGGTTTAAAGTACTGTAAATTGCTCTGCATTTTCCCCTTATAAATTCTACTTAAAAACAATTATGACCCATAAGTAAACGCTTTTACTTGAAATATTACTCATTATGGAAAGCACTATACCTTTATCATTCACCTCAAAGTTCCAGGAATAGATTGCAAGAAAGGCAGAGCTGAAATGTTTTCCCCATGAAGGGAATTCAAGTATGTCAAGTCCCTTCCCAGATATTAAATGTATGGCATTAGAAAAACTTACATACAAATGGAAACAAACACACAGAAGCCAAAAGGGATCCAAGCATCATAGCAGGGAAGCAGATCCAAAAGAAGCAGAAGACAAGACCCATAAGTTTATAGCCTATAGTACTTTCTAGTTTTAGGTATGAAAAAGTTTTGAAAGACTTGGGCTTTAAATTTTCAACTTAAATGAAAACTTAGTTATGCTAAGAAGTCAGCTTTGAAATGGAGTACTTGAAACTAGTTTTAGCACTAAAAGGAAAATAGGTTGATGCAATTCACTGGAGAAAAATAGGATTTTTCTCTGTAGACAAATTTTGTAGTGATCAATCACTCTAATAAAATATCAGATCTGGTATAGAGGACTCATGTTTAACAATTATAATTATGGAACCATATCAGTGATGAATACTCTGTGTTGTGAATACAATAGTATTGTATTTTTAGACCACTGTATAATTTCTGGGCACACTTTGATGATTTTGCTGGCTACTCACCTATTTTATAAATCAGCAGGAGACTTGACAAGATTAGAAAAAACGGTTTCCTTCTCCCTAGATTTATATATGCTCAGTTATATTCATTGTTGTGCTGTTCTGAACAACTTACTCATTGATTTATGGTATGTGCTCTGTAAAATCTTTTTTAATGTTTCTATGTGCCCTGCATGTATCTCTCACTTAAAAAAAATAATAAAAGTTCGAGAACATTTTCAAAACTTAAACTCAACACAAAAAAAAAAGTAATATAAATTGCCTCTTTTTTGATAAATTTATATACATCTGTTTATTTCTTAGTCTTCATCCTCAGGGAAGTAAAGGAAACATCAACTGCTTACATGATATGTCAACAGAAAAACAAGCAAAAAAAAATTTAAAAGAACAAGAGGAAGCTCATGCCATCAGCAGGACAAAAATTGTAAATGTGTTCCCATTCTTCAGGTTTCCCCTCAATCTTTCTCACTGAAAATACCTGAGGTTGTCCATAACCTCTGCTCTCACAGGGAGAAACTACAAAATAAATGAGGTACACCCATCATTTCAAAAAGGATGAAGGTATTAAGTCAAATTGAATATATATCCATATGTTCTACAACTTTTGGATCTCTGGCCTTCCTTTCTGGAAAGACCAAGACTTCCCCCCTCTTCTAGCCCCCTTCTTGGAGAAAGGGACACTGGAAATGATCCAGTATAATCCTCCCTTCTCTCCCAGGATTAGGTCAGATTTTTCCCTCTGCTTCACTGTACTGCCCTTTGTCTCACAGTTGTTTTCCTTTCTTACCCCTGAAAGGCAGCTGGAAGTTGAGTATTGGGAAGAAGAAATGCACTGCTAGTAAATTGGAAAGGAAATAACACTCATGATCTTTCATGATTGTACTCACTCTAATGGCTTAGAGCAGGTGCCACTGCCATACACCACTCATTCCCACTTCCATCCAAAGTACTATGAGTGCTTTTGAAAAAAAAAATACACTTAATTCATTAAATAACTTTCTATATTTCTGGGCATTTAGCCTAACCAGCCTTTAGTGCTATTGCAATACAAGTAATAAATAATAATTCCCTCTCTGCTGACTAAAATAATAATTGTTCCCATTTCATAGCTAAAAAAAAAATATTTCCCAGATCCCCCAGAAAGTCTCCTTGAGCCTGTCAAGTGTCACAACCACAAGATCCCTTTACTTCTTTTTAAGGCATCAGGTGACTTCCCCAGTTCCATTAGAAATAGGGCATGCTGCAGAATGGAGCCTCAGGAAATAAAACCAGGCAGATTTCCAGAAGACTGTTCCTAGGTGCTCTCTGACTGGACCAGCAATTGCAGAGAGTGCTTCTAAGATTGCACATCCGATACTTGGAGCAGAAGCTCAGATTCTCCCCTGTAGGTCAGAATCTCCTCTATGTTTAGGAATTTAAAAGACGTGGAAGTAGGAGCACTGGGGGACACCCATAACCCTCAAGTTATTAGGTTGAAATAATAGTTTGGGGACCAAATTTGACCATCTCCACTGCAGAGGCAGTGACCTTCACTAGAAGGCTGGTGACCTTCGCCAGCAGAGGCAGGTTTAGAGCAACCCAAGCCTTTTTCCTTGTAAAAATGCAGTCGAAGTCAATGGAGATTCAGAGTATCTTGGATGTCAGAGCAGCAGGGAGCCAGCATGAGGGAGCAGGTAAGCCACAGCCAGAAGACAGAGCTGAGGCAGCTGTTAGTATGGAAGAGGGTTACAATACCCTTAAATAACACCTTTAAAAGGCACTTAGTATGCAGAAATTCAAAGTCAGGTTGAAAAAAATTGAAACGCATCAGATTTAGCACATAATGAAGTGCATTCTGAGTTCACCTCATCAGTGCAAAAAAAGAGCCCAGCAATAGTGCCAGTGTGACATATCCCTCAGAGACAGAACAGAACATGCTGGGAACATCTTGTCTCAGCACACAGACAAGGTAGTGCCATACATCCCAGCCACAGCTTTGGCCACATCCCCAGCACTTTGCACAGTCTCTGTACTTCTCTATTCTGCGTTCACCATCCCTCACCTGTTTCAGGCTGGTGCTTGAGATGCAAGAAGCAACACTGTCTCTTTGAAATGGCTCTGCCAGGCTCACCATGGCAGAAAGCAACTGCACCCTTCCAACCTGCTCCCAGCCACCTCTGCCTGCTGTGCTGTGTCCCAAAGTAGTGCTGTTCCCAGCAGAAACCCCAAACACAGCAAGCAGAGCATGCTCCAACACAACCCTGGCCTGCATGCCCACCTCCCTCATGAACCAGAGCTGAGGAATACAAAACTGCAGACAGTGAGTATTTTGAGAAAATGCCTAATGGAAGTTACCCAGGGAGGTGGATCTGACTTTATAACAAAGAGACACGTACCAATTTGAGTTTGAGTCCAATTCCCAGAATGGCATTATCCGTGTAGTGTTAATTCTTTATTATTCAAAAGATTGCTAACTGTTCATATCTGCACAAATGTGTTCATGCTTCATTCATTCCAAGTCAATAATAATGGATTCTTACTATTGATTATACATGAGCCTTTTTGTCCCATCATAATGAAATTTTAATGTTGATGGTCCCAAAACTATTATTTCAACCTAATAACAGTGAGGGTTGACAATTACCTCGCTCTGCGAATTGCAGATAGAACTAATAAGGTCATTCTTAATAACTTTTTGTTTACCTGACATTTGGTAATTTTATAGTTATTATGTATTATTTTAAAGTCAGAGGAGTGTTTTGCAAAGAAATGTTGTCTCCCCATGGAATAAAATACAATTCTGCCAGGAGAAAGCCTTTCCCTTGCCTGCTCCCTGACCTACAGTGTGGCACTTGCTGCCATTTACCTGAGGCCCAAGGCAGAGAAGCAGTTCCATGTTCAAAAAGCAGTTCAAAAGCATGATAGTAAAAGAGAAAAAGAAAAAGCAAGAAGCTTAACATTTTAGAAAAATCAGTAAGGAAAAACTTAATCTAAGAAATGGCAAGGATAGACCATCTAGTGACAAAGTACCAGCCTGACTTAGTGAGCTGGAGGGCATGTCAATCCCAGCGCTGGTGTGGGACTGTCCTCAGGAGATTTCTCCCCTTTCCTGATAACCAAGCACCCCTCATCACAGGCATACCATAGCCAGGGAGCAGAGATTTGTGTTCCCAAACAGATCTCTTCTCCTCCTGGCATCCTGGCACAGCTCAGTGCCCAGCCTGTCCCCTCACCCCATCCCTGCCCTGCTAACAGGCAGCCCCACTGCCATCACACCCTGCTCCTACAGCGGCACAAGGGCCTCAAAACCAAATCCCTGCTCCCTCAGAGCATACCTTTCCCTCCCAAGCCAGGCTGTTTCCAGCACTTGTAACCTTTTGAGTGGCTGCAGAAGGGCTGTCACCCACATGGTGGGCCCAAGGTGCCCTCCCCAAGGCACAGACAGCTCATGTGTCTCCACAGAACCTTCCAGAGCAGGGCAGACCCCTCAGGCAGCCCAGGAAGCAGCTGACAGGCCCTCAAAACAGGGTTTTCCACCCAAAAAGTAAAAATATTGGCCCTGGGGGTACATTTGGTGATGGAATGGGGGAGTAACTAGCAGAAAGGAGACCACTCAAAGGTTTCAGAAGCAGCTCCATCCTGGGCAAATGACCATCAGCCTGTGGGGGAAAGAGTGGGGAGAGAAACAGCAGCTGCAGGAGAGCTCCCAGTCCAGCCAGGCACAGAAAGAGCAAACAAGCAAATGAGAGTTGAAGAGATGTTACTGGAGTAAATCCATGTGTAAGCACTCTCAATTTTAGTAGTTTAACTATGTGTGTAAGCACAGTAACAACCTGAGCTGAGGTACTGTCCTAGGACTGGGTTTCCACACACCACACCCCTCTGGTCAGACACATCCACAACTTAGAATTTTGCTACCAAAAAACCCCCAACACTCATAGGTACAGACCTGCCTGTGAAGCAAGGACAAAGTCCTTAAGGATATTTCAGTTTAGGAAAGATTATATAAAATGCAACAGCCTTTTCTACTTGTTCTTGTCCCTCTGCTGATGGCAGGTTGGCTAAATCAGGGAATGGGACTATAAAATCATTTGGGAAATGGTGAAGGGTTCTGGTGAGAAAGCTAGCAGATAGAATTCCCCAATTCCCTGCATTTTCCAAGGAAATGGCCACACCTACTGGAAGGAAGCAGCTGTCTCTGCCCTCTTCACCATGGCACTGGCACAATTGCCTGGCCTTACCCTGGTGCTCAAGATCAACAAAGGAGAAGGAGCCTTAACACTTTGAATAAATACAATTTCCACAGCAGGAGAAAGAAGGAAAGAATAAGCAATGGTAATCATCAAAAAGATATATCAAGGCTAAGACCACTTTTTGTTGTACAGTCTCCTGCATGCCATTTCTTGGTTAACTAGCTTTTTTAGTACTATGAAGATCCAGAACACAACAGGAAAACAAATGTTGGGAACAGCTATTCTCAATTGTTACAATCTGCTTCCAGTTACTATATTCCCCAGACATACTGAAATAGTCAGTTTGGTTTAAAGAAACATTCAGTCCAAGGCAGGCAATTTTACATGGTTAAAGAATGAATTTCAGAAGGGAAAAAATCAAGTGTTGAGTCTGTCCTTGGGCTTACTGGGCGGTTGCGTCGTCTTCCACTGCTTCAACATGCGGCACTGTTTATTCAAATGACAAGGAAGGGTTTACTTTTCCCCAGACTCTGTTTTTTTCATTGCTTTATTTTCCAATACCTCTTTCACACTCCTTTCACTGAAGCATTTGAAGCCTAGGCAGTAACCACTGTGCACCCACCATTATATTCTGAAATTCTTACCAAAGAATTTTTAGGTTCCTTGGCTAAAAATTTGCAGGAAATACTTAGAACTGAGAATAAACATCCACCCAGATTAATATGTCTAGTGTAAATCTACTTTTTCTGTTATTTAAAATGCTCCTGACTTCAAAAACTTATTTTCCACTCCCTGAAGAACAAAGCAAATGTGTTTATCTTTCTGCAACAGAAACTTTAAGGCTTTTCCAGAAGAACAACCCTGATTCTATGATGAGCCTTGATTTTGCAGGAAATCTCAGCTCTGCTACAGCAGTTGCACAGTTGCAGCTGCTCAAGCACTGGCACTTGCCTTGCTGGAAAGACTGCACAGAACCTTTGCACCCAACTTTCAAAGCATTCCAAGGGAATAATTCACACAGGTACCTTCCCAGGACAGAAATCCACAAACACCTTGCAAATAAAGGATTGAAAAGAAAATAGTTTAAATTTCAAGCCTCCCCTTAATTTTCTAATTTAGAGAAGGCTGCCCAAAGCTCTTATTTTCAGGATTTGTAAAGCCTTTTTGCTGCTGCTGTCTACACACTTTCTCCAGGTCTAGCATTCCTAAGACTATTGACAAGAATTTAAGGACACCATACTGTTAAAAATGACCCAGACCTGTCTCAAAAAGGAGGTGAGGGTTCTTAAAGACAAGAGACATAGCCTCATTTTCTGATGCTGATGATCAGTATAAGCAAGGAGAAATAAACTCCCTACACATGGAAATTACTGTAGGAATTAGTGTAATTTCTGATTTCCCCATCTCTCCAACTCATTTCATCTCATGCTCATGAAAAACACAGGTTTTGCCATTGCTGTTCATTCTGTGTTCAGGGCAAGAAGGGAAAGGAAGCAGAAGTCTCCCAGAAATGAACTCAAGAGCCCCTAGTTTCCAAAGAGAAGAACTTTATTGCTAGAAAAAAAACCTGAAAATAAACAACAAAAATCCAAACAAAAGCAAGGAAACCCAAACTAACAGAAACAAATGTAAAAAAAGCAAAGGAAAAAAAAAGCTAACCAAAGAAACAAAGAAAGCCCTCACACCACACAGCAGAAACATTAAGTTTGTTAAGAAGCAGCAAATCAGTGTTTGACATACAGGAAATACTTCATTGCTCATGGAAAAAAAGTTTCTTTCACATTTCTCAAAAACATAAATAAAATAAAAAACAAAGAGATTGTTGAACAGTACTCTCACTACAACCTGTGAAAGCTGTAACATACACAAATTGTAGATAGGTCCTTATATATGTGCAACCTCACGGACAAAAGGAATTACAAAAGTCCCTCAAGTCATGGATTCATGTCCAGATTTCTCAGCCCTTTCTTCCTGAATGTTTTTCGAAGGTCTGTGCTGAAAGATTATTTTTTTCTTGTTTAAAAGCTGTTTACAATAAATTTCAGATCTTCCAGGAGCATCATTTCATGCAGATACTGAGACTCCATTTACAATACGTGAGAGATCAATATCAAATAAAAGTCAAATCAGAGCTGGTTAATTATTACCATTGGCAGAACAAATGGAAAGGAAGAGGAAGCACCACCATTCAACCAATACCAATGCCATGCAAAAGCAAAAATCACTTCCAACATCAACCATTAAACATGCAGTGGACAAGATATGCACACATAGCACAGTGCTTGTAGAAACAGAGTCCACCACATCAAACCTGCTCCCACTGTAATGACAGTAAAGTGCCTCAGACACTGTCTAATCAATAGCTCTGCTCTCCTACAAGCACAGGCTCTGCTAGACCAGACTTCTTAAAAATAAATAGATGCTTAATGCATTGCATTAAGGGTAAATACAACCACCTTAATAAACACACTTATAGGCACACTTTAAAGGCAAAATGTAATAAGGAAAAAAAGGGCACTCATCAAACTCAGAACAAGTTTCCTCCACAGCATTTGCATGAGGGGAAGTCTGCTGCTGCTCTTATTAGAGTCCCTAATTAAAGGCTCACACATTCCTATGTCAAATTAACAAGGTACATTTTGCTTCCCCTAAAAGCTGTCCAAAGTTTCGGCTATGTGAAAAACTCTTGCTTTACTGATTACATGGGTTTTGCAAAAATGAGAAAATTGTCTTGGGCTTGGGTAGAAGCCCCATCTGCTAGAGAGGTGTGCACCACCCAGTGCCTGCCCTGTGTCTGCTCATACTCCATCCTCTCCTCACTTTGCAACCTCTGCTCTAACAACCTCCAAACACTGGGAACAATGTCACTGGAATATCCATAGCTCCTTTAAAGACACAAGATTCATGCCACCTCCTGCATTTTTAGGGAATATACATGCTCATATGCAACAATGTAAAGAAAAAAATATTGGGGATTAACACTGAGAAATTCTGATAGTAGTGGTGCTAAGAGAAACCAGACCTCAAATTTCAGCCGGCCTTCTGCAGCACAGTTCTTGAGGATCCCAGGTTTTGGCCTCACAGCAAAATTGTCCATTAATTTACTTTACAGTTGGCCCATAACACTATATTTTAGTCATTTATATAGCACTTTGAGCAAAGTATCGGGAAAGGATAATAGAAGGACAGAGCAATAAAATGAAGTATAACAATTAGCAATGTCAAAAATGGTGAGCCAATGTCTGGTGGCCCCAAGGGACGACAAAATATTAAGCTGACATGAAAAGTCATCAAATCTATGGATGAAATACTGTTAAGAAGTTGGGATAAGAGTCATTAAAACAAAAAAATTAAGGGACAAAGAGTAACAGATTAAGGAAAGGAGCAAGATCCAAACGATTGGGTTAAAAATAAGGCAAGTAATTTGCAAGTAGCAGTTAAAGAAATTTGAAAAAAATGAAAGAATAAAATAAAATATCCCAGGGTGAAGAATAAGAAAATCTGTTACAGTTTGGACAGCTGTTTAGACAGAAAATCAGAAATTGTCATTAAGATATAAAGATTTTTTTAGAAGAATGTCTTTGGGCTCAGACAACACATTGGATGTTCGGCTTCAAGGCCTGCCACAGACCTGCATGACCATGGTAACATCACACCCTTGAGATGCTAATGCTTCCATTCCAATTGACATTTAGATCACAAGACAGCTCTGGATACTACCACAGCAGCAGCTGTGCTGTGCACAAGCCTAATTTTAGGTGGGACAGTTTTGGAGCAAATACCTGGAAACTCCCTAAAAAGTGAGAGGGATTTGAAACATGCAAAGAAGGAGGGAACAGTAAATAAATAGATTAAAGATGGTTGAGGAAATATGTGTGCGAATTACAACGGAAATAACACTGATTTCAGATAAAAAAATCAGGCACTCACCTTCCAAAAGTGAGCAACAGACCCATGTGAACTAATAAAGAGTTGCTGTATGGCATTCCCTCCAAGTGAAATTCTACCAGACTTTTGTTTCCTTGGAAGTTACTTTTAGATGAGGCAAAGTTCGAAACTTGACTGTGGTGTTTTATTTATGGAGACATACCCTTAACAAGAGCTGACAGGTTACAAAGATGCACAATCTCATCCCTTGACTCCTACCTGAGCATCAGCTCCACCAGCCTGCCAAGTTTAAAGAATCCTCCTTCCCCTCTCACAGGTCTATCCCTCAGTTCAACAACAAGCAGGTTTGCCATTTTAATACATTTTATGAACTTTAGCAAGCACATTCTTTAAATCTGGACAAATCCACCTCCACTCAGCACACCATTACCATAGCCCTGCTTGCTGTTAAAGATTTGCTAGCTATTAAGGAAGATACTAAGAAAAAGAAATCACTAAGGTGGCTCAGGAAGAACAGGTATCAAGCTGCCTGTATTACTTCCAAACTGGCTGACAGTGTCATTTGCCAGCACAAATTATCTCTAAGTAGTTCTGCACATCTGCAATTTTTAGTACCCACTTCTCCCCCCGCCCCTTCATCCTTATTCCCATTAGGAATAGCCCAGATTCTTTAATTGACAAGAGACTGCCCACAGTTTGACATTTTTATGTTAAACTAACAGTCACATTACTTTTTCATTTTTAAAAGGTACTATTCTTGATCAGCGCCAACACACATATTATTGAGTGCCTTTCAAGGATGGCATTTAAATATTGCTAATGGAATTTCTTTGTAATCAGTCCCAGAGAGTTTAACTCTATCACAAAGCAAAGCCTTCCTAGCATCTGCCATCGACTCAAATAACAGGAGATTCATAGCTAACTCTCACTTCAGTTTTTTGTAAACATGATAAAACAAGAAAGTGACTTTTCAAAAGAAAGCTTGTGAGTGGTGCTCTGGTAAATCTCATCTGGATATGAGCAGTGTTTGAGGAACCTCTGAAGCCTTTCCTGAACATGGTAATTAAAATAACAATTATGCAAGGAACTCAAACCCATTTACAATTCTCATCTGTTGTCAGACTCTTTCCTTTGTTGACAGCGACAACTCTATTATTAACCTTGCAACAAATTCACACTGCAGCAGTAACAAAAGTGGGTTTCAGGCTTATATTCTTTTCCTCTCACTTTTCAAAAATAATCTTCTTATTAACCACTCTTGAAGACAGCATTTTATTAAAATAAATTCTGGACAAGGACAGGTTGGTGAGTTTATTGTAGAAAAGAGCCAACCCTCTTCTCTTAATCTGCTTTTACTCAAGAAGAGATGAACAGTGTGTTAACACTTCAAGAATCTGTTGGCCTAGTTTGCAAAAAGTAGGAAACCACTGGCTTCATTTGGGGTAACATTACTCCAGGGGTCACAGAGCAATGTCACAAGGTTGGCTGTAGCCTCCTCAAAGAAGGAATTCAACATTTCCCAGCTTAATTCCTTCATACATTTCTAAGCCTATCACCTTCAATGAATACATGATGAATTGGACCCTCTCTCCACCTGTGCAACAGAAAGAAGATGTGCTACCAGTGCAAAATACAAGTCTTAAATCCAGGGAAATTTTATACATTGATTTTTTTTCTTTCCCCTCAATAATTTTTGCATGAAAGCCAAACTGCCTTACAAAGAAATTCCCATGCTGTAATTATGAGACCTATCTTAGAGCTGAAGTCGGAACTCACCCTCCACAGAGCATATCCTGACAAGCCAGATGAGCTGTCTCTGTCCATGGCCCACATCAACTACACTAGGGAAAGGAGAGGAAACTCTGGAAATCTTCTTACAATGTCTTACAAGCTGTGCTGGCCTGACAACATCCAGCCCTCATCAAAAGGCATCTCATCCAACCCAAGCATGGAGTTGGATTTTGGTGGGTTTTTTTCTATCTATACTGATGTCTAATCCTCTTTTTCTTATTAACATCATGGACTCAGTAGTGTGATATGGCAGGGGGGGTCTACAGGCCAAATATCCCTTAAGAGTCCATTACATCTTGCTTTCATCAAAAATGGTAATCAGCAAATGATTTAGTTCAAAAGGGACCTTAGAAAATCATCTGGTGCAAATCCCCCCCGCTTCCCAAATTTGATGTTCATTCAATAATCAGTACAAAAGTAAATAAGTACTTCTAATTTTTTCTACCTGCCTCATGATCCCTTAAGAAAATTAAGACATTTTTTCACTTTCATGTGATTAAAATATGTATCCCCTACGCTTTTTTTAATGCCTCTAAGTACTTTTACTTTTTTGAATTATCTGACAGAGTGGGAACTGGTCACTAGGAATAATCCCTTCCTAAGGACACACATGACAGCTCTGATGAGCCCAACTGCCTCTGTGATGCTTTTACAGCTGTCACTTTTCTCCTCATCACTGCAGCTACATCTCACTGCTCTCAATATTGTTGCCTTTTGTTCTACAGGATCTTGCAGGTTTTGCTTCTCACAGATAACATGAGCCACTGGCAGCACTGCCTATCATGTCCTTGTGGGTGACAGCAGCACTTATCAAGGCACAGTCCCAGAGAGCCAGACAGGTCAGACTCCACAGGCAGGGGAGGCAGGAAAGCAGGAGATGCAGAACACTGGATTGTACAAAGGCTCTTTTACCTGTGCAGCACCTGCACTTCAAAGTCACTGCAGTCCTGTTCTCATGTATCAGTGACTCAGTCCACTGACCATGTCTTCTAAATATTTCACAAGAACCAACTTAAGTCAGTCTCTTCCTTTAGCCAGTGGCTTTTGATGCTCCACAGCTCAGATGCAAAAATTTTCAGAAGTATCAATAAACCAAACCATTGTAAGCAAACCATACCAATCATCCCAAACCCACTCTCCAGGTGAACATGGCTCTTCTCCCTGGGATTATCTCATGCTGGACATCTCAAACATCCACACTTCATAAGACTTAAAGGATATCCTGTCCTTAACCAAGTTTCTTCTACAATAATATTTCCCACTTTGTTTAATTTTTATTGTATGTCCCTCTGCAGAAGTGGGTTTACAGTAGAGTAAGAGTTATGAAAAACTAAAAGAAAAAGAAAGAACGCTGAAGTAATTGAATAGCAAAAGCATCAGTCTGGATATATCAGTTTATCTAAAAACCTTGTAGGAGAGAAGCAGAGATCATGCAATCAATTCTGTGAGAAAGAGGCAGAGGAATTCAGACACACAAGTTAATCATGGGTGAAAATTGCACAGTAAGTTAAAAAAAAATGAAATTTTTTTCACCATAAATGACTATTTTCAAATTCCTAAACTTTTCATAGTGACCAGAGCTATATGACTTTGATTATTCAGAGTCTCTGATTCTTATAATTTCTCTATTTCAATTTCTCTATTAGGTTATTGCTCAGATAAAAATAATTTTTTTTTTTGGATTTTCAAACATCTGAATATTTTTGGTCAGCTTTAAACACCACCATATTCAGGCCTACAGGTCACACAAGGGATAAAAAGGAATTAACAACCAACCAAAATCCCATCTCAGATGTACCCAAACACAGCCCTTGTTAAATATAGGCATGGCATTTCTTTTGCCACATGGCACCACCTCAGTTGAAGAAGGGCAAAAAAATTTTGCCAATAGCCCGAAGACAGAGCCTGACTGAAAGCCCACAGAATTTCTGTCACCACAGAAGTATTAAGGACCTATAGCTAAGCTGCTCCCTGGCAAGCACTGTCACATTAGTTCCAGAAATACTGCCAATATTGTGTAATTCCCACAGGAAAACTAATGGAAAGCTATTCAAAATGAGAATCCTTCTGCAGGTGGGAAGGTATTTCTTCAATCTGAGGGTTAATTGCATCTCAGCTGTGACCTGGAGCACCCTTATTATTTAAGTGTACGGCCTCCCAGGAGCACAGAAACCATGCTAAGTTAGGGTGCATTTATACTGTGGGAAATGACTGCTAGATGCTAGAATTGAAACTATTGTCCTCTTATTTGTGACATAAAGAGCACCTGGAAACAAGTTTCTCTCTTTTCCAAGCACAAAACGCTTCCTCACTGACTCACTCCAGCTCTTTTCCTTCCTGCACAATTTTCTCTGAGGTATGTGGTATTTCAACCACTTAAAATCAGAAGTTTTACTGCATCTGACAATATCTTAAAAGAATATCTCTCCTGGAGCCAGGGGCCACATCCTGCTCTCAGTTACATCCAGAGATCACAGTGGTTGCATCAAGTAACTCCAGAGGCACTTGCACAGCTGAGGACAGAATTTATACTTGAAGGGATCAAGCCCACCCAGGATAATGGGCCACCCATGCTTTAATTACTACTAATAATTCTTGATTGATTTTTTTAAAACTGATATTCACTGCTGGGGAAGACACACCATGAACAGAACACGGGAAGAGTAATGGAAATTTAATGGTAGCCTTTAGCCACGCACAGAGATACATGTGCTGAGATACTTTGGAAACCAGGAAAGCTTGTGGCCAAAGACAAGCAGTGTCTTTCAACAAAATAATACATAAATTGCAGCAGCTACCACTGGAAGGCATGGGGTCTCATGCAGGTCTTGGGGAGTCAGCAGGTTCCTGTTTTGCCAAGCACCACGTTGGAATGGCCCTTCCCTGCTGTGCCAACAGCACACAGGGCTTGTAGGGATGATCCCCACACACTCCGCAAGCATTTCTACTTTATACATAACACCATCAAAACAGCAGATTGGGAGGGAAACTCTGGTCTGGGTTCTAACTCCAGCCACCCTCTAGAAAGGCAATTTAAGTGAGAACAAAAAGACACAATACTATAAACCTTGCTGGTTGCCAGCTCAGTGAACCACAGCAAATCTATGTCATAGTAATTATACTTACACTGTAAATCTGGGCAATAGCTCTTCAGGTGGTATAAATTGGCATTAGCTCATTACAATCAAGGAAGCCTTATTGATTTATGTGAGGTAAGGCTCTTGCATGAATTTTCTATCAGTTACCAACCTAAGCCTACCTCCAAACCTGAATCGACCCATAAACAGTGCACTTCTGGAATGTCTATAATTCCTCTTCACTGTGTAATTTTTATTGCTAAGAACTGAAAGTTTGGCCAATGACATTCATTTTCTGATGACTAAAATCCATGCAAGGTACAGGTGACTATAACTTCAGGTGTCTTCACAGCACCACTCTGAACTGTAACAACAAATTACATTATCTCAGGCAAGGCTGTATCAGTGTTTCTGATTTAGTTGTTGATTTTTCAGGAGTCTGAAACATATCCATGAGGCTGGAGCTCAACCTGGCATTTTTCTTCGTTGTTTTGAGAAAGCAACGGCTTTCACATGCTTCCACCCAAGTAGGCAGTAACCCATCAGAAACACTTCTTTGCTCCTCTACAAATTAGGAACAGCTATTGTATATTCCAAATCTGAACTATGAAGCCCCTGGACTGAAAACATGCCAGTGGCATCTGAACATTAAGTCCTCTTCGTCAAAATTTCACCAGGCTGACCTCATGAGCCACAGAGGCAGCTTTCCAATACTTCCAGTAGCATGTTAGGTATGAAACTTTCCTGAGTAGCTCTTTTACTGCACACACAGAACTTTTGCATATACCAACAGATTATTTTCTCTCCTAAAAATACATCTTGAAATATTCACTTTAAATATGTACACCACCAGACTGTGTACATGTACCCAGGGCAGAAGACATCTTTCTACTTTAGTGTACCCTGCTAATCACATACCATCTGGTAATATATTATGTATTCAAAGATACACATAATATATCAAAACACATACTGTAGGCATATTATGGTGCGAGGAAAGAGGGAATATATCAGATGTAGTCACACAAGTGTAAATAACTTCTCATCCAAGAGAGCAGAACAGCTTTAAAGTACAATGACATTTTGAAAGATCTGCATTCTATCTAGAAATGAGAAATTTTTAAATGAGCCTGAGCACTCAGTGGTGCATTAATTAAAGACTTCATCTGATATCCATAAAAGTAATTGGAAAGACCTGCTGACTTTACCCATCTCTGAATTGGGCCCAGTAGCGCATTAATTGAGGGCAAGTTTACAACTGCAGCAAGCTGAAATTAGTTCTCAGGACAGTAAATCGTGGTTTCATGCATTAAATAGTGATGTGCAGTTAATTTTACTTCTAGAAAGACCTCAGTTAAAAAACATGAATTTCAAAGCTACTCAGTGTTTGATGTTTTAACACTCAGAAACAGAAAAGCTTTGTTATATTGGTAGATTTCCACCACACCAATGAGCAGCGTGTGGTCTCTTGACAGACAAATGTATGTGCTAAATTATTTCTGTCCACAGCTAAAAAATGAAAAGTAGTATCTGTTGCTTTATTTCTTTTAAAAACATCTATGATTTTTTTTTAATCTACAGGTTTTCAACTCTGTTCTGCAGTGCCTTAACTCCAATCTCCTTTGATTCTCACACAGGGGCTGGACAGACCCACTCAAACACTTCCCCACCACTGCACCTTCTGCTGATCCCACCAGATCTTCATTAATATGCAAAGGACAGAATTTATTCAGCTGTGTTGGATTTTGTTTTCAATTACATTTTCATTGCCACTTGATCACCTCTTATTCAAAGAGAAGAACGTTTGATGCTTACTTGTAAATACAGTATAACAACTTATCAAAGTCACACAGGGCTCCAGTAGCACAAAGCAGAAACCAAGCAATTTGAAGGGTTTTTTAAGAGAAATAGAGCAACTGATACTGGGATGAGCAACTCCAAGGGCACCTGCAGGAGAAGAGGGAATAAGCAATTTCCCACTGAAATCTCAGTCTTTGGATTTGTTTTTCCCCTGACACTGCAGATGGCTCTGGAGCTCATTGGCATAGATAACAACAAAAGAGCCCTGCAGAAACTACATTTGCTTTTGTAGGGGAGATAGAAGTATGGGCAAGGGCAGAAACACACCAGTAAGTTCTAGCCTCTGAATCAATATTGAGGAAGACATGTGCCACACCTGTACAAAACTTTATTTTCCAGCCATTTCCTTTTAACAGTCTTGCTGGGAGATAGTTTTTTGCCTAACCTAGCTTTTAAGTGACCTCCTTGAGATAGCATAGAGAGGGCTGATCTTTAGAGGTGTCTGAGCTGTCCCAAGAGCTCAGTTTCTTTTCAGATTTCTCACTGAAGCTGAGCTTCAAGCATCTTAAATCACTGTCACTTCAAACAGTGTATGTCTTTTTTATTCCTTTTACATTGCAGCTTATTACTTATAGCAGAGTTTCATTTCATCTTCACACCAACAACCCATGCAAATGCTCTTTGCAATTCCAATATGAAGGGTTAAAAATCACCAGCTAAACCAGCATAATGTTTTTGTAGAGCAGCTGAGAGAACAACAGAGAAGATAAAAAGCAGAGCCACACTCTTTTATTTTAGTGATTTAGGGGACTCATACAACTCTACCCATTTATACCTGGACTAGTCCTTTTCATGGGTTCAATTTGACATAAAATTTGGGTTAGGGAGATGCAGTTGCATTAAGTGATGAAACTTTAAAGAATATAATTAATGTGTATTAGCTCTTTGAGGAAGTCACTTTAGCTCAGTGCTCATTTCCTTCTCCTCCCTCCCATTTCATTTGCCTTCTCACCTGTCACCCTTGTAGATTCAGTTGTTCAGAGACCAGATTCTGATTCCTATATATTCCAGACTTCAGCATCCCTAACTACAAACAAGACACTCCTGCACTCTGCAGGTTGCTGGCTTTCCTGGTAATTACTGTTCCATTGTCATCCCTGAGGGGGAAAAATATCTGCTATAGCCCCATTACCAGATGTCTTCTGATATTACTGCAAGTCCCATCTCCCCTGAGGTGCTCTTTCTACAGTTGACCCTGTATTTTCTGATATAATTTGTCATCTTTTTCCTATCAAAAAAGATCACAGAAATGTATTTGTACATATAGCTCACTCATCTCTAACCCAGGTCTCTTAACTTGTGCTCAAACTGCCAGAGTCTGAAGTCTGTTTCTACTCTCCAGACTTCCCTATATCCTTCATTTTTTTCCATAAACCTTTGCCAAAATAAATTTTTCTGCAACTTTTGACTTCCTGTCACAGCTTAGAATATTGTGTACAATGAGTTCAATGCATACAAGTGTCCCTGGAGCACGAGGGAGCTCATATTTTCTTTTAATTCTATATCTTCCCTCAGCAACATTCCAGATTCTCCACCCTTAGGAAGCAAAAAAAAAAAACCCCAAAAAACAAAACACCCCAAACAAACAAAAAAATTTGCTACCTTTGATATGAAGTAAAAAATACAATAATTTCTTTTTTCTTTAAAGTGCTGTTTTCCTTACTTCCATCTTTCCATTATCCTCATAGCTCATTCTTAGAAGATTGCCACCATGTTGAGCAGGGAAGGTGGAGTGTGAAACCTGAAAATAGGCCTGCCTTGGTAGCACTGCAAAGCAGCAACCATCAGAGCAGGAATGCCAATCACACAGCCTATTTAAAGGGGCATTTTTAGGGACCTAGGTGTTTGTGTTTTCTACTTGTCAACCAGATTAGACACAGGTATATTCAATATTCTAAATGAAATACATCTTTAACTAAGGTCATTCTTTCAATTTCTTATCTATACTGAGAATCCACGCAGGCATCAAGTCCAATTATTCACAACAAAGATTCCCAAATCTTGCTGGGAAATACAGTACTTTTATTCATAAGTATATTCTAAAGTACATTATTTAAAGCTCACCCACATCCTACAGAGTGGAAAAACTGCAGCCCAATAGGTCAGTATTCAAAATACCTCAAATAAAAGATTTACCATAAGAAGTTTTTTCAATATTGAAGGTAAATACACTGCAGGGATGAAGCTAAACAGGCGGACTTAAAAAACAGAAAGAACAAAGCTGGTGAAGGTCCCAGCTGGTGGAAGAGGCTGCAAATACCTCCACATGTGAGAAAAGGACATTCGCTGAAGAAGGTGCACCCCCTGTGCCTGCTGAACAGGTTCCCCAAAGAAGTTGTGGATGCCCCATACCTAGATGTGTTCAAGGCCAGGCTGGATGGAGCTCTAAGGAACCTGCTCTGGTGAAAGGCTGGTGGGAACAAGATGATTTTTAAGGTCCCTTCCAGCCCTGGAAACTGCTTTAGGACTGCAGAATATCCATTGCCAGAAAGCAGGGAAGAGGCAGCCACAGTGGTAAGAGGATCATGTCAAATTCTGATGCAGTAAGTTTAAGAGACAAGTCTGCCCAATTTTTTTGGCTGCAGATTACACTCTCTGCATATAAATTCCTCACTCAGTGCTGGCAATATGTATTTAGTCCAGTTCTTTGAGAACTCAGTCCCTAATCTATATGCAGTTTGCTTTTGTTCTGAGCCTTTCTTCATGTTCTCCCTCTCTTCTTAATTAACAGAAAACACTTATGAATATTAAAGAAGAAATTAACAACAGTGTAAATAATTTCTGGATGTTTGTAGATTCCAAATTTAGGTTTTAATTAACCCCCACTGATTTCACAAATCTGTTTAAGAAAAAGATATCGTTTCAAAATTTCCCTTGTGTTTAAAGAAGGAAAAAGAAATAAGGTAGGACCACAAAGCAGCAGTTTGGCATTGCAGGCACCAGCAGCACGTGTTAGTCTGATGCTTCTGGTTTCAGCAGAACAATCCACATGCTGCCTCCTTCATTCCACAAGCAAAATGCAGGGAATTTGGCCAAACACTGCACAACTATGATAAAACAAGTCCATCTTCTGCAGAGTTAAAAGGAACCAGGCTCTTTGAATTCCACTGGATAAAACCAGAACACGAGCACTGGTCATCTGCACCCCAGCTGAATGCCTGCAATCACTGACCACACCCAATACCAGGTGCCTCTGAGGAAGATGCTAGAAGCCCTCACACAGCTGCTACAGACTCCACCTTTATATGGGCACACCTCTTTGTCAGCCAAGTCCTGTGGCTATGGGGATTTTGGTTTAGTTTGTATCATTCCTCGCACAGCAAATCTATATGTTCTTGCTAGCCATTTTAAACATCCAATCTTGATAGTTCCTCTGACCAATCTGCCCTCCTTCAACTCCTGTCAGCAGGCAAGGGTAGTCCTAAAAAGGAGGCTCTTCTGGATTGAAGCAAAGGAAATTCCTGACCATTTTTTTAATTGGCTCATTTTCCCAGTGTTTTGGCATTCACATAACCCAAAAGTGCACACCTCATAGTGAATCCCTACCACACACACAGGCAAGCACCATATCATACCAATATGAGTGATTTACCTCTGTCTCTTTTACATCACTTGGAAAGATACAAAAGAAGAGAAATCTCCCACCACTGATCTGTATGTAGCAAGGCCTGTTGAGTCAGTGGGAGTTCTGCATGTGAGACAACTAAAAGACACATACTCCAAGAAATTTAATTTAAAGATGCCTTGGGAAAGCTTTGAATTGCACTTCCCAGAGCATGCAGAGGGGTGGATCCTCTCCCTTGTGCATAACACCCATTAGCATTGAGTGATCCGTGTTCACTGGGAGGAGAACATGTCCTGGTGCTGCTGAAGGGATTCCTGGCTTTTTCACCAACACCCTCATCCCCTCTGCCTCCTCACACAGCCACTGGGCACACATGTGTTTAAGAAATATTCCATTCAGCACTCAGCCTGAAAGCTGCACAACAGGCAGGAGTCTCTAAAATGGCAATCACAGAGGCACCTTCAGACTGATGGGTGTTGTCACCTCTGCAACAGCTGAGTGGTAGCATATTCATGAAAAGATGACACATAAAAAAGGATATAGCTGAAATACTGTTCCTAGGAACAAATGTTGACATCTTATTTAGAAAAACATTTAAAGAAAAAACCCAAGATAATACTGCTGAGCACTTCCACCCACATTTAATGGGTCTTATAAAAAGAGCAAAAACTATTTATTTTACCCCATCTCTTGCTTTTAATTTTTTTTTAATTCCCTTTTATCCTAAGAGGGCAGTTACATAGCAGCATTAAAACATCATGCAGTTTAACAAGAAAGTGGATTGACTGCATAACTGCCAATACAGAGATACAAATCAACAGAACCTACTGCAGCTAGGATCCATAAAGGTGCTCTTCCTCTCAACCAGGAGAAGCAAAACACTGGAGGTGAGAAAGCAGCCAGAAGCTGCAGAAATAATGTCCTCAGCACAGCAGGGAACACTGAAGTAGTTTTCCACAGAAGGAGCTGGGAGCACATTAAGGGCTCAGAAGCACATTTGAGGAAGAAATGCATAAAAAAGACTAAATCCCTACCAAGACAGCATCCAATGAGAAACACAAAGCTCCATGGCAAGTGTCCCCAGAGAATTTCCACCCACATGAAATATACCTTGCTGTGTGTGTGAGCAATGCTGTGAGCCTATTTCCTCACCCCCAAACTGGAAAGGGGCACAAGGGAAGAGGTTCCCAGGGGAATTTACCCATTCAATACTTGGGGCACACCCCAGCCACCCCTCCACAACAGAGGAAAAAAGCAAGAGTTAGGGCTAGGCCTGGAAGAGGGTTTGCTATTATCTCTATCCATCACAGCATTTATCATTCTAACACCTCCCATCAATGGAGGAAACACCTTCTCTCATGCTGAAAAACCTCAGCACACCAAAGTGGATCACCTAAACACAAGCATCACATTCCCAGAGCATGCAAATTTGCCATATTCATTGGGATTCAGACTTGTAGCTGCTCACTAGCAGCAGCAGCAAGTCTGGTCCAGGGAAGTAGCACAAGTTATTTTGTGCCATCAGAGCAGCCCGAGAAGAGACGAGGAAAGCAGTCAGTCACACACCTTAATATGTTCTTATGCACAAATGGCCTCACCAATGGCTCTGCCCTGCCTTGGATTTGGCAACAGCTCTTGTGCCCTCTTGGGATTTGGGCAGACAGTGAAAACTCAGTGCCAGGTGCTCAGTAAAACCAACCGAGCTACAGCCAAATAAGAGAAGCAAGTACAGTAAGTCACCTTCCCAGGCAAGCTGGCTTTCATGCTAGCTAGGCCATTAGCAATCTTCAATCCCTACACATCAGAAGTTAATCCTGCCTCAGGCAGCATTAACCTACACATTAGCTCTTTAATGTAACAGCCGCAGTGCTGGAAAAGAGTCATCTGCTACAAATATTTTCCCACATGACTCCACACACTTCCCCAATTACTGCATTTCCTATTCTCTTTTGAAGGGATCTTTTAGATGTAGCTTTACCTTGCTAGGCTGGGATTATCACAGCAATATCCCACAAAGGTGTTTTCATCCTGTGAACAGTAACTTTGAGCCTGGTTTTGTGGCATGTCCAACAACACCCACTCAGGGTGCACAGAGAAAGGGTGATGTGGCACACAGCCAAGTCTACTGCCCTCCAAACTGCAAAAACTTGGGATATTCCTGTGAAAAGCCCTCCCATGCAGTTTGCTGCTAGCACTGGGGTCATTTTAGAGGTGCTACGTATTTGTGAAAACATGCACAGATCAAAGCATCCTGAATTTCAGGACAAGAAATGATTTATTTAAAAACGCATACTAAATGCCTAATACATAAACTATTTATGAAGCAGCAAGGGAGCAGAAGCTTTACTGTTTTACTTGCAAACTCTTCATGCCAAAACTGCAAAACAAGTACTTTAAGAACAACATGGATTGATTTCAATTTGTGTGTATCGAGCCAACTTCAATGGCTCTGGTTTTATATGCCCAAATTCTTCTGTTTATGAATAATAAATACTTCCCCCCAGATAATGAGAAAGAGATTCTATATCTTTTGCTGTCCTAAAAAAGTCTATTTCATAAAGACACTATCTTAAAATAGTTAAGCCAACAGTCCTTTTAAATGATATATTTAGATAACACTTACAGAAATATCACAGGGAAAAAAAAGCATTTGTACAAATTAATGCAAGAGAGTCACTTGAATAAGAAAACCAAAATTGTTGTAAATAGGCTCCTGAAACTGTTTCACAGGAAAGCTGCTAATGAAATCCTTGGAGAGGCCAGGCAATCTTTGGTTCAACAATTCAACTTCAGGTTCTTTTTATTTTTTCTGTTCACATTTTCAGATGTTCCCCCAAGGTGGCTGTGCTCTAAAAATACTTTTATGGTAAGACAGTTCAAACAGAACTTTAAAAAAATGTATTTTATGTCATTTTGATAGGGTGAGGTTGTCACCTTATTGTTCAGCAATGTTCTTGGCAGATCAACTCTAAAGAGTCAAGTGGGTGTTGAGCTGAAACAAAGTTTTCTAAGTGAAGGTGATAAAACCTCCTTGGGTTAAAGCACTGGTTCCTGCAATTTTAGGTCTCCTGAACTGCCCTCCAGCTGTTAGAGGCCTGTAAAATCCTTTTTCCATGCAATCTAACTCCCACCTAAACAGGGTACCTCCACCCAAGGCAGATTCCTGTAAAAAACTCAGGTTCTCTTCCCCCAAGGCCTTTTCACATGCTGCTCCCTTTACTTCAAAGCACACAAACCCAAACTGTGGGTACCAGAGGAGAACACGGCCATTGGAACACAGAGCCAGGCCAGTACCCTTTCCACCACTACACATCCAATTGATCCATCATCAAGGGTATGAGTTACTGCATCAGCAAGACTCCACCACTCCCCTCAGCAGATCCCTGCACACCCTGAACAGCCTAAAGGACGTGATTTCCCCACAGCCTCTGTAATTATGTTTTTTTTAAACGGCCTTATTATGAGCAGATAGGTTGATATTTCAACAGAGGGTAACAGAATTAAGCACCTAGCATAACTCTAAACTGTGATCTATGCACTGCTGAAAGGTAACTCCAGCTCAGCACCATGAGAACAGTCCATCCATCCCACAGAGTGCTCATGGCCTCCATTATCACTGGGATAATCTACGGCACTTTTAGTTTAAGAGTAATGTCCTTGTGTTGATGCCTTGCAATTTGATGGGATTTCCATTCATTAGTAGCAGTAAAAGAACCACTTTTTATTCATTAAATTATTCTAAGTGACAGGAAAAAACCCTTTCTTAAGACAAGCATATGCACAGCTGCGTTTTTTTCTCATGCAGTTGGGATCACCCCTCTCAGCACATTAATATTGTATTAGAGAATGTAGATCACTTTTTCATTCTTAATTGGTACTTAAAAATTTCTCTCTAGTGAAAATACTGATTGATTTGGTGTTTAAATGAACTTGTTCATTGCAACTGCAAATATCCTGAATACTAAGTAGTTTAAAATAACTTGTCATAGTAAAAAGATAGATGGACCATGCTTGGGGAAAAAAAAAAAGGTCAATTAAAATTAAAATTCTAAATACATAGCTACTAAACAAATAACATTATAAAGGAAATCAGGAATAAGCCCGCCACATTCGTGTTCTATTTTTGTGTACTGCCTGCTTTGAGGAGTGAAAAAATTACAAAACTGCTAGAGAAAGTGACCAGGGTATTAATGATAATGAAGTTTTCATTATATTTGCCCTTTCATTTCAGAGTCTCTTCAGCTTTTGTATCTGAAGTATTTTCTCTACATCCACAAGACCTACTATTTTAGGTGTTCTCCAAAAAAACAAAGTGCAAGAAGGAAAGTGCAGGAAATTCTGACCTAATCATGTTATCTAGCACAATTTTAAAAGAAAAAGAAAATAAGAAAAGTTTGATATGGGCAATAAGTGAAGAGCTGGTTGCATAAACCTGCAGAGAAACTGGAAAATTCCACATTCTGCATTCATTTTGGATGAAGTACACTGAGAAACAGGAACCTTCAAGGCTGGCATTAGAAGAAACAGTCACAAAAATTACCTGTGGTTGATCTTTCCTGGCTGGTAGGAGACTGAGCATTCTGCAGATGCTGGGGACAGCAGGCAGGCAGGGGTAGAGTTGAGGCCAAGCAGGAAAGGGCAGACAGCTCCAGGGCTGCAGCCTGCCAGGCTCTGGCCCATCTCCTGGGCTCTTCATCTCTCCTTTCCACAGCCCTGCTTAGCCCTTAGCTGAGAAGGTCTGAACCCAAAGGTTCAACCGCCCAAAGAAGCTGGACGGTCGCTAACACCTCTCTATAGGCTGGGCAAGGAGCCCAGGGTAACTACCTGCACCTGCTGCAGGCTCTGGGGAAAATGGGCTTCAGCTGGGTCCTGCCCTCAGCTGTGTCCCATTACACCCCTCAGCACTGGGCTCTGGAGATGGAGTAATGCATCCTCAGCCAAATATTTTGTATCGGTTTAAAAGACAAAGCTTGTGGTTTAATGGAGGCTCTCTGAAGATCCAAGTGAAAATGTAAAAAGCAAGCTCATTATTACACTACAAGCTTATGGTCTTTTTTTACTTCTGTTCAATGTAGTTTAATCCAATTTATCTTCTACATCCAGATTTATCACATTATTTGCCCAATAGAAGAATATATAGTCTTTATTTAACAGCCCTTGCAGGTTTCTTAAAAATTTTGTGTGCCTTATTCAAAGTCTACTAAACCAGAAATAAATGTGTTATATAAATAACAGTCAATAATTTGTATATTACTGGTTTTGTTTTCTCAGTGTAAAGTGCCTTTTAAAAGTCTCCAACTTTCAGGCCATGCTGAAACTCCTGCTTTTTAAAAAAAAATCTTGTTGAGCTTTACACATAATTTTACCTTTGAAAGCCTAGGTTATATGTCAGTATTAAATTTTTATCATCCCTTTGCAGAAATGAATTTATTCTTAATGTGGTTCTGTGTTTTTTCCTTCCCTGCTCTGCTCAGGAGCATTGTTGATTGTTTCATCAGCAGTGGTCACAACTCAGGAGAAGAGGGTTTGGGCAAGTCAATTAACATTGCTGTAGAGCAGAGCCCAGGAGAGGAACGGACATATGGCCTGCAATGATGTGCAATTTGCTATTTTTTAATTTCTTAGTAAATAGAGTGAGCTAGAGGACATTCTTGGTCACATTAAGATGAAAGACCAACTACAGAGCCTTACTAATCTGGCCTCACTTAAAATTCATAGATGCTTTACACGTCAAGTAACCTAACCTCTTAAAAATGTACAGGAATGAGATTTTAAAAAATGGGATTCTTCTGCTATACCAAATATTTGCTTTCATTATACATTCATTAGACTGGGAGAAGTGCTAGAGGGCAGAATTTGGGTGAAGTGTTTAATGTTTATTAAAAAAATCCTTTGCTAGACACAGAAATGTCCTAATAGGTCATCAAATTCATATCATTGTGCTGCTACAGACTGACCCATGTTTATTTCCTCATATGCATCTAATCAATTTTTATAGCTGCTCTCAAATAGTCAATTAAGAGTTCTATTAATAGTAATGAATCCCCAGCTCCAGCAGGCAGGAAATATCTGCCAGCATTTCCTTGTTGTTGTTTGTTTTTTTTACACAGTGAAAAAGACAAGTGCTTTTGAAGAGAGGGGCACTCACAAACACAGGATTTACAGGACACCAGCACAGGTCAGCATCCCACTCTGCAAACCCAGAGGCTGCCCTTCTGGCTATCCCTTGTAACAGGTCTCCAGCACTTCCATCTTGCATTGAGGAGTCAAAAGGAAGCACACAGACACTCACAAATTCCCCATAAGTCCTGGGGGGAGAAAAGAGGATAAACAGTCAGACGGTGAATCAACACCTTTTTTGTTCTATTTCAGTCACCAATAAAAGCAGAATCCAAGAAGGGAATGAGTACAGACAAAGCCAAACACAGGCAGGTTCAGCTCAGAGCAGTCTGAGGACCTTCCACATTTTACCAGGCCACAGGAAAAAAGTTTTCACATTTTATTTACCAGGTGCACACAGTGAATGAAGTAGAACACAGAGCAAGCAGGGCCTATCCACAGTGGGTGTACTGCAGGTAGAAAGCAATGCTGTTGGCAGTATGGAATATTTCTTTTCCATTTTTCCATGAAAGTAAACTCCCCTAATCTGGGCTGCATAAATTCCACACAGTGCCTTTTAAATCTGTGCAGGCAGTGCTGTGCTTTTTTGTCACTGTGAGGGTGGTGAGGCATGGCCACAGGTTGTCCAGAGAAGTTGTGGATGCCCCATCCCTGGAGGAGCTCAAGGCCAGGCTGGATGGGCCTTTGAGCATCCTGGTTTAGTGAAAGGTGTCCCCTACCCATGGCAGGAAGAACTGGGTGATCTTTAAGGTCCTTTCCAGCCTAATCCATTCTATGATTCTTTGAGTAAATCTTTCTTAACCAGCCAGCCAATCTCACTGTTTACATATGCACCGCCTTCCACACAGTGCTACTAAAGACAGAAAAAATAAATCCAGGTTTTGACCTTTTTGGGTTTCTTGTGCTCTCTTTCTTTTTGTGAAATTGCTCCTTCTCATGAGCTAGCAAGGGAGGCCATTGATCAAAAAGCCACAACAGCAAGATAGGACATGACAGTGGTTCTGGCAGCTGGAATGTAAAATGAATCTGTCTGTCTCTAGCTGGCCAATTCAAAACCAGGTTAACAGTACCTGAAATTCATCACTATCTAATGTCTTTGTGAGATGAGACTGATGTCAGTTTAATTTAATAGGCCAGGCTGAAAAATGCGACAGTTCAATAATTGATTCATGAGTGGATTAGACATCACTGCCTCAGGGGTAGCAACATCCACCAAAGGGTGGGGATGATGGCTGGAGCACTAACAGCATGAGCTGCCTCATTTTAGCCCGGTCTCCAAGCCCTGCACACCCCCCAGCCTGTGCCCACCCCGCTGCAGAGGAGGGCAGACAGGCCCATGATGGGACACACCTTGGAAATAAAAGCACAGCCCATGTTTCCTGTCAGGAGAGCAAAGGGGAATCTGCTGCTGTAGATGTCTGTAGTGTACACCCTGCTGGGAATACACCAAGGGCTGCAAGGTACAGAGCTGTCAGCCAGGTGCTTTCTGCAAGGGCTGAAGTTCACTGAATAAATAAAGGCAGGAAAGGGGGATGAGAGTCCTTTTATCTCTTTCAAAGATGTTCTTGCTGCCTTTCCTCATTCCAGATAGGTGCAGTCTCCTTTCTTTATCAGAGACCTGGAATGACAGTCACCCTTGTGCTGCTGGTTCTACTTCCTTCTCTTTGACAGTCTCCTTTTCTTTGACTTGGTAGGTATTAATGTGCCATCTATTATAAAACATTTCCCAGTTAATGCAAGAAGCTTCCAACAACTCCCTAATATAGTCTTCAACAGTCCCACCTATGGCTGCCTTATTCCTGCATCTTTATAGATAATTAGCAAACCACCTGCTTATGGAAACAGAGTAATTTTTTTAAGCACCATCTTTTATTTGCAGGCTCTGATGTGGATATGGTAATATTTGCACAATAATTCTCTATATTTGTTGGAAATTGTAAGCATAATCATGAAAACCTATGCTGCACTACTTCACAGTATCAACATGAAAAATAAATTCACCTTTATCACATTTTTTTAAAGATTAATTCGAATTTTGCTAGAAAACAGTAGTTAATGAAATAAAGACTGTCATTTATAGTGTTCCTTAATATATTTAACTTGGGCAGAAAAAACAAGAAGTTCCAACAGTTAAAAAATCCTCATTAAACATAGGAGAGTGGTACAAGTGCTGTAGAGCTCTTGGCAATCTAGGAGTCAGCAAAACAAACATCCACCTTTGAGAAGTAGACATTTTACATGGAAAATGAGCAGAAGCTTCAGGAACCTTAGAGTATTATCTGTTCTTAAAAAGTAATTTCCAAGGTCTCCATTACAGAAACATGGAATCTTTTATGCTGGAAAAGACCTCCAAGATCACAGAGTTCCACCTCTGACCCAACACCACTGGGTCAACCAGACCATGGCACTGAGGGCCATCTCCAGTCGTTCCTTGAACAGCTCCAGGGATGGTGACCCACCACCCTCCTGGGCAGCCCATGCCCATGTCTGACAACTCTTTCCAAGCATTCCTCACAACAGCTGCCAACACAGGTTTGGTTACAAGCAGCTGCCTTGTCCAGAGACCTTGGAGAACCCTGTTCGGATGTCAAGGCTCCCACCTTAACATTGCAATCGCAATCAAAAGAAGTAAAATGGCATTTTAAAAATTTATTCTTCAGAGGACATTAGTGTTTCTTATATGAACATAAACCTTATATAAGTGGATGAGAGACAGGGGAAAGAAGTGGAAGAAATTCATGAGCTTATTCTGCTTTTTATTAAATTAAGAGGAAAAAAGTAATCAGAGTTGGCCAATCCTGAAGCGTAGAGGTCCAACGTACCCAAGATAACCAAAGTATAAAAATGATCCATAACCATTATAAAAACCCCATTCTCTTTTAAAATATGCCTAGCCATTACCTCAGTTCTTTCTTCCTGGAAACAAAGCTGGCATCAGACTCAAATATGGATTAAGCTTTAACATCAGACAACGTATAAACAATAGTCATTCATTAACCCCTGTGGCTGTAATGAACCAGAACGCACCAGGTATTGATTACTGAAACTTCTAAATATACAAACCCAGAACCTGTGTTGGAAACAGCACAGAAACCACACAATAGGTATAAATGAAAAAAAATCCCTGGTTTGCTCCACAAAGCAGGAGGTAAAATGTTGCCATTTTAATTTCCATCATACTTTATTACTGACAATTATGACATACCTGTGTGCCCTTAAATGAAGAGCTGCTATATCTGGACTTGGATTTACTGCCATAATTGAACCAGAGCATTTTAAAGCCACCACGACTGTTATTATGATTTTACTGACCTCAGTGCTTACATTACATCAGTGCCTTAGGCTCAAGCCAGCTCAGGTTGCAACAAGTGCTCTGCGAACGGTTTGAAAACGACAATTCCCGCTCCTCAGAGCCCATAGTGCTAAGCCTAGCTAGGCAACACCATGAAGTTTAATGGCTTTTAGGCTCCAGTTCCTTTTAAGCTTGCTGGCCAATGCCTTGATCTTTCTGTCCTTGCACAATGGAGCACTTTTTTACAGGAACACATTATGTTTTTCCTGTTGTCCAAAGGAAAACAGTCTGTTGCCTAAAATGTGCGAGAGCAAACCC
Organism: Agelaius phoeniceus; assembly: GCF_051311805.1. Taxonomy (NCBI): domain Eukaryota; kingdom Metazoa; phylum Chordata; class Aves; order Passeriformes; family Icteridae; genus Agelaius; species Agelaius phoeniceus. The sequence continues at coordinate 12,865,292 of NC_135270.1, read as the reverse complement.
AGGAGCTCAGGTGTTGGTTAGGGAAGTAAACCCTGAAATTAATCTTATGTGGTGATCCACCCTATCTTTAACCTATGGAGGACAGATCCTCACCTCTTGTAAACTGTCAGCATTTCACAGGCGTCCTTGGTGTAACTGTGAGCTCATCCAGGCCAGGATTTGCCTTGAGACATTTTAACTCAGGTTAAAATGGGAACTGAACAGAGCTCAGGTAAAGGCATTTTATACCTGTAATTGTACAGAAAAATATTCATGCTTGACAATACTTTGTCAAGAGCAGTGAGAAGTTACTTTGCCCCCTTACCTTTACACACTGCTTATCCTCTTAGCAAAGTAACAATCCAGACATTGTTTGTGGTTACAGAAGTTCTCCAGTTTAAATAGTGCTGTGCAGAAAGTGCAGATTAAGAGGGTTTTCAGGGCACTTCTCTCCCTCCTTCACTTGTACACATAGACCCCTGGACACCGCTCAGGACTAAGAAAATCAAACACTTGTAGAGACTTCTAAATTTTAGCTTACCTGTGAGGCCAATTCTTTCTCATAACAACTGAGTATTTACTGCATTGTACTACACACAGAGGTCTAGTCAGGCAAAAAGAACCTTTTTGGTGTATATGATGTCACACATTTCCATTTTGTCTCATGTGAATTTATATGCTAAAATTAATTTCTACTTCTGTTGAGACTGAGGATGCAGGAAATACACTTCAGACAAGTGCCGAACTAAAAAGAAAACAAAATGAAAAACACTGTAGAAAAGTTTTTAAAAATCAGAATTATTTTACAAAATCAGGGGAATAAAATATGGTCAGTATAATCACAACACAGCCATTCCATAAAGGAAATATTTCCTGGTGCCTTGGCCTCATGTCAATGGCCCCATCTTGTGTCCCAGTTATTTTTGAAGCTGACTTTACACAGTAAATAAGGATGGAGGTGGGGAAGAGAAAGACAAAAAAAAACCCCATCAGGCTCCTCTTAGGAAAATAAGACTTAATTAAAAAGTCTGCCATTGCTTTGCACTTAATTAGGACTAACACAGCTGTTAATAAGCTTCTGATTGATAGTAAACTTGATGTCTGCACAGAAAACTACTTACTTGGTTCAAAGATGCTGACAGTTTCATACAGTAAAAAGATTCTGTTTTCTAATTGTGCATAATGTTAATATTTGAAACATCCTTAAGGGTGATTGTACCTATTAAAATTTCATATGTGAAATGAGAAATAAATGAATTGGTGTTGCATTTTTAAAGGATCAGATTACTGTTGATTAAAGCTTTGTCTACACTTGAAATTTCCCAGTAGAACAGCTCTACTGGTGGTTGTAATAACAGGAGAACAAGCAGAGATAGGCTGCCAGCGACTGCTATTAAAATTACAATGTCATACAGACCTGATCTTTAATGGGTTATACAAGGCTGTGGTTATAATGTGGCTGTAGCACTTAATACTGCCAACCTCGCTGCTGCTACTGGGGCTGAAATGGGGAAAAAAAGGAACAAAAAACCAGTATAGACACAGTTGGGAAGTCAGTGTTTGTCAGCAGAGCTGAGGCACAGACTGGAGTGTTTATCCAGAATGCTTCTGCGATGACTCACCCTGCCTGAGAAATTAAATATCAAGCAATAATAAGTGAAGGGGAAGTTGAAGTAGAAGGACAGAGCAAGAGAGCAAAAGATGAGTAAAATAATTTGGAAGAAAAGGAAGGAAGCATTTGGGAACGGTAAACTTCATAGAAATAGCAGGGAAGAGAAACAAGCCTCTAGAGGAAAAAGAGAAATAAGAAAATCCCATGCAATCTACTTTTAATTTTTCAATAGCACTCCTCCATGTAACAAATACAGAGAAGAGACTAAAATAAGCTCTGAAGGTTGAAAGGGAAACACAGAGAAAAGCCACATCAAAAGGAGAAACAAGAAAGGGATTTGTGGAAGAGAAAAAGAAATCTTTTGACAAATGAAAAAAAAGTCAACAGAGGAAATGAAGGTATTGAAAAGGAGTGGAAAAAAGAGGATAAATGGAAAAAGGGAGATAAGGAAGAAAAAGGAAAAATACATGGAGCCTACTGTAAGAGCTCTATGTCGTTTAATGAGGTTTAATGCTAGGAGTCACTGACAGAATGAAAGTTTCTTCTCAAGCATTTGGGAAGATGATGTTCTACTCTTCTGCAGTTCCTGCACAAGCTCAAGCATTTAGCATCTCCCAGCAGCTCCCATCCTGGCAAGGTCACCTTCAAGACTCTTCCAACCTGTGTGCTAATTCCTCATTCCCTTCTTGGCCTGACACAAGTCACCCCTGGGCAGGAGACAGGGCACAGCCATGGATCTGACAGGCTGCTGCCTGCTCTCCTGTGAGCCCCAGAGAGCTCCAGGGCACCTCACCAAAGCACGCTGATATGCCAGGAAAACACAAGCCTTACACTGGGTGATGCTGGGCGTACATCCAGTCTGGGGCAAGAAATGTGAGGAGTTGTGGGAACAGAATTGTATTGAACCAAAACAGGACAGAATACAAAATAAATCCTGGAGTGTGGAGGAAATGAGAAGTCACAACAAGATCAAGTGAGATCAAAGTTAATTCTGTTCAGGAGCCAGTCACAAAAGCTGTGCTCTAAACCAAGATATTTTAAAATTGACAGAGATGGGGAATGATTTAACATTTCAGGATAGGAGAATGGACCCATGAAAAGTAAATACCTCACTCTCTAAAGGGAAATTACACTTACTGTGTTCTGCTAGTGCTGTAAAAAAGACATAACCCTTTGATGTGAAGCAGTGCATTTCCAAGTTCCCTTGGTCTGAAAGAGCAGGGGTGGTACAAAACGTCAGCATGTCTGCTGGGATTCTGAAAATTTCATCTCTCTTCCAAAAAAGTGCACTTGACAACATTGACAACAAAATGCCAGCACTGGGCAGCACTGTGCCCCAAGTTTGCTGCTGTGCAAGTGCAGTGATTGGGTAGGACTGTGAGGCCAGAGGTGCCCTCCATGTGACTCTCAGTAAATGAAAGGAATGAGCAGTGTCACCTGCCAGCTGACAAGGTAGTTATCCAGGCCACACTCTGACCTACCATCTTGGTGTCATGAGGACCAGAAAGCAGTTGGGACTTTGAAAAGGGTTTGAAGCACATCAAATAAAAACAATGTGACTATTAGAACTCATAAGTAAAGTTGACTTTGCTGCTGATTTGGTGCACAACAAAAAGAGAAAAAAAAAAGGACAACTTTCAGCTTAAAGTGAAAATCTTACTGAATTCTGTCAGGAAAATATAGAAATCTGTGGCTTAGACTCACTGCATTTTGTAGAATGCACATTTTTTCTCCTCAACAGGCTTGACTTTGTTCTGATCTGAAAAACAGAAACTAGATCAATCCTCCCAAAAGGTGCCTGATTATACATATAGCTATTCTATACAGTGAGAATTAAAGGGATATATAACCCTTTCAGTATCTTATTATGTCAAAAAGCTCTTTCTTAGTTTACTGTAAATAAAACCTCTCCAAGGGTTCACATATGTACAGTAAAGATTTTGGCCCTGTAATAGAAATACTTCACAAGTAAATAAAATCAAAGCTGTAATGACTGTAAGAAGAATTTCAATATTATTTTGGAGATTACAAGGTATTTAAATAGGTGGTGTTTCCTCAAACTGATATTCTTAGCAAAATTTATTGAATAAGCAATAAAACAGATTGTACATATATTTAAGGAAATGTTTTCAACCAAAAGTGTGCATAATTTGCTCGCACCATGTGCCACAATGCCAGTTTACTGGCAAGACCTGTCCTTAGAGAGTGGCTTTTCCTTTAGAACAGTAAATCACGTTGTAATTTACATTTACGTATAACAAACCTAAGCCAAATGGTAGCTCATCCTTTGAAAATGAAGATTAATTAACTCGTAAAGGCCATTACTCTAACACCTGTTTTATTTGGAGTTTAATCAACACACCAGAATTTCAGTAGCAAGAACCCTAGAATTCTATTGTGCTTTAAAGAACAACTCTTATTTGTGCATTTTAATATAAGTTCTGCTCAAAAATAAGCAATTGAAAGCAACCTAAAATAGCAGTAACAAATTCCATAGACTGAAACACTTGTGTTAAAATGCCTCAAGAAAATTTATAAGCAATTTCCTAGAATATTCTCTGAGTGTGAAGCATGCAGTTATCAGGAATCCTTATTGCAGGTTCTGGCCTCATCACACAGAGGTCCCCCCACCCCCAATGTTTGTAACAAAAGTAAAGAAAGTAAAAGCAAGTAAAACACAAAAAAATGGATTTGTGAAAGAAAATTGCCTACCTGGCATGGTGTCTATTAGTGCAGAACAAATAAATTACATATATTTTAGACAATTCCATAATTTGTACTCTGACAAAAATACAATCAGTGGCTGTCCTCTTACAGGTTAGGAGTTCACACTGCTGTAAGATTTTCTTCAGTGCTAAAGGAAAGCTAAAGCTTTCTGATTAAAGGGTTCAGGGAAGTAAAGAGACAAAACACTTCAGGATATATTTGTCCATCTTTATATAGTTTGCTCATTTTGGCAGAAGTAATAGTTGTTTACTCTTGTGTTGTTCAAAGTCGATAGATGTCCTATGATTTCTGTCTGACTGTGAGTGAGACAGCAGACTTCAGGAGGCTTTTATTTCCCAGTTTCTGGGTGGAAGACACCAAGAACATGTCAAATTCTCCCTTCTTTCCTTGGAAATACTGATTCTGCTCTGAACTTTATACAAGAGATACTGATCTACCTTTAGGGGAGTGCAATTTTAAAAATGAAGACTACAATGTTATAAATACACTAAACAGGTGGGAAGAATACAAATATGAACGAAGAATCATAACAGAGAACAATGACAAAATAGTATTCTAATGTAATTCTACTCTAATATATATATCATAAAATATGCAAAACTAAGATCATGAAGAAATAAAAGAATTATAACAGAAAACTTTAAATCTCTCTTACCGTACACAGAGACAAGCTTCTTCTCTTTAAATTTTAAATCCAATCTTTGAGACAAGACTTTTTTTTTTGCTTTAACAAATGTAAACGACCTTTTTCTTGATTTTAATCTTCACTAACTAGGTGTCTTAATCAAAATGACAGATATTACTTCATCACAATATTCAAACACACTAGAAAATGGTATCTTCATATTATAAAAACAAGAGATGAAGACTTGTAGCTTCATCTCTCACAAAAAATACATTCTTTAGTATCTCTGGTCTCTTTTGTAGTTAAAATTCAACCAAGACAGGATCAGTGGTCTCCATGGGATGAAGTTCAACTTTTTGCCATTAGATTTATCTCTTCAGAGAACAAGACAAAGTTAGCAAAACAGCTGAATATTCCTTGGTACAGATCTTTAATTGATAAGAATCAGTGATTTAAGTAACAGTCATAATAATGATTTATACCTGCTGAGAAGATAAGACGTTTTCCTCAGTACAATGACAATTTCTTGACTTTCCAAAGTGTCATTCTCTGAACACTCCTGCTAACTCAAATAATATTCAGTATTAAGAAGGAAAGCTGTCTGATAATTTTAAAGGTGAAAATCCCACTCCTAAATACACAGTTAGAAACTCAAGTTTCTTAATGCACTGGACACCTCCAATGAAAATACTGGTTCAAACAAGAGAGGGAAAAGAAATAAAATGGTACACTTAGGGAAAAGTAATCCAAAATAGGTGTTCCTGATGTTCAGAATGATCCAACTGGCAGTTAGAGTCACCAGCCAGGAAAGCAATCTTGGAGTCACCACTTTGGTGAGAAGGTGACTGAGGAGGGATATGACTGGGATTTTACTTAGTAGTGAATGTGAGCTTTTCTGCCACATCCTGTACTCTTGGAAATAAGGGCCATCTGATGAATAGAGTGGGAGAGAATTTTAAAACAGAAAAGACAAAAATATTTATTTACTCATTACACAGTACATTTCTGGATCTTGCAGCCATAGGCAGCTGCAGAGGCAGATGGCATCAGCATATTCAACAAGGAACCAGAGATATTCATTGACAACAGGGCCATGATAAATGCTAACAGGATTATGTTGGAATGTGTCTTCTCACAACCTTAAGGATTTAAGGACAATTCTGAATACTGGGGTGCTAAATGAAAGAAAATAGCCAGGCTTGAATATTCTCCCTAAACGGGATTTCCTGTCATCGTTGTCAGAGAGAGCACTGACATCGATAATATCACCCCATAAGTAATTTCTTACCTTCTAGGGTTTTTTTCTATTTTGATATGACTTCCTACTCAAAAGAGCCATCACCATTCTCTACTTCCTCAGGGACTGTTTCTGAGAAAGAGTACTTTTCAGTGCTTCTGGGAAAGGAATTTTGGCTCTTTCTGTAAAAATAAAAAGAAAACCCAAATAGTCAGAGGATGACCGAGATTTTCCACTATGCCTGCTTCTCCCTGTTTCTGTACCTATCCGTGTTTCTTTAGGTCATTGAGCAAATAAATATGCCTAGAAAACACTCCCATTTTATTGAGCCTAATCCATAATGGGTAGTGCAACAACCCATGGATTCCAAAGGAACAATTCTTTTTAAACTGATCAGACTTCTGTCCTTTTAGATCACACTGAATGATCTAAAATAATTTTGGTTTTATTACATTGGCTATTCAGTAAAGCTGGCAATTAAATATCTGAAAGTTTGGAAAGAAAGGCAAGCACATGCTCCATGCAAAGTTTATACACAACTCTGAAAACTAGAGCTGTCTTGTTACTTATTTTTAAGAGATAATATTTGGCATTAATATTATTAATCTTCTGGCACTCTTGGAGCACTTCACTAACAGCAGGAATATATTTTTCTAATATTAATTAACAAGATATAGTTACTAGGTAGTTTATCTAGACTGTACAGACTAGTAAACTGCAACACAGGAAAAATCGTTATTTTTTTTGAGGTCACACAGTGGATCAAGCAGAGGAAAGATGTCACAGATGAGATAGTTTCTAAGGCTCTTTCATCCATCTCATTAAACTGACAATTCTCATTTCAAACTATTTGTATTCTGTTACATGAGGACTGGTATTTAGAAAGCATTTCTTTTGTTTGAAACAGAGAGCAAAGTCACTTATGTAGCAAATGACCAAGGCCTAAACACTCCCAACCATTAGAAAGGTGGGTTTGGATTGTGCAAAACAACCTCATTTGCTGCACAAGCTGATTTACATCTGCAATTATGACAACTGTGGGCATAGCTGATGACACACATTTTAACTACCTCCTTTGCATGAACAATTATGTTGTTAAATGTGCAGCATGCAGTGAATTGCACCCACAAAATCAGAGGCTGAGATTAGGCCTTTTTAAAAGAGCTAGGCCTTACAAAGCGCCAGATAATTGTATACCCCATGAAAGAGAAGAGGGGGTTTATTTCATGACAGTTTTTAAGAAAATGGGACCATTTAAGTTAATTATCTATGTTGGCTCATTTGAACACCTGTTGGGTTTAATTCACCAGCACCTGGTGCCAACTGTGGGTAACAGGCCTGGGGGTCATTAATTGACAGATTATGTTGTTTATGTTTCTTTTTTTTTAATTTCAACTTCTTTTTTTTTCCTATTCAATTTTTAGTAAGCAAACTTTAGCAGGATTCAAGATAAAAATGCAGAGATAACCAGCTACTCTTGGAGAATGCAATAAAGTATTTTTTCCACGAACACATGTAACATACAAAGGTTGAAACCTGATGAGCATCCATAGTCTGCTTATCTCACTGACAAATACACCAGTTTTAAAACACCAAGGAGAAGAACAGGTTGAAGTGATCATTTTCAAGAATCATTCAATGCATTAGTCTGGAATATTTTAAATAGGGATCTTAGGGGACAATAATTCAGTTATCAATTCAGGGGGAAAAAATTAGCTAACACCAAGAGCAAGAAACAGAACTGGGAAATTCTTGATTTATGATAATTGTACATTGAGAATACATTAATCATTCCACCGACTAAAATGCTGTAGAGGTAAACATAAAAACCTGCAAATTAGGTATGATACTCAGTAAATGGAAGAAAAGATGCCTGAAAATAATAAAAATCCCTCTGATACTATTGGAAAGTCAAGAGAGAGAGAAAAGTCTTGATGCATAGAGAAGTCTTAGAGTCTAAAAGCAAGCCCAATGTAACTATGGAATTAAAAACAATAAATTGGCTCTGCTCCAAACTGCCCAGAACTGCCAGGGTATAGAGGTGCAAGTGCACAAAAAGATCCAAATCCAGAGAGCTGACAAAATTTAAGATGGGTAAGTGAGAGCTCTAAGCAGATTTCTTCTCAGAATTGTTAGGCAGCCTTAGGGATCTCAGTACTTCATTGAGTCAATTTTTTCGAGTCTTCACATACTTTTGGAAATGTGTTTAAATAATTTGCAGAACAGATACACAGGTGTTTTGCTGAACTGGAGTTGCAGTTCAGACACAAGAGGATCTGAGCTTTAGGTATCTGGCTTCCTTGTAAAAATTGAAATGAAAAGAAACAAGGGATTTCACATGGTGTACACATAAATTTTATATTTCAGGGTCTTGCTTTTCCTCTTCAGTCAAGCATACTCACATACCTGTAAATTTCACCAAAATCACAGCAATAATACAGAATTTTAAATCAAAGCTCACAATCAATATGCTAAAAAGCTCTTCTGATAGCAATAAAAATCAACACAGGAGAAGAAAAAAAAAAACTAAACCACCCTACTATCTGAAAGGAAACACCATCTTCCATTAAACCACAGCTAAGAAAATATCAAATTCTCTGGGTGAGAAGTGAACAAAATGAGGTAGAATATTCTTATAGTTAAAATATATCACAATCCATACAATATATAGTTGGAAATGGAATAGAGATTATTTTTTGAATGCAGCTTAAAATAATTGGAAATTATAATATCAAACTAAAGCATATGTATCCATAAAGATATTTATTGCAAAATTAGATTTACTCTATGTTTCACGAATATTATACTCATTGTATATGTAATGTTCTGTGCAGATAATGCAGAAATACCATTTAGTGGTAATACAGTCTTTGTGTTTCTTAGAAACTTAAAAATATTCTACTATCCTGTCATCTATTTGGCTCTTACTTTTCAGCAGATGTAAGAATTTAAACGTGTCTGGAAAAGTTTTAACTGGTACAGAGATCAGCATAATCAAAACTAGTAACAGGACTGCATTAATTACTATTTCTGGTAAATAATTAATCTTCAACCCTTTGCATAGCCCCCGGCCAAAACTCTATATGGTCTCAAACTGACAACACATAAACCTCCAGAGGTATCTACTAACTTGAATTGAGCTTGAGGTGATTTGTTTAGCTCCAAGAACACAGCAACTTTTAAATTAAAATTTTTATTGTTAAAGTATTGTTCTGGAATATAAAATTGCTGCACCTATGTTTGAAATGCCAGTTTTAATCATAGAGAATGACTTGTGACTTCATAAATTTTTGGTACAGATGGTAGGGATTTCCTGGTGGGAGACTGTGGTGCCAAATGCATTTTTCTCCTGTGCAGAAGCTCATGTGTCACATGGCTCCAAGGGGTTAATTTTTTTACACACAGAATTCTCTACATGATAATGCACTTTCATGTTCCCCATCTGGCTATTGTAAAATCACAGAGGCTGTGAAGGCACAAGCTTGAAGTAGAAACTGGTGTCCTGGTTTTCAATGGTCCTGAGGATCTGCAACTCCTGCTGAAGTAAGGAGGGAGCCACAGGTGTTCCATAACTCTGAAACCAAGGTCCTTAGAGGATAATTTCAGGAGCATTTCTTTAATAGTTTGGCATAGTGAGACTTTTCACTTAAGTGTCACTTGAAGTCCCCATTTCTTATTTTTATGCTCCTCTAAAAGCCTAGAGCTCTCACTAGAAACAGAAAAACATTTAGGGCTGCAATATGTAATATATGTGAAAACCAGAATGTCAGTAAAGCAACTGGGGGGCTTTGGATAGAAGATACAGATGGAATGTAGAAAGTATGGAGCAGGAAAAGACTCTCCTTCACCAGCTGCCTACTGAAGCTGAGGAGTAAGTTTTTATAGGAGTGAGTTGGGTATGTGGTGTTTAGGTGCCAGTTGGGGTTAAACCATGAAAGTCCTTTTTGGTGCCTGGTGCGAGGCACAGAGGGTTGAGTAATAGACAGCACTGGCTGATCACCTACAGGAAAGGCTGAAGCATGAAGCTAAAATCACTGTCTGAAGCACTGGCTCAGCCAGAAAATTTTCCCTTAAGGCAGCAATTGAAACTGTTATAAGTAGATCAGCTGGAGGTACCAACGGCTTCAGTGTATTTCCAGAGCTCATTTCTGATGGTTTCTGACCCAAGGATGTCTGTAGGCCTCAGAGTGCATTCCCTGGCATGAGGCAATTCTGTCATCAGCATATGATGACCACACCTCAACATTAGAAACAATTCAAACATGATGAAAAAATCTAAAATATAGTTCTGCTTTGAAACCAATGCTTAAAGTTGTTGCACATTTACTGTGGAAGTGCAAATGGAAACCAACCAACCAAACAATTTCAGTGCAAGTGGAAACCAACCAATACAGGGTTGCATTTGGGGGTGTTTTGTAGATAAGATAGCCAGTCTACTACCTACCTCCTAAAAGAAGAAAATTATTGCAAATTAAAACCTACTGTGTCTGAAATGTTGTGTAGGATGGAGAGAAGGAATGGTTTACTATGAACTATAAGAAAGTCTTGTTACATGCAATGATGTTCATATGAAAATTAGTCTCAAGCTCCATGAATAAACATAGTGAGAAGTCATGAAATCACATGGGTGGCAGTTTTCCATATCTTCATTTTCATGGAGCAAAGACAGTGTGGTACTCATAGTATGGCAGGGCAGAGCTAGATGAAAATTGCCTCATTTTCCAGGCCATTGTAGAGTTAGACATTTGGTTGTGGCTATTCTCCCACACGCAAGAATGCAATGAAACCTTGGGAAAAAAGCTTCCTGTTCAGCTCTACTCAATTAGCAGGAAGGAAGAAAGCTGCAGGCTAGTCCAGAATGGCTCTTTTGTAGAGGAAGGCGTGAAGCAAAACCAGTGCTCCATCTTGAATAGAGATAGCTATTTATCCTCCCACATAGCAGAATACTTCACAGTGATTCACAGGCATTTCTGTTTCTAAATGGTACAGAACCCAGCTAGGGAAGAAATTAGGGTTTGCTATCATGGGTTATCTTTAAGTAGCAGCTATGCCCATTCCCTCTTTTTTAATTTCAACAACAAAATAGCACAAGTGTTCCATGAGACAGCTGAAAGTTCAGTATTCTCACAGTGACAAGATCTGCAGCCCAACCAGCAAGCTGGGAGCTCCCAGCTTCCCTTCCAGCACTACATTTCACTTGCCTTCAGAATGGCCCTGTAGCTCAAAGTTCTTTTTTTTTAATCAAAAAAGAAAAGAAAAAAAAAGTTTTATCATTGAATTAATCAAACTTGACCCAAACCCATATTTCTATATTATGTCAAAACCTGTAAGAAACCAGGTAAAGTTGGTTTGGGCAAAGAATACAGTGTAAAGATTCTCTTAGTTAACTGGTTTATCAGAAGCCCATGGGATACAAGTAAAACATGCTAATGGATTTGGGAGCTTTGGATCAGACCCCGAACAAGTGTTATGATGTTTAGATGGCATTTTTTTAAAATTTTCCAACCTACTGGATTCCACTGAGGCAATACAGCAACTTTACATACCATAAAAGTACGGGGTACAATACAAGGGAAAGAAACTGCATCTCCTCAAAATTCAGCTATCCACTGCTTATCAAGCAACTCATTAGCTGTGATTTCGTGAACAGCATCAACTTTCAGAAGTAGTTTCAAAACTCATTCTTCTAGGAATGAAAACCACAACTTTAAACCTCTCATTTCTACTAACAACAAGACACATTATCAACTGAGTGCTTTAATACAGCAGAGACCTTTCTTCTTACAGTGCTATGAAATTCATTCACAATATCATTTATGTCAATTTATTTTTAACATCAATTTTGCTTTTCAGAAAACATATACTACTTAAAAGCTAAGAAAAATATCACAACTACTGTAATTGTGGAATTCATTGCAATGTAGTCAACACTTATTCTGTGAGAGCATTGTGTACTTACCAGCTTTGGTAACTATTTCCCATTCCAAATTTTTCAAAGCAGAGGTCCTCCCTTCTTATTATTTTAAAAGCTTTTCTTCCAAGCCTGCTGTAAAAGGTACAAGAAAATTAGGGTCAGTGAATGAATACCTACTATTTTTCACTAAAACTGTGTATTATGGGATCACTCCGAAATCAAAAAGTTGGCAGGACTGGGAAAACTTCAGAGAACTCTACAAAAGTGACTCAAGTTCTAAAAGCATGTCTCTCAGAGAGATTTAAAGGAAAAAGGTTATGAGGTTAAGAGGTGATTTAATCTTTGTAACTAGGTTTCCACATAGATAAAAAGTAATTGCTGTTGTATGGATTTTTTAAGTAGTAGCCAAAGGTTTACTAGGAAACAACTGAAGTACCAGCTAGGAAATATTAAACTGAACACACAGAGTATTTTACTCCCTAATTCACCCACCCAAATCCCTTGGCTAACTTTCTGCCATTGTGTGCAGTGTTTCTATCTCAGAAATGATGTTTACTGCACACACTGGGTACTTATCATTTCTTTCTATTCCATGTCCAAGTAATATCTTCCATCAAACATTTCAACAGTTCTGTACTAACAACCACTACATTGAAGTGATAAGAACCACCAGTAATTCATGGGCCAATGTTTTTAGACTAGTGGGTTAATAACAGTCACAAGAACTGAAACAACAGCCACAAGACAAAACAGACCACTCTCAATTTGGGCACTGGAGACCCAGTGACATGTCTTTCTAATAACAGGGTTTAGTTCAAACAAATCATGGATGCATTACAAGAGTTCCCAGATACTTTTTTATTCTGTAAGCTTTTATTCAGGAGATTTTTTTATATGTCGAATTAGTCATATATAGAAGGCACTTGTATCCCTAAAGTCAACTGTGCTGATATTCAGAACTCAGCTCTAAATTCTTAAAATCTATGAAATGTGTTAAAGTCTCAGTCTAGGATGTTATTCTTCATAGAGTAAGAGTAAATTAAAGCAACTCAGATTCATAGAAAAATATTTTTCAGAACAAAAAAATAAAGCAGAAATACCGAGAGAAACAAAGCATAATTTTCAATTCTTCACTCTTTGTTCTGCTATTTAGATGTATCTCCTTTACCTATGTAGTGTGACTGTTGCTTTGTTTGGCCACATCAAATGTTATTTATCAATAGAAATATGGTAATAAAAAAGACATGTCAGAAAAATGTGAAAACCTACCGTAAGTGTCTATATTAAGAGTACCCATATTCATAAAAATATATCTAAGCTGCGTTCTTGTCCTGTATCTAATTTCTGTTCTTTTGAGTAAAATATTTGAATAAATGTGGTATCTGTATCTTCAATTTAATCTTTCTTTGTCATCTGCTTCCTTTACACTGACTCTATTCATAACGATGTGGAAACAATTAAATAAGAAAAAAAGAAACGTATTAAACTAAAACAAATTTATTCCTATAAAAAAAGAAGATTCAATATCAGACACCTGGTATTGGGTTTCTGTGACTATGTACCAGCACGGGTATGAACCAGAAACATCAACTTTAAATGATTATTAGAGAATATACTTCAAAAGTAAGTATTGATCTGTGTTTTAATAATCACACAGAATGGAAAACTGTATCATGTGGTCTGTGTTTTCAATCAAAACTAACAAAGATTAAACTCCTAATAGATTTTACATCATACTATCCATGCACAAGTGACTTGCAAGAATTATATAGCAAATACTTTTGAGAAACTGATACTCCTTTTCATGACCATTTAAAACAAACAAAAAAAGAAGCTAACTTCATCAAATAAATTATTTGCAACAAATAATTTTTTTTAGTTCTATTCCCAAAACGCAGAAGTCAGTACTGAAAAATGTAGTTGTCAAATCCTGGTGAAGGATGCCTGTCACTTTATATCAAAGCAAAACACTGTGTTGTTCCATTCACATGGTTTTAATTTTTAAGGTAAAATATAAAATTAATATTTTGGTGCATTTTCCCCAAAACTTTTAATCTCAAAATATCTTTGACAAAAGTTGAGGTTTTCTTTTATCCTGCAGTTCTCCTTCCCAGTCTCCCTCAGGACTTAAATCCACATGGAACTCAATTTAAGGAACAGAAAAGGGGCAGAATGCATTCATTTCAGGACATGATACCCTAAGTATTGGCTGGTGACAATGCCCATTATTCTGCTATGCACAAATAGGACTAAATTCTCTCCAGACTAAGGCAGTGACAGACAACAGATAACTTTAGCTGAAGAAATCAAGTTAAGTAGGTGAAACATATCATATGGCACCTCGAAAATCTGTGAAGAAATTTTCTGTGCCTTTAGAAAGGAGCAAGAATTACCACACTTTCTTAATAGGTTTCTTATTGCTGTAATGCAGGAAGTAATTTATTAGGCATCCCAGGTTTCTTCAGCTGCACAAAGGTTTTTGAGAACTACTGTGGGGGCCAAAGCACACCTGGAAGAATGAGGAAGAAATCCAATAGTGCAGATTGCCCAGGAAAAAGAATCCCCTGACCCTTTCCTATTAGACCGCAGCACACAGGCCACACTCTCGGAGCATGACAGGCAGCAGGACTCTTGCTGCTCTAATCCTTCAATGTGCTGGCACACTTTTGTATTTTAATGGATTTTCTTTTTGCTGGTTACTATTGTGGATGCTTCTATGTGTTAAGATAGAAATTAAATGGGAAGTGTAGAGCACACCTTAGATTGCACATAAAAATCCACCAGGCTGGCCTTACCACACTGTGCAGAGGAAACTCTGCATTAACAGAGTTCTAGAGTCACCTCAGAGCTTGTGTCCCCATCTAGGTGCAGACACAGCCTGTGGTGGCAATAACAGCCCTGGCACCAAGATGGAATATGCCATCTACATGGACAAGGGAGCCAGGGCAGCCAGGGATTTAGCAGGGAAGCATTAGCTGGAGCCAGGAAGGGTCAAAGTGACACTGGTGGCAATAATGCCACTGACAGTATCCTTAAGCCATTAGAGGAGCACCAGGAGCACAAGCCATTATTCAGGGTGGGAAGAAAAGCAATTTGCAAAAGCAGAATTAAAATCAGAAGATGATCTTATGGCTTTTGTATTACTGTTTTCAAATTAAGCAATAAAAAGGAGTGTGAATTGCATTCTATTAATTTATACACGGTGTTTTCATTCTTGGGTAGTCAACACAACAAGGGGTGAATTAATGCTACTTTGTTCTGACACTGTTGTGATTACAAAATGCTAATTTTAAGAAATATTTATATTGCTAATTAAGGAAGAAGGTCAGAAGTTCTAAGCTCCAGCTGCAATCAACACAGTTCACTGCTCTGAATTTTACAAGTTCTGAGCTGTGAATTGTGCTGATTGCAGGCGCAGCTCTGGATTCTTATTAGCCAGTCAAATCACCCCAGTTCTACCAAACATTTTGTAATATACTCTACTATGTTTTACAAATCCTAGTGCTATGATGTAGACATTAATATCATTAAGTACAATAAAACTCAATATGTATCAGCATAAATTGTGCACGTGGATTTTAGAAACAAAAAAAAATGAATAAAAATAAAGGTAATAAAGCTATGAGCAGTTCATTGCACTGTCACAAGAAGAAAAGTGAGCTAATTGTACAGAAAAGAAGCTGAGGTACCAAAATAAAGTGAAAAGAAAAATCAAACTAAGAAAATCCAGAAAAGAGGAGGGGGTGAAACCGTGTCTGTATCCACATGTCCTTGTACAGTCTTAGGTTGTAAAAGAACCCAAATGTATGCAACAGAAGCAAATCACAGAACAGAAATAATAACCAATGAAATCATGGTCATGGTGTTGTAAAATATTGGCATCAAAACATTATCTGGTGGCAACTGAGAGAAGTAAAACACAAAGTGGGGAGAAAAAGCATGTAAATGCATTATGACAGAAAAACATCCCTGAAAAAAATGTGACTTTTTGGTTGCATCATATGCACAGTAATGTACATCCTTTACAAGAATTCATTTTCAATTACTGGAGTACCTTTTCATATTTTTTAGCTGGTATAGGTGGGTTAAGATTTTTCAGAGAGGAAAAATTATTTTGTAGCCAAGACAAATGCTCTAAATTATGAAAGACTTCAATATAAATATCCACATAGTCTTACAACCGTAAAGTTTCGTTTCTTCATCTTATACCAGCAAACTAATAAACTTCCAAGAGACACAGTTTACCTGTACAAGGAGACCTGGCAGCCCTGGAACAACTCAGTTCCAGAGTTACCACAGTCAGAGGTGGACAAGAAAAGTCTTTACCCTGATTGCACAGTTTGAGCAATCCATGTCAGAATTTGACCAATAATCTGTAAATCAACTACTCAGTCTTCATTTATAGATCCACACAACAATGGAAAAGAGAGGCCTAACTCTCAGTTCGATTATATGGTGTTTCACTGCAGTATTCTCTTATTTGCAGACTGTTTAGTGGTCCATAAATCAAATACTCAGTTTTTAATACTGAACTCTATCTTTTACTTCATTTTGCATAGAAATTTTTATTGCTTACATACAAGCAATTATAAAAGTTCACTCTTTTTGAAGATTTAGCACACAGGCTTATTTTTTATTTCAGTGCAAAATTGTAAGTACTTGTATTATAAATGGGTCTGTACATTTTATATTACTTTTACAAGCTACTTACAGCATGTACATAATGACACCTGTGCTCCAAATGTCACACTGTTGGCTGTAGTCACTGGCACTGATAACTTCATGGGCTGCCAACCAAGCAGAAAAAATAGTATTAATAATAGAAAAAAAAAAACTTTTAAATGCTTAAACACAAAGCATGAAGAATGTGCTGATGTGGTATAATTTATTCCCATATGTAAAGAGGAACCAACAGCAGATGTTTAAATGAATAATGTACAGGCCTTAACAATTCATGCTGATGTGTCCTCACTTTTATCATTTAGCTGTTAAGGGGGTGGTGACATTGTGACATTAGCTGTGTGATTAAACTTAGTACTCTTCTTCTCCACAGTAAGTTATTAAAGCAGCATTCATAACACACTGACTTAAAGTACTGCAAGACACCTCATGAACTTGGTTTTCTACCAGACATAAGGGTAGCATGTAAGAACACAGAGTTTTTGCAAAACATGAAGTCTCTGGGTTTTTTTGATCATATCAGATGATTAACAAAATCTGTGCCAAAATACTCTCAAATAAAAATTTTCAAACCTTCTATTTCAGTCCTAGATTAAAATTCACAAATTAGAACCTATTCACTACTCACTTTATATGATTTCAGTCCTTGTCAGTAAGACCTTGGTTTGGGGCCATCTCAGTGAGATTCTATCTGCTGCATGGTGGGAGATGTGGTTGAGTTCACAGCAAGATCTATGGGTTTTAATTCCAGAATCAAAGAAGCTGACATACTTAGTCCCAGTAAGGAACAAAATATAAGAACCTTCACACAATGGAAGGGGAGATCAACAGCGAATATTTTACTTGGTGTTTTCCCATCAAATCAAAAAAGCCTGTTGAACTGTGATCTCAAATTTTTTTTATGTCTTAGGTAGGCACCAAGCTTCAAATATCTAATGATTAGGACAAGGATCTTGAAATAGTTAACTTAATGATTTGATAATACCACAACTGGTAAATATGATTTTAAAGGAAATTCTAACCAATAATATTGTAAAACTGGCCAAACCTGCTGTAGGGACTCATTTTTAATCATTTTGACAACTTTTTAAACTATCAGTAGTTCATGCTGTTAATATACTAGGAAAACTTACAAAATTATATACATTTATATCCTACACAAAATAAAATTACCAACTCAGGAAGTTAGTAATTTCCTTAAAATAAAGTGAATAGAAAAATCAAACTAAGAAAATCCAGGAAAGAGGAGGTCATGAAACTGTTTCTGTACCCACATGTTCATATACAAAGTCTTAGGTTATAAAATAACTCAAATGTATGCAACAAAAGCAAAACAATCACAGAACAGAAATAACAACCTTTTCTTTACTACTAAACCAGTCTGATTCAATTTTGAATTTCCATGAGCCTCACACAGAACAAGGGAGGATACAAAAAATGAAAATAAGACCAAAAGGAAAACATAAGCATAGAGGGGCAAAATCAGAAAGAAAAAATGTGAAGCAACTAGGCAAGGGATGTAACTCCAAATGAAATCATCTACAAGAGTATGAGTGGTGGGAAGACAGTGAATAAAGACAGTGGTGCTGTATTCAACCAAGAACGCAACTGATTGATGATGCTTAGAAGGCAAATGTATTTAATGTCTTCTTGCATCAATTTAAACCAAAATGTCAAGTGCAAGCAGTAGATAGTCCAATCAATATCAATGACAAAGGGGCAAGACCTCTGTCTTTTACAGAGCAGAGTAAGGTTAGCATGTACTTGAGTTGGAAATTTTAAAATCAGCCATAACCAATAAAATTCATTCTGGAGTACTTTAAAAGTGACAAGACTTTTCAGAGCTATTAGCTCTTTGAGAACCATTAGTGGAAGGCAGATAAAATACTTGAAAACTGAAAAAGGCAATCATGGTATTTATCTGTAAAAGAGTAAAAAAGCTGGCATCAAAGAATTATTGAAGTATCCCATTAACTCCCAGGAAAATACTGGAATTAAAAGGCACCTAGAAGAGAACAAAGAGGTGAGTAACAGATATTATGAACCTGTCAGGAGCAAATCTCCATGAGCACAGGCTGACAGGCTGTGGGGTTGCAAGAGGAACATAAAATGTCACATATTTCTATTTTAGTAAGGATTTTGATACTGTTTCCCTGAAATTATTTTGTAATCCAAATTACTGTGTTTAATGTAATAATTTAATACATTGAAATATCACAAGAGCAATGCACAGGTCCATAAAAAATGCTTCTCAGAAAAAAAGCGTAACTTGTTTGTTGTCAAAGTGGAAGGCTGTGTCAAGACATGTTTTGCAGTTGTCTGTCCTCTTTAAGGAACAAGAGACCAAGAGAGAAGTGAAATAACAGATTGCTGGCAACAGGAGGATGCCTACCTGTTCTTGATATCTGTGCTGCATAGGGGAGGAAATAATAGTCTGAAAATGTGGATTGCAGTTGCACCCTTTTCCTTTTCCCATGCACAGGATTCCACCACCTCCCTTCAGTCAGCAAGAGCAATTACGTGGCTGCAGGTGAGTCAACCGAAACTTTATAATGAAAAAAGTGATTAGATCATGGCCTGCAGGTATAAGTTTAAGCTGATTGTCAAACTGAAGGTTCAGGGCAGACAGCAGGAAAAATTTCTAGGAGGATAATGAAGCATCAGAATAGAGTGCCTGGGAAGATTATGGAGTCTCCATTACTGGAGGTCTTTAAGTACACTTTGCACAAATATTCATCAGAAATGACCTCGGTACAGCTGCTTCTTCCTTTGGACAGAGAAATAAATCAAACAACTCAAGGCCCCTTGCAGTGATGAGACTATGTTTCTGTCATGATTGGTAAATTGGAAACTATCCTGTACAGCCCCCTCACTTAAAGAATATATAATGCTACTAGTATTTAATAAATCAGAATGTTGGAAGAACTAATTATCTTCCCCAAAAAAGGATTTCTTTTTTGCTTCTGTTTGTAATGAACAAGCTGTGAAATTTGCTGGTATAAACTGTTGAGGAAATGACTCCACAGAATTTAAAAAATGAATGCTATGTTGAATAATGGAGTGAAGTATGTTATAGCATGCAGTATA
Source organism: Agelaius phoeniceus (assembly GCF_051311805.1). NCBI lineage: Eukaryota > Metazoa > Chordata > Aves > Passeriformes > Icteridae > Agelaius > Agelaius phoeniceus. Next base: position 12,845,431 of record NC_135270.1, on the reverse strand, counting down.
AATCAGAAAAGGTTACAAATCTTTTTGTTATGGAATGCAAAGGTTTCATTGCCTAAACAGACAAGGGAAAAGCCCTGAAAGGCATGTAAATTGGGCAGGCTACATCATCATTACCTGCTTTTGTGGTGTTGGGGGTTTTTCAATTTCTGTTTCGCCACCAAATATTAATCAGTCCCATACTCTGGGGTAGTCACATTTTTGGGATGGAAATTGTCTTAAAAAATTGGTTATTATTTATTCCCATTGTTTAGGGAATGCTTATATTTTTCTTCATCACATCAGAAGTCACAAATTAGCGCTATGTCACCAGAGGGAGGTTACCACCAGAGTGATGCAGAGTTAAAAGAAGTCTTAACCAAAAAGGTAGTACTCATCAACTGTCCATAAAGAGGATATTTTGAAAGATGTGAAAAAATGCTAATTTTTTTATACAAGATAGAGTTTTATCCTGTTTGTAAAGCCTTATTCAAGTGTAATACAAGAAGAAGTCAAATTCTTCAGAATACTTTTACATGTTATACTTTTCATATCAAAGTCTATGAGACAATACATACATTTGAAGATATCAGTATCTGTGAGTTCAGGAAGGAATGTCCTGATACTGAGAGGTGGCTGGAAAAAGAAGGTCTTTCTATACATATTAACAAAACTTCATCTCAGCCCCATGCCAGTATGCACCTGTGCCATGTACTCGTGGGCCATATGGAAGAACCTCTCTCAACAGGAACAAGCCACGTCTGGATTTGTCCCATCATTCTGTCTGCATATCCTGCCCAAAACCAGAAAATCATAAAAATCCAGGAAGACTCTCACAGCCAAAAATAGGAGGGTGTGAACCTTAGCCTGACATGTAACATTAGCTTCCTCAAGCCTGAAAGTCCAAAGTACTTAAATGTTGGTTTTAGCTGATTTTTATTTTTAATATCACATTGTGTGATGGACCTCTCCTTTCCTGTAGTCACATTATTGCTGCTGGCCACACCAGCTTTGGGACTTGGTTCTGTATTTTCCACTTCTCCCAATAAAGTCACTCAGGAGTTATTCTCCTCTAAAATGAGAGGAACAAGCAAAGTGAGGAAAGATCTGACCTCATTCACAGGATGGAACATAGAAGAAATACTTGCCCCTTGCAGGAGAGATGACAGAGTGTGCTAGTTTGCTGTTCCAAATGGGTACATAAAGCAAGGCCATGAAAAAAGAACAGCTGGCCATGGTTGTTTCTATTGATAGAAGAGGTGAGTTGACTGAAAGGATGGAAAACCTGTGGAAAAGACAGAAAATTTATCAATGCCTTACCTACCTTCTTTCAGGAAGAAAGGCACACACTGCCCTAAACTGAAGGGTACAGAGAAATACACAATGTGTCTTAAAATGACCATGAGATTATAAAAAAATACATAGATCTAAGAAACAGTTTTGCAGTCTGGATTTATCCATTATAATTACTGAGTTGCCCACTTCAGTGTCTAAAATGCTCCTCAGCCTGGAGTCTTCTATCCCAGAGAGTAAATTCCTCATCCGACAATTCCGTTGTACAAGATGATGCCTACATTTCAACAGTAGCTACTACTAAATAGCAAGTTAGTGATGCACAATTAACACATGATTTATAAAACATCAAAGACTATCTTCTTCAATGCAAAAAAAGAGGTAAGCATATTGAACATTGTGTTTAGGTAGCAAATATTTATTAATATCAAAAGAATCCTATAATATACTTGTATTTCAATCAAATAGGCCTTTTTTCTGAATTACTAACAGATTTGCTTTAAATTGAAAGCATTCCTAATTTAAATATTAATTACATTTCACTGTAATTAATAGCTAGCATCTGCTAGCTTCCTGTACCTAATGGCTTGGGACTATGCAAATGTAGATCTTCATGAACAAGGTATGGTTACTTTAAGGATTTTTTTTTAATTGACCAAGAAATGTGCTTACAGTTTAAAAAAAATACTCTTTTCAACAGTGGCTCTTAGCTTCCAAATGATTTTTTTCCATAATAACACCATTTAGTAACTCATTTCAAAACCTACTAATAGGTATCAAAGTCAGGTCTCCCAGTAATACCTGGATATTAAAAATGGTTCTTGAAGCCAAACTGTTACAATTTTCATCTTACCTTTATGTTTAATTCCACTTCATTTACTTCATTGATGTCACTGCTTTTAACAAAAATGTTTTCCACTTTTAGATCTCTGCAAAAAATACCTGCCAAAAGAGAGAAATAAAATACTATCAGTTACAGTGAACATATTCTGACAGAAATATTTTAAAATCTTTTGATTAATTCCTATGAGCAGTTCCCATGCATTTTATTCTAAACTAGTGGCAGTCTAACAAAAACCATCTTCCTCACTTCTTCCAGGAAGTCATACAAGAATTTCAAATTTTGAAATATTATTCCTCACCACAATCCTGTAAGAAAGGCAAAAGTACATAATGGTTTGGTCTTTTAAAATCAGATCATCTGGCATCATCTAACAAAAAAAAGTAGAGTGCATTTACCAAATTTGCACATATTTTCACACCTGAAATTCATTTTTAAATACCAAACCAGCCAAGGGTTTTTGCTGTTTTGATGAGGGCCCAGAAGAAACAAGGCCTTATAAAAGGTACCATTCCATAATGCCATATAACTCTCTGGAAAAAGAGGTAAAGGAAGGGTTCCTAAAAGCACTATATTGTAAGAAAGAGTTTAGTCATTTCTTTGCAAAAAACCTCAAGAATTGCAAGTCCTTCACCATCTACAAAATCCAAAGTTTTGACTGGATAGATTAATTCTGTTGTGGACTGTGCAGAATTGCAGTGGTTCTGTGTGGTGGATGAAAATGCTGATGTTCACTGAACCTTAAATGTAACATATGCTGTGAGGAAGTATCACGACCAATCCACTTCTGCTTTTTTACCTCCTGTAATACACTGCGCACTTAAAAACTGAACTAAGTTAAAGTTATAATGCAAAGCAGTTGCAAGCTAAGAAATAATAACACAGTTATTGCCACAGCTGGTTCAGAAAGAGAAGTAAAAGAAAATGGCAGCACATATTGCATCTGTAAGAAAAATAAAGTTCTAAAAATGCATTCATGTAGTATATTTTACTTCTTCTTTACTGGATTATTTTTATCCTATGAAATAAATAATAGATAAAATATCAATCAGTAACTGTTTTTAAATGTATGAACACTCAAAATCAATGAACATATGGGAGAAACAGAGGAATGTAATTATAGTTTTTGTGCAGAAATGTTATTGCTGAAGCAAGGCTTTGAATGATGCGTCCTGTCTCATTTTCTGCAAAATGCCCTTTACCACAAAGCATTTTTTAAGTTCTCCATCTTCACACAGCTCCATTACAAGCTATGTCTGCTAATATTAATAAAAGGGAGAAGGTAATGATTTTGTTCTGAGTTTAGTTTCTTCTAATATAATAACAGTATATAATTAATTGCAATGCTGCAGCTGTAGTGATGACCTAGAACCCCAATGCACTTAGTATTTTATGGACAGAGGGCAAAGGACAATTGACCAGCCACAAATATCATCAGTATTGTGTTTACTACAACAAACCCTCAAGCTTTCAAAACATATGCATTTTTAAAATGCACAAAAATACAGTGATTTTAAATCAAGGGCTAAGTATGGATTTAGCTTAAAGCCTCTTCCATTTAATGTTTTAAAAATGGCTTTAAGAAAGCCTGATTACCAACCCCTGAAACAAAGTAAAATGTAACTTTTCAGCAACTAGGAATTAAAACTGTAATACTTCAATCAAATAAGACTTCCAAACAATTCAATATCCCAAGGAAAAAATCCTACACATGCAGCTAACAGCAAATATTGTTTTACACATTCTACTGCAGTACTTATAGTACCTGCTGCCATTGTAAAGTCCTGAAATCTTATCTGTCAGGTCAGCCACAAAACTTTAGGCAAAAATTTTCATTGTGGTACTCATATTGATTTATGAATGGAACACTTTTTTTGTTCCTTATTTTCACCTTACTTTATTGATAAAAACTCAAATAAATACCTAAGAAACAATTGCTTATATCCTTCAAAGGTATTTGGTTACTTTACAATCTAATATGCAAATATATTCTCAATTATTCTTTCTTTAAAGTATAAGAGCCTTAAATTACACAGATTGACAGAAGAGTTTGAATGTTTTCAAAACTTATGCTGCTTTAGGTTTCTTCCACAGGGGCAATGAATGAGACACAAAGAGCTACCTGAAAAACTAAAATAAACATCTCCATAACTGAAAAGATAAATTCTGTATCAAATATGACCTGGTGCTCAAACAGATATTGGAAGAGGAGATTCATCAGATAGTAAGAAAGCTAGGAATAATTTAAAGAATATCACACATCTACAAGATACTTACCCTTTTCCTGAAGGTTTTTTAATGGCTTATTTCTTGACAGTCTTGTGTTTCACTTCAGTTATCATCCCAAGGCTGCCACCATCTAGTTTCCTTCCAAATGGATGAATTCCATCAAAAAAACAGATAATCATAAAAATTACTATTAAAAACTTACTATATTGATTATCCATTAATATAAACTAATCTGAACCTTGCAATCATATGTTCAAAAAATGTTTTCACTATCAGAGAAGCAATCTGATTTTTCCAACAAAAATATTTGCAGTATTTTCTACTCAATATGTTTCAGTCTTCATGCATATTTGCTGTAAGGCTTGGGATCAGCAGCTTGCAGAGTTTGGTACAAGTTTTCTGCTTCACTTTGAAAAGTATCATGAGCTGCCACCTGTCATTGCCTGGAATTCCTCTCTGTTTTCCATCAAAGCCTCATATGATTTCTGGAAAATTCTCCTTCTGCTTTCTAGGAGTGCCCATCCACACTCCAAATCATAGGAATTTACCTCGCTCTTTGCAGGAGTGCATTCCACTGCTTTCAAGAATATCACCAGCTTTCTGGGAAATTTTCCACATATTCCACACTTTCCACAATTTTCCCCATGCCCATAACTTTGCATAAACAAGATTTTTGGGAATTCCCTCTTTGTTTCATAAGACTTCTTTGTGTGCTTTTGGGGAATCCACAGCCAACTTCCTAGAAATCTTAAGTGTGTTGTTGAAAGTATTTACTTTGACTGCTCTCCTCCTTTTTCTACCTTCCACTTTCTAGGCTGTACCACTTTGTTTTTCAGGAAATTTCCCCTTTCTCTGCAGGTATCTTCCCCTGTGTGGTTTTTTTTTTGGAAAAATCTCCCTCTATTTTCTAGGAATTATGTCCCAACTTTCAGGAATTTACTAAATGCTTCCTAGAAAATTTCCCAGTGTCTTTCCAGTTTGCCAGTTGCTTTCCATGCATTTTCCTACTGATTTCCAGAAATTCTACAGGTGCTCAAGAAACTAGACAAAGTGCGTTGGTAGTAACTGTGTAAATGCTATTAGTAAATAAAACATAAAACATGAAAGAGTCATCTTCCATGATGCCTATGGCTTGGGAATTGCAAAAACTGCCTGTAACTGAGAATGTACACATTAAAAACTGCTTTTAATGAAGTGGCAGTTCCTGAATATAATACTGAAAAAAGCCCACAGCCTCCCAGGCATATTTTCTTTGAAAAGAGCGTCATTTAAGGAAACTTTCTCAAGCATTTTCATAAAACTTCTGGGAGATCTAAAAGTGGATAGTGTTTAGATGCCAGTAACACATCTAGAGAGATGTGACATTTTCAATTGCTAGGGCCGAATATCCAATATAATTTGACACTGCTTTTGCAGTAGTGACTAACATACATCTATGGTTACACATCTTCATTTTCCTCCAAAGACTTTGCATGTCCTCCTCCTACTACTCACATTTTCCACATAAGTCACAAAGGCAAATAATTGGTTGCATATTCAGATATTATTAGTTAGGGTGGTAGTTACTTTATAGCCAGGTATATGAATATAAAGAAATGCATATGCAGAAGTGCTCCGGGATAGGAGAACCATTTATGTTGCTTTCCAAGATGATGCATTTAATTCTGAAATTTCAGTTTCAGTGCTTTTTTCAATTTTCTTTTCATATGTACATGTAACAAACTCCTCCAACAAAAGCTTTTAAAGTCTTCAACTGAACAATTTTAAAGTCTTCAGCATGAAAGAGAAGATTATGATACAGGATAAATATGTCTCCATCAATATTAACTACTGCAGGAATGATAAGAAAATAGACTGTACATCAATGACAGTGAACTAGTGAGGAATTAAAGACAATCAACTTCAAATCCAGCTTCAGTCTCAATTTTTTCACCTACCACCTTTATAATGGTATTACCATCTACACACTTTTCTACATCTAGAGGGTAGCACAGTTGAAAGACATCAAGGTGCAAGTGGATGGGAGGAAAACCAGAGAATTGTCCATCAAGTGCAAACTCTGACTCCTAAAACAAAAGCTTTATTTTCAAAACACAACATCTTTAAAGCCTGTAAACCTAATCTAACATTTGTTAGGCTATTGGTAGGTATAATAAGTCCTTTAGAGCATGAATTTCTTCATCAGTTTAGACAGGGGTAAGAAAATATATCTACTAGAGACATTCATGCAGACAAACCTGCAAAAATTGGCTCAATCTTAAAGCATGATATCACATATGAATATCACTGTCATGTCACAATCATGACAACTTTTCAAAAAATTATGTAATTAATCTTATTTTTTACCTTACCTTGAGATAAAAAAATACTGTTAAATGTCTTCAAAAATAAAGCATTTTTTAAAGGTCAGTATTTCAGGTTAATTTGTTCAACTTATCTTCTGATGAATAGATTATTCTGGGCAGTGAAATTTTGTGCTATGGAATTTCTGGCTTGCCTACTGGATGGAACTACCATCCCGTGTTTCCAGGAATTACTTGGAAACCAGCATTTTCCATGCCCATTCCCATCAAAAATAAAGTCAAGTTATCTTTCAGGGGAAAGAGTTGAAAAATATTTTTTTGTGGAAGAGATTTTACTGGGTTTTTTTTTAAATGCTTTTTAAAATTTCTTGGGAAATATAATCTTTACTTTACTTTAGAGAAATGAGTGCTGGTAACTGTAGAAGATGAAGAAGCACCCAGTCTTGAAAACACACCTCAAAAATACATAGGAAAGAAAAGTAGGTCCAATTCCAGTCGCCTTACCTCCTCTCCCCATGTTGGATCCTCTTGTCACACACCTCCAAGTCATGTGTGACTTCTGTGGCAATGGGGACAAAAAAAATCCAGCATTGCTTGGTTCAAATGGAGCTAAGCAGTGTTTCATTTTATGGTCTTCTCTCCACTGCTTTCAGACATCTGTTCAATTTTATATAGTCTGTGCCCAAATTAAATTAAAACACTGAGACTGGCAAGAATGTGTCCACTGCTCAAAGAAGTGGAATGAAACCTGAGAGATGAGGGGGTGGGTGGAACACAAAAGCCTTGTATTCTAACTACAGCTGTCTGCCACACTGACAAGGCACTGGATTGGCATAACACAGCATGCTGGTTTGGACAGCAGATCTGCAAAAACAAAAAACACACAGTCAAAAATGATACTTCAGCTTTTTTAGCTACAGAATCGCTGGGTGCATTCAGAAATGGAAAAAGCAAACATTTTTTTCCACCAGACAGTATAAAACTATAATAGATTCTTCCTTCAAAGCAAATGGTATACAACACATTTTCAGAGGATTTCAAAATACTTCAATAAACCTGGGAAGCTGTTGATCTGGGGCATCCAATAAAAATGAGCTTTTGCATCTAACTGGCATCATGTGAGGACATCCTTCAGCAGTGCTGCCAAAACAGGGATAACAAAAGCAAGGATCTTTGGGTACTCTTGCAATTCCCCTGGAGAGCTGATTTGCAGGTGATTCCTCAAAGTCTACTTTTCTCAAAAAAGAAGCCGCACAAAAAGGCTCAGAGGGAGTTAAAATGCACCAAAGGAGGAAAGCTTAGCTAAACATTTCCAGGCAAGAAGGCTGGATCTCAGCTCCTCCACAGCAGACAACAGAGAAGAAGCAACCCCTGGAAGTGTTGGGGGATTAATAAGCCTTTAACTCTTGGAATACCATCAAGCTGCCCACCTTTATAAAAGAGACTCATTCTACCATTGCACATGGCTACTGCAAGTGAGGCACAGGAAACTGCCTCCAGCTAGCTCAACTCCTTCAGGACAGGGATCAGAGTGCTGAAATTTGGGATCATCCCTCAGCAAGCACCTGCTCCCCACGCTGAGGAGCTGCTGCCCCAAGCAGTGACAAGAGCAACACTGCTCACCTCTGGCTTCAGTCTCTGGAGACCACGAGGGTGTTGGCATTCCAGACACAGGGAGACATCAGTGAGCCCAAAGAGGGATCCAAGCTGCAAGAAAATGGAGAACATTGGCTTAAGCTGAGAGCACACAGCCTGCATTCCCACAGAAAACAAGGAGCAGGTTTTCAGCTGGCATCCTGCAAAATCTCCTCTGCTCCATTGCCTCTGATGCACCTCAGAGATAATCTCAGATGTCATATGAACATCCTTAAGCCCTTTGGTTCCATCCTAGCCCCTCATTTCCCACATCTAGGACTTTTCTATTTGAATGACAGATGACTTATTAGAAAACAATAGTACAAAATACTTACATGGAGACAAAAACTACTTAAGAGAATGTTCTTTTCTGATAGAGTGCTTTTATCATGAGATAACTTCTAATCTCACTCAATAGCCTACGTTTTGCAATTTACATGAAACGTGATTAATACCCTATTTCCATATTTAAGTCTCTGACAATATTAATACTCTTACTATCCTGCTATCTAAGAAATTTTTAACTGTAATATGATAAAGTTATTACAGTTCTTGATTCTCTGAAATGTACCAGGGAAAAAAAAATGTGATAACTAACACAAAAAAGAGATAAGCTTAATAATATGTAGAAATCTTTTTGTTCTCTTGAAGATGTTCTGAAAACATTAAAAAAGGGCTAAAATCCTGAATTTATCTTGCATTTTGCTTCTGAACAAAATTTTTCTATTAAAAAATTCTGACTGGAGTAAAGTCTTCTGTTGATAAATCAATAAAGGATATGGGTTTTTCTCTTTAATATTATCAATATGACAATTCAAGAAAAAGGAGAAATAACTTTCACAAATACCTTTGTAAACCCTTTGTCTAGGCACAAGAAAATACTACAAGTTCAAAATAAATAAATCAACAAAGCAATAAATGAAGTGGGGGGCCTACAGCTCTTTTAATCCTGATTACTGCCAATATTTAAAAAATTAAAAGAAAAAAGAAAAATACAGATTTTACATTAGCTTTGGATTAAGATTTTCTATTCATGATGTTTTAATCCCCTCATGAGAGTCACGTGGTGGGTGCCAGACCCTTGTGGGTGCCAGAACCATAGGGCAAGACACCAGGCAAAGCCTACCTCATCTCTGTATACATAACAGATTATTTTGCAAGCTTCTATTAATCTCTGAAACTAGAAGCTATAACATATTTAATTAACCAATAAAATAATGAGCAAATGGTGTGGCAGACTGCCCCATGGATAGATAAAAATCTCAAACACTCTAGCAGCGAATTATCTGCCTTAGCCACTCAAGGTAACTATGATAAAAGTACATTTTATACAACTTAAAGTTGTATAGGAGGAGCAGATTAATACCTGTCTCTTTTTAATACCATGTGACACAAACAGGGAAAGAGAGAAGGAATTGTTATTTGATGGATTTCAGCACCTAGAGGCATTTCCCTATTACATTTACACTCTGCTTTCTTTTCCTTTGTGAATTTACAATATGACCAAAGAGCAATTTGAAGTTATTTCTTTTCCCAACTCACAGGTATTTGTAGGTGCTTTTGACCAAAGTTAAAGCTGTGAGGGGTCTAAGAAACTGAGGGCTCACATTGATGTATGTAGCTGTTGCTGGTCAAGGCGGACATGCCAAGACACTCAGTGTCCATCAAGGATAAAAATTGGGAACTGGGAACTCCCACTTTGAACTTTCTGGGGTTAGAAGGTGGGAGCTATGTGGCCAATATATTAGAATCTAACATTCTAGATCTTATTTTGTTTCAACTCTTCCATGATTTTTAGCATCTGCAATACCTGAACTTGATTTAAAAAACCAAAGCAAACCAGAAAGCTGGGGTTCAACCCTTACTGATTGTTCTCTTCTACTTTTGGCATATCTGCTTCTAAAATGAGCTAGAAATTAAATCTTCTCTAAGCTCCTTTGGGAGCTGAGAAGTTACACCACCCTCCTGCTACAATTTTCCTTATCTGTTAAATTAAGATAACGTCAGTTATCACAATTAACATTCTAAAATATTATTACATGGCAAATAATTGGTACAGGAAGACAAGTACTGCAAGAGCTGTGAATCCACACGGAGGCCTCATCCTACAATTTTACTTATAAATGAGCAGCACCTAGAAAAGAAAAAACAGGGCCAAGACCTCATTGCAGATTGCATAAAGTAAAGGGTCAAAAAAAAGGCCTGAGATATAAATCAGAACAAATAGTTGATCCTACTAGTTAATAAATTAATATGTAGCCACTTGTGAGTAGTATGTTTTTACCCACAGTTTAAATGAAAAGGATGTAATTCCCAGAAATTGAAAGGTGAGATCCAAGGAAGCCTGTGAGAAATTCTTAGAAAGAAAAGGGTTTATTCCTCAAAAACCCATGTAAAATTTCTACAAAGTACATATAGAATGCCTTAGAAAGCAGAGGGTAAATTTCTTGAACTTGCAGGAGAAAATATCTAGTCAGCACAGAGAAAATTTCTAGAAGGCAGAGAGGAATTCCTTGAAAGCACAAGGAAAATTTTCTAGAGTATACAAAGTAAATTCCTACAAAGCACAGAGAAAAAAATCTATGGAAGATACCTGCCTGGAGGGGAGATTCCTCAGAGAGCACAAAGAAAATTCACAAAACATGGGAGGTTAAATTCGTAACAAGCAGACACAGAGAATTCATGAAAACCAGAGATAAATTCCTGGAAATGAAAGAGCAAATTTCCAGAAGGTGCATAAGCAATTCCTGTAAATTGAGGGGAAATTATCCTGATGCAACAAAGGGGAAAAAAAAAACCAAAAACCACAAAAGAATGTGGGGAAATAATCCTGCAAAGCAATGAGGAAATGTAAGTAGAAAGCAGAAGCTGGCATTTCCTAGAAAGCACAGTGCAAATGCCTGGAAAGCTGAGAGGTGAATTCCTAGAAAGCAGGCTAGGAATTCCTAAAAAGCATATGAACTCTTTCCTAGAGATTCCCAGAGCCAGGTTTGCCCTGTGCAGCACTACAGCCCTTCAACACCTGCATCAGATTTTACCTGAGCAGGGAACAGAAGCACTGGAGTACTGGGCCACCCCTGCCCTAAGTGACAAAACCAGAACAAGAACTTGGCAGTCCAAGCCAAGAGAAAGCCACGGCTTAGGTCAGACACTTCTGGAGACCTTCTCTCCTAGACCAACACATTTGCTTTCTTCTGTAACCACTGAGATCAGAGTCAAAAAGGAAAGGAGGCAGAAGACAGCAGTGGCCTTCCTCTCTGTGTGGTGCACAGCCTCCAAACCTGGACACAGCTAAAATCCTGCTTTCACATGTGTCCCCAAACAGCCCCCCCTGTACCAGGAAAAAAGCAGCTCAAAAACCTCTTTCATTCTCCTCCTTTTTTTTCTCCTCTTGATTTTGTTTACCATTTCTGTGTTATCCCTAAATTACCCTGAGGATGCATAAAAGATATAGTGAACCAGTTTATTATCAGGGATTATAATAATGAGATATCTCTAACACCTTCATCCATTAGCATCTTTTACTTGGAGTTTTAAAATACTGAAATGGGAGATTTTGAGAACCACAAAAAACAAAGGGGCACAAGACTCTTGTTAAATTTCTTTGGTCAGTAAAATAAAGGAGGAAAAAAGTACATGAGGCTCAGCATTAAATTAACTACCCTTATTATATTATAAGGAAAAAAACCTGAAGGGTCTGCTGTGGAGAGTTTGGTTTGCCAGTCTGAAAAGCCTCCAAAGTTAAGAAAAAGCCTTCACTAAAGAGGAAACATTCACGTCTGTGCCACTGAAGACATCTGTGCTATAAAATCTGCTGTGAACAAGTTACAATTTCTGTTCTGTACAATCCTAATGCCTTAGTCCCTGTTACAAAGACAGATCTCCCATTGACAGCATCAGAGGGGGAAAAATGACTGCAGGATTAGATCCTGCATTTCGCTAGTTTTTATTTATGGCCACCTACCAACACCAACCGCTTACCACTTCTAGAACATGTCAAATTACTGCATCCAACCACAGACACTCAAATATATTCATATCAAACTGCCTATAAAGTCAGTGAGAAGGTTCATGAATAAAGAGAAATTCTAGTGACAAGGCACAGGAATCTTAAAGCAACTCAAACTGGCTGTAAGACAAGGGAAAGTCACCCAGTGTGTGCATTAGCACTGAGACCTTGAGTCATCAGTACAAACACACAGACATTTACATGACAATTCTAACAACTGGTCAGCAGCAAACACTCTTTGAATTAAGAAATCTGTCACAAAGAGATGAGAAAAGTCACCTGTGCCTTTCTTTCTTTAGTGACTTCTGAAAAGCCCACAGCAGAACTACAAGTGTGATTAAATAAATGCGGATTTCGGTTACCCCAAAATCTGTATGGTAATTCCAGTGAAGACAGAGTAATCACACTACTATTACACTCAGGTCAGTGGGATCAGGATCAAACCCTAAGTGACTAAAATCAGCAGAGCACAGCATCTGCTAATACTACTGCCCAAAAAATCACAACAAGCCTCAGGCATGCTATTATCAGATTACACAATTTCACTGTCAGGCTGAGGAGTTTTAAAAGCAACTACAAACTGTGGAGGATTTAATTTTCACAGGCAAAGGATCTCTTCTTTCTATTAAAAGGACAAGATCATGTTGTTTCTTCAAAGATAAAGCTTAGTTTTGTTCTTCTCTTGTAAAATGATAGATAGAAACATTCTTGCCCAATACTTTATGAGATAAAACATTTTTATCTGTGACTGGAATGTGGAGAACAGGAAAGCTGGATTTTGTTTGAGAATGCCAGAGAGTGTTTGCCATGCAGAGCCACAGAGATTACAAGATTACAATTACAAGTGACATAACACTGTGAAGAGAATCTGCAAATGACAGAAACAGAGGCCACGAGTTTATTTAGTTCTTTTTAAGAGCAAGATATAAAAACAGATTCATCCTTCCAGCATCAGATTGAAGCTTGTTCTCTCAATAAGGACTAATGGGATTACAAAAATTATGACTCGAGAAAGCTCAAAGTAGTAAGTGGATGTGCTATGGTGTATACTTGGTACTTCTAGAAATCTGACAAAGATCTTTCTTTAACCCCACCAACACTGGAATTTTTATAAGTTTTTAACCTTTCCATATTCTGATGGCATTTTCCTTTCCACAATCTTCATAACTTCCTCCCTTCACTCTGTGCATTTCAGAGTGCTGGGCTAATTACTCCTAGTAAAGTAGACACAAAACTTCACAGCTTTCTAGATGAAACAAAAAAGTCAACAAATATACAATCTTGAATCATTTAAAACTGCCTTTTTTAGACTGCTTGCAGTTGCTAGTTAGTAAAATTTAGCAAATCAGAGGTCAAGTTTGCCGTTTTTGGCAAAATAAAACCCACAAGCACAGACTAAAGGGGACATCATTTTTCACAGCTCCGATTCGAGATTCCTGGCTGCCTTTCTGCACTCACAGTTGTCCTACTCCTAGCTTGGCAGAAATACAGGGTGAATGTTCACACTCACCAAGTGCCAAGGCAGCCTGTGACGCTTAAAAACCAGAACTGGCAGTCTTGTCAGCAAAAGGAATTTATTCTGACTTCACCAAAACTGGACCAGCCACTGAGACCCAATTCAGTAGCCACCACCAACCACTGCACTTGCAGCTCTCAGAGAAGGATCCCAAACATGCAGCAAACCCCCAGGACTGGGCAGCAGCTAATGAAATCCGTGGGAAAAGCTCAATGTTTGGCAGCCTGGAGCAAGCAAACAGCAGCTCAGACAAGCAAAATGCAATTAATGGCTGCCTGCTGGGTTATGTTTTGTATTCCTTCCTGTGCTCAGTAACTAGAATGCCCAACCTGAAGCTGTGACTGAAAAATGTCTCAGTGCTGACACCCACACCATGACACTGTACAATCTGCTAGGCAGCTATCAGCACACAGGCCTGTCAAAAGGATGGTCCATTCCATAACATTTTGGGCAAATTAATGAAAATCTTTAGGTAAGACAACCTACACTGAGTTGTTACAGAATATAATAACCACCTGTGTTGTACACAGTTACAGAAAACCCTGCCATTAACACTTTTTTGGTGTATATGAATAAAACATGAATTTTAGACCAGAAAAAAAACCCAAACCACCAAAATTTAGGGTAACCATTGAGATACACACTTACAAAGTATACAAATATACACATGAATAATATATAATTTCACACCCAGAATAAGTGCCCTTATAGTTCAACACTCTTTCTTTTTTCCAGGTATTTGGCATTGATGTGTTTTGCCTCTATCATATTTCATAGCCATGGGAGCACTCAAGGATTATGTTAGAGGGGATAAAATAGCAGAAGCCATTGCTGTCATTTATTAAGTACACTTCTAACATCTCATGGAGCTGGGCATACCACCAGCTGTTGATAATTTTCATTTCCTTTTATTTAATATTACTGAAAGAAAACATTGCATATACTAATAGGAAAACAAATTTCTCCCCTAACTTTTTCTGTAAGATTTTTTTAAAGCTAATTCTTCCTTTTTTTCCTCACAAAGTAAGTTTAGCTCTGAAATTCTCTTTCATCTCCTGAGATGTGATCCTACATCTGCTCTGCAGGTAGAATTTTATGTGAAGTACACCACAACATAAAAGACAAATCCCTAGGTTCATACCACTGGAAATGCCTCTGCCTAAAATAGTCAAATGCAAAGAAAGACCTTCATACAAGAAATATGGCTGATTGCATGTACACATAACTTCACTGTAAAATGCACCAAAAAATATGCAAATTTTATCACCTATTTCAATGTGTTATTTGATGCATATCTTTACGTTGCTACACATTTTAAAAAATACAAAATCCTAAATTACTTTTTTATCTTTCATTTTGTTCAAATGTTTCACAACTTAAGCCTATCATATTACAAGGCTCTTCAGGAGACTTAAATAGTATTAAAATACTATCTTCAACTTGAAGGGCAAAATACCTGGAAAATTAAGGTCACATAATATTTCAGAACCTAATGGAGTATGGATTTCTGCTTGGAGTACTTCAACCAGAAACCTCAGTAATCTTAAATCTGTCTCTGCTAGACATAATAAGTTTTAAATGTTTGAATGTATTTCTGGGTATAATTTTTTTTCAGGGTATAGTTTTTGTATACCCTATAATTTCTGAGCAGGGCACAAAGCATTAAGTTCAGAATACTCAGCTGCTATAGAAGAGAAAAATCATTCAAATCAAAAGCACTCTTATAGGACATTAGAAATAGACAGCTGCAAGAATAGATTTTGAACCAGCAAACATGATGCTAGTTTCTTGCACTAGTGTTTAAATATACATGAACACCACTGAAATAATGGGGCATGGGGTTATTAAAAGTTTGGCATGCTTAAAAGTTGTGCACAACCATACACAAAAATTAATTTGCATCTGGCACTTATTGCTTGACTTCTTGGGTGATTCTGATGGTATTGATTATTTCTTAAGGGTGCCCAATGCAGATAACTCAGAGCATAACACAGAACAGCCCTAAAACATCTTCTGGCTAGGAATATTTTACATTGTGCTGTAATAGATTTTTTTTTTAACACCTGACCTCTTGTGGTCAACATCAGCCAAGAAAAGCCACCACACTACTCTTCAGCCCCCAGGAGAGCTCTGAGACAGCAGAGCTCACACTGTTCTACCTCAGCCTTCTCAGCAGCTCATGGGGGCAGCACACCAGCAAGAAGCAGATCTCAGAGCTGTGGCCAGGTGTCAGGAATTCCTCTACCATTCCAGCTACCAAATAAAATCTCTATCTCTTGGCTAGTAGTAAAACCATACCTTTATAAATTAATCTGAGATGCCAGATGTGGAGAAATTAATTGCCAGTGATGACTTGCTCAGCTGCACAGCAGAGGCCCCACCTGCATTAATCCAGTTGTCCATAAAAAAGGGAAAGGACAGGAGTTGCCTTTGCCTAATCTGACCCAGATTTCAGGGAAAAGAAGAATCCTACCAAGGTATTTACATCAGTTACCTTAACAATCCTCCTAAAATCTGCAGACAAACCAGGAGGAAATAAATCCAAAGCCAAAGGAACATGATGGTGCTCATAGTAACTTAAGCAGAAAATGTTCCTTACACCAGTGTCACATCAAAGATTCACAATGCCACAAACAAGTTTAAGTGATCCTGAAGAGTTTATAAGGTTCTTATGCAAGAAACATGGATGCACAGCAAACATGTATCTCCCAAAGCAAAATCCAAAATTAATGAATCTCCAAAAATCCATACAAGAATAGAAGTATTAGTACCATTTCTCTCAATTGTGTTCCCCATAAAGAGCAGCTGTGAGAGGCCATTACCACTGAATGAGTCAAAAAACACTTCAATAAAGTCCTAAAAATCCAGAGCATTCTATATAAACCTGCCTAAGGCAAAGGTGATTCAAAACCAAGGTCTGTAGACACCTGATATTTCATTGAATGCTGCAAGAAATCCCATGGCATGCAGTTAAGAATGACAAATTAACACATGTATGTGTTAATCTTGGCATTTATTGAGAATTCCAGGACAGGAACCAGAACGTATCACCATTTTGTTTTCATACAGGGAATATCTGCAAAATCTTCCCTGTCTTGTTTGGTTGTTTTGGGGGGTTTTTTTGGTGTTGGTTTTTTTTTGTTTGGTTGGTTTTGGTTTTTTGGGTTTTTTTTTTTGTCAATCAGGTCAGGAAGACAGCATTAAAATTGTGCTTTAATACATTAGGAACAATGCATTGGATTTGGTGACAAAATTATCTGTTGACTACAAGCATGATTTTTAGCAGCCATTTAACACCTATTCCAGAATGGTCCAACTGTTGTTACTTAGATAATTCATAAAAAATTCACGAACATAAACTCCAAAAATAAATCTAAATGTTAAAAAAAACACAACCTCAATTTCCAGCAGCCAGTCACAAATACATAGAATCTATTTGTTAAACATTTTGAACCATCTACTGCATCATTTAGTTCACCCACAAGGTGGCATCTTTATTCTACATTTCCTTTGTTAATAGCCTAGAGAGGATCAAGCTATCCTTCACAAAAGGTGCTGTGACCTCAGATGAAAAGTGGAGGCCACTGGACCAAGACTTGTTAGAATTTTTATTCAGAAATCATCAATATATTTTCCTTACACATCAAATGTTTACTGATTTTACCATTGAGATGGGGATCAATTTGCAAGTCATGACATCCAGTTCAACACTTTTCCCACAAAAAATATAAAAGAGAAAGTGCTTTAGACATGATTGCAGAAAAACCTCTTGGTATTCTGTGTACTGATACTTGGTATTCACAGTATTAAAGCTTTCATAATGAAAACTCTATAATATGTATAAAGTTATCTTTAAATGTAAAGCCAGCCTTAAACCTGTCTGATACCAATCAAAACAGTTCAGTCACTGAGTACTTACACACAAAAATCTCAATTTTAAAAGCTATCTAAGGTTTATCATTAAAAAATTAAATCAAACATCAGCTAGGTCTGCAAAAACAAAAAGCATTCTATGCTGCACGAAGTCACATACCAGTACATAGATTACATAGGTAAACAGCTATGTACTCATTATGTACTTAAAATGAATTATAAAATTTCAAGTAATTACAGATTTCAATGGGTCTCTGAAATGCACTAAAAGTAACACTAATTAAAAATTATTTTTCTACATGACAGTAAGGCAGAATTTAATGTAAAGTCACAAATGAGGTAATTCTATTAAGCAGAAGGAAAAGGTAAACAACCAAACATGCCTTTCTCCCTAAAAGTTATGCTAACCCTGCTGTCATGTTTTCAGTGCTGTTCTTTTGTGTTTGCTCTTCTGCCTCAATCAAATATATGTTATCATGAACTGGGAAGGTACCAATTTCTCTTTTACATTAAATACAACAGTTCCCAGGAACACACGTGGTTGAGTGCACATAAACACATGCTATCTACTTTATGCAAAAATAGCTCAGCTATCTACTTTATGCAAAAATCTCAAAATAACATCTATAATCTCAAAGATTGGCTCTCAAAGATTGGAAAGGGGGAAAAGGGTACAGAAAACTGTTCCTAGGATCTTCCAGAGTATACCACATTGGTGCATTTTACTTAAGGTTTTCCTTGAAAATGAAAACTCAGTGGTACTAAATGTCATTCATTTTCACTGCCATCAACATGCAGTTTGAACAGTCATAATGTGCAGAAATCTATCAAAATTTAAGAATACAAACAGGGGCATGTGAATCGAATGTGCATTGTTGTAAGATAGTTATTTACTGAAGAGAAATGTCAAGAGTAAAAGTTAATTCTTACTGTTAATTTACTTTTCCCATCCAACACAACTGTCTATATTCCTCCTTAAAGTTTGCCTGCCATCAAATTTAATGCACTTCTTCCAAACTTCTTTAGCTGGAATTCCCCTAAAAGTTTTTCAGTTACAATACAATCTATTGCAGAATTTTTGCACAGACTGCTCTACAAAGAATTTGGAGTGGGTTCCATTGTTAAAAAACTTATATAAGTGAAGTAAGATACACAGGTAAAAACCACTCTCTTACATAAATATTTATCTTAGTAGGCATTGGGCTGTGGCAATGGAATAGCCTCCAATAAAATATCTGTACCTGTTGTGATGGCTTATTAAAGACTTGTTCTGATATAATTCCCTACCTTCCCTCTAAACTTCTGGTTTGTAGATAATACATGAAAAGAGAAATCATCTAAAAAATCCAACCCTGTAACCTTTCTATACCTACTTGCTAAAAACATGAGAAATTAGACACGTTCAAATCAAGACTCTTCTGCCTTGGGTAAGGAAGCAGAGGAAAACACTGTTTCAGTGCAAAGCAGCCAACAAACATGGAAACACCAAAATGAAGACATCTCACAAACAAAAAGTCCATTTGGTTTGTTTCCTGGTACATACAGGAGCATGAAAAAATTATCAGCTGTGTTGTAACCTCATAAATAATAACTTTATCTTGATTTTATAATTGATTATTTTAGGAAAATTTAGGGGGTATCTGGCAAATGTATGAGCTGGACTAAAATGAGAACAGAAGACAGGAGAGTTCTGTTATGTGTGTATGTGCCCTGTATGTCCTGCCGTGGTCAACAGAAAGGGGGTTATTTTAAAGAAGGACCTTATTGAATTTATTTTTCTTAGCTACACACACGAGTTCAGCTCCTGGAGTATTTTAAGGTGGACCTGAAACCCTTCTGCTACCATAAATGAAGGTGAGGGTTGCAATGTGATGCATGTAGCTACCACAAATCAAGGAAAGATAATTAATGAAGACCCTATAAAGCTGAAGGAAAGGCCTTTTTGCCAGAGATAAACAAGTGTAGTTAGGAATTAATCAGGGCAATTATCTGGCTTGAAAACTCATCTATGTTAAATAGGAGTGTAACAAAATATTCTATATTTTAGTAATACAAAACAGGATAAAGACAATACTCCCCTCATCCTTCCACTGTAGCTTCTACCTGGCACAATCTGAATTATCAAGTCCAATTCCAAGTAGTGCAGGCAACCACATAAAGGATGCTTACTTCAAAAAAATCCAGAAAACATGTATTTAAAACTATATTAAATACTCAATATATTCTGTTTCAATATCATTTCTGCAGAGCTCTTCTGCCAAGAGCTCTGAGAGCAGGTGTCCCCTATTTCAGTGATGGGTCCAATGTGGATCCATCCATCCTGCATGCACTTCTGAGTATTAATGCATAACAGCATCATTTGTTATCTGTTGCTAATTAGTACCTCTAATGAAAAATGCTAGACACAAAATAGGCTGCTTCTCCAGGTGAAGACATTTCAATGTCTAGAGAAATTAAGTGGTGTACAAAACCTACAGTTTTCCTCCCAACTGTATTAAATATTAGGCTATGAGGAATACTTTTCCCACACCAAAAAAAAAAAGGAAAAAAAATTAATTGTTTCCCTTCCTAGCAAATTGAAAGCACATACAAATTCCCATTTCTGTTTTGTTGAAGTATTCAAAAGAAAACCACTTATTTTTGACAATTATTTCTCATGCAAGGAATGGAGATCAGAAGATTCTGCTCACCTTGTGCTTTGGAAGTCTTACAGCTTATGTAAAGATGTAAAATGTATTATCAAGGTAACAAATACCATGTACTGTAAAAATTATAGAATGATAGAAACAGTTTCTTCTTTTCTGTCCCCTCAATATTGCCAAACATATGAAGCATATTCCTCAATATGAAGCTTATTCCTTGATAAGAACTATATTCAAGAATCATAAAAACCATTAGTCCTCAATTCACCTGAGTATCTGCTCTTGTCTAAAGAGATCACAGTCATTCTCAGCAGCACTTTTAATAAATAACCACCTTATTTTTATAAAGATATATGACATTTTTCCTGATTAGGATGCCCTTGCTAAGTAGATACAAAAATAATTATTTAGAGGATGTGTTCACTCTGGAGGAGCAGCAAATGTTCTTTCAAAAACTGTTCTACGTGCAGAGAGTTTAAATTTCATGCCATGTGATGTTCTAATAAAGCATATCTGCAAAATACAGAAGTGCTCTTCCATTGCTGAGAAAAACTCTTTGAACCCTCAGTTAAAATTCTAGAGGGTAGAAGAAACAAGATATGCAGGTGTGCATATTAAATGTCACACTATGTTACTGCAGTTTTGTAAGAGTATTAATTTATTAAATATTTAATTTATATCTTTTCTTTTCACTTTAGTATTAATTACCAGTAATTAACACCTGACCAGTGTCAAGCACTGCTTCAACAATCTTCTTATGAGTTAAGAAGTTAAAAGCATTTGGTACATGGCAACCTAATGGACAGACAATCAAAATGAACCTGGCTATACTTCACCAAATTTAGGGGGATTATTATAATTACATTAAGTTAAATCATTCTCCAATACAAACAGGACATCTCTACCACCGCTAAAGGCATCACAATCATACAGGACAAGATTAAATTTCAAGCACCCTCTCACAGAAATCTAAGATGATCCTCTCCAAAATACAGTGATGTGGATGAACACATTTCAAATCTGACATGACAGAACTTACAGACAATTTACAAATAATGAAAATGTCTTGGATTTCAGAGATCGTGTTTTCTCAGGCATTCCAAGAAAGATGATTTATACCTTGTGATGGTTCAGCAAAATAAAAAAATAAATAAATAAAAAAGCCCAGGCAAAAAGTGTGGGACCTGGTCCATCTCCTAGACCAAGTGACCAAGATTTATTTACTTGAATATGACTTAAAATACAAAATTATCAAATACTAAAATCCCAAAGTTACTGATATTTTGTGTGCTTGTGTTGCAGCTCAGTTTCTATGTTCAGCACAATAAAACATCAGTTTAGGCTGGCATGTGAGCACACTGACAACTTTTAATGTTAAAAAAGGTGAAGCTGTTAAAGAAGACTTTGCACAAGACAAAAGTATTCTTGTCCAGCATTCAAGGCTGCTCCACAGTGTGCTTAGCACAGCAGGTTGGAATTACACCAACACAAGATCAACCATTGAGAATCTCAGGAACCTGCAACTTCAGCAACTTCTCATTCATCTACTGATCCCCCAAAATGTTTGGGATTTACTTTAAACTAAGAAATGTTATTACCAACATTCAAATAAACAATACTCCACTGAGCAGCCGGCAATAGTTATGGAAATATGAACTATGAAAAAGTGACATAACACAAATTATCTGGAAGCAATCAGCATTTGCTAGTTTTAAACACAACTGAGTGCTCTAATGCCAAAAGAAAAAGTACAGGAAACACCAGAGGAGCCTATCCTTTAAAAGATATTTGCATAAGAAATGGCAGTGGGAAAAACTTTACACTCCATCTCCCTCCTGCCTTAAGTATCTTATTCCACCAAGTGTATCAGCAAAGCTGCCATGAGCAGATGCTAACACTGTAATTAATTCTCAGGACCCTTTTGTTTTACTACAGGGAACAAACGTGAAATAGTTGGGTGAACTAAATTGAGCATCAAGTACATTCAGTTGCTGATGGCAAATTGATTTTTTCACAGCAGGCTATCAGTTCAATTTCAGACAAGCATTTCATTAAGACACAGCATACATAACTCCTTATAACTTTGAACTACCTTCAGCACAGCACTAGGATCAAAGAACAATCAAGTCTGTGAGACTATGCTTAAAATAAAAAATGGGTGCTTGACACCATGTTCTCCAGACAGAGGAGAGCAAAAATCAAACTCCAAAAGCTTGCTTGTGCAGCCTTTAAGT
Source organism: Agelaius phoeniceus (assembly GCF_051311805.1). Taxonomy (NCBI): domain Eukaryota; kingdom Metazoa; phylum Chordata; class Aves; order Passeriformes; family Icteridae; genus Agelaius; species Agelaius phoeniceus. Next base: position 12,822,880 of record NC_135270.1, on the reverse strand, counting down.
TGGCTAACATAACTGGCATGAACTCTTGCATGGCAATTTCTATATGAATCTCTCAGGTTTTTTCTTAAAACACCTGATGTCAGCTCTAGATGAAAACCCACACAATACCTGTTTTTCCAAGTGGCTTTGTCACAGCAGTGCTCATCTGACAATTAGGTAGTGGGGACAGCTGACTTTGCAGCACAGCACTGCATGGAGAGATATTCTCCCTAGTGTCTGGCAGGCAGGCAGGTCATTCCTCTGCACCTTCCTGAAGCTTGTTGTGAGGATGGAAGCAGCTATCAAGCAATATAAAAAAAAAAAAAGAGGAGTCTGAGCAATGCTATTCACACAGTCTAAACCCCAATATGAATTCTGTCCAACTCATCCCACAGAAGGTCTTCTACAATCTACAGCATCACCTGATTCAAAGCAGGAGCTTGGAAAAAATCAGGGCAGGATAAGTGAAAAGTGGGATCAAAACTAAAAATGCAGAAAACAGAATTGTTACAAACTGATCCTAAATTTTTACATCTGCTTAGACAGTTAAATATGTTACTTATTCAGTTTGGTTCTCATTTGGGTTCAGCAGTGACTAAAGTTGTTCCAAATTACTAAAACTTCAAACTAACAAACAGCTCATGCTGAGTTCTTGTTCAAGGAAAGAAAATAAAAAAGTTCAAGTTAGCATTTCCTCCAAGTTCAGTTCAATTAGCTGTACTTACATAAAAAACAGTGGGGGAAATGCTGCCTTGTTTGGTGTTTTTGCTTTAACCTTTTAGACAGGGTTACTGGGCCTCTACTTAATGAGAATTTTTAGTTGAAAGCTCAGCCTTTAAATGCTTTCCAGCTTGCTGCCAGAAAGCATGCTGAACTCTATACAGCAACAGAAGCTGCCAAAACATCTTTCTTTGCTATTCACATCCTGTCCTGCCCATCCCATGGAGCCTCATCTCACACATGCCAAAACTTCCTATTCCCTCTCCATTCCCACTCTGCCCTTCCATCACCTCATCTGCCACTCTGCTGCATCTTTATGGGCTCCACACAGTCATTTCTGGGATGCTTTTTTTTCCCGCAGCTCCTCCCTTAGCTCTGTCTCTGATCCAGTATTTCCCAGTGCTTCATTCCTATTTGTTCTCCTTCACCTTGTTGGTATTCTCTCTAAAATCATCCAGATTCCAACCCCAGGGGGGGATATCAGAGATTTTGGTCATCTTGGTTGTGCCAGTTTAAACCTGAACCTGCAAAGATTTAGTAGATCCCACAGTCCCACGCCAAAATGAGTGACAGGTAGAAGGTACGTTTAAAATGATCAGCTGTAAAATAAATATTTGAAACAGTCCTGTAAGTAAAACATAAGTATTTCGTTTAAGAGGCCCAAATTAGGACCTGCTGGCAGATCACTGTTGATTTATAATTGCAGGGGAGTTTAATTTTTCAGAGTTGGAACAAAAATATCTAACATTTTTAACAAAGAGTTTTAGATGGTTTGTTTTGTTCATTTTAACTCAAGCTAATTATTCTGTGTACTTGACTGTTTTTTAAAAATGCAAATCTGATGCACAAAAATATGTCAATATGGGGAAATTCATTACTTTTTCCATATGAAGCAGTTCAGGCAAATATCTAATTGTATATAAAAAACTCAAAAAATGCAACTAATAAATCACAACCAGAGTTTCCTCAGTTCTGTTACAGTTGCTTAAGATGATGACACAAAACACTTACTTTAATTGGTTGTTCCTTGTTCTTTCTACACAGTGCTGTTTTCCCTGGGAGATTTCAAATGATAAGTAACTGGAAATTAGGAAGAGAATTAGTCCATTATTCTGCAGCAATGACACAATGATTAATTATATTAACTTACTGCCCCTTCTGCTTTCAAACCCTACAGTCACAAAATTAGTTTTGTTCAATATTCCAGAAGGGATATGAAAATTAAATTTACTCAATTTAACAAAGTCCTGCAGGAAAGCCATGCTCATCTAAGATAGTAGATGGATGGATCCTCTAATTTACAATAATATGCAGATGGCACACCTACCCCTTACAGAGCAATGTGCAGATAAGGAAGCTTCCCAAATGGCTCAGAAAAAGTGACTGTGAAAGGACATAGGTGGAAATAGATCAGGCAAGTCTGAGCTTGTGCATCCTCCTGGAAAGCACTCAAAAACTTTTCACTGTAATTCCCCCTATAGTTAATAGTTATAATTTCTTTTATCTGGTTCTTTTTAAACCACATAATATTTTAAACACCCTGAGCATTTTCTACGCCCTAGTGAATATGAAATAAATGAAAGGCTATTAGGGTCTAGGGAGGCAGATGGTGAATTAAAATCACCACCACACCAACCCAAATCCCCGAACTCCCATGTTTCTGGTAAATAATGCATTTCAGGAAGAGCATATTACTTTTGAGGAACAATGCATCTGCCACATTTTCAATGCTGGGAAACACACAGACACATTCCTACCTTCTCACTGCATGTCTTTTGCATGACATAATGGTACGTAATTCAAGAATTTTTGCTTTTCATTAATTGACTCTTTTTTTTCTCTCAAGAATTATGAATAATATCAGACACCTGGAACACTAAGTATATATCTTAACCCCAGAACAGCTATGCAAGAGAGCCAGACTCAGCAGCTAACCTTTGTGCCTTAGCCCTGACATGGACACTGTTTACTGGTTTCAGAATGTCAAAATAAACTGACTGCAAACCATCTTTAAATGAATAATACAAAACAAAACAAAGCTTCTATGTGAAGAATGCAAGGGCCCTATAGGATCAAGGTCTGCACAATTATGGAGAAGATTTGATCAAGGAATCTGAATGTTTGTACTGCCATATCATCAGGACATAGCTACATTATTGGGAAAGAGGGGGAAAAGTAGCAGTAAAGTTAAAGGACTTACTTATGTCTTGATTTAAGAAAGTGTCATTTCATATTGCCAACATGCTGTACTTTAGTCAAGTAACTCTTAGGTGACCTCTTCTGCAATATCTGGATAAACTGGATTATTACAGGCAAACAGAGAAAGTTAGCAATGCACATTACCCAATAATAATTTTATCAAAATTAAACCCTGTATTTTATTGCAAATGCAATTCATAATGAAAACAGAGACTGTTAAATAGGAGAGAATACCAAAATCTTCAGCTGGTAAACCAAAAGAATCTAGATACTTACAATTTAATTATTGTAAGATAAATCAACTCTCTACTTTTTAACTCATTTAAAACCAACACCATGACCAATAAACCACCTTTGACATGTAAATAAATTCAGAACCAGGAAATCCACCCATGGTTCACAAGGACTGGAGGCACAAGGCTGTCCCTGCACGCAGGACACATCCTGCAGGTGAATCCATGCCTAGTGTCATGTATTTGTTCATGCTGTTTAGTCACAAAATTCTGCAGAACAAGTGGAACAGTAGAACCTACTGCATGGCTGCCTGCAACAGAGACCTTAATCCTTGGCATTGGAATTATTAAAACCCAGATAAATTTATTTTAGGGAAAAAACCCAACAAAACAGTACTCTTAAAGAGGTGCTTCTAATAAATTTAAGTACTATTCTTAAATTATAACATTCATTAGGAGCATGACATATAAGGTACTTCAACTAATTACATTTATTTCCTCCAAGTTAATCACCACTGGAGAGGCAGCAAACATTACATCAGTGCCTGTGCCTGCAGTCAGCTCCCAGCCCAAGGGGCAGCACCTCTGGGGATCAGCACATTAGAAGCTACCTTCATGGAGTAGCTCTCCATTTTCTCTTCTAAATCTTCCAATATTCTTTCCACGCCAAAAATAATGTCATATTTCTTTCATAGGTGCCAAATACTATTGAAGTATCAGGTACTTCAATCAAGTACCTGATTGAAATAGATTTGATTTTCCATTAAAAAAAAAAAAACAGGAAAGAAAAAATTTAAAGGTTCTATTTTTAAAAAGTGCTTTTATTCTGCTCATTATACATAATGAAACAGGAATCTGAAGGTGGTATAATATCCCCCAGTTACCTCAGGGCACTCAGTTCCAGCACTTGCTGACTGGAATTGACTCACCCCAGTGGCCTCTCCCACTGTGTTTTTAAGAGCTTGGCATCTCATACCAAAGCCACCACTGGCTCCCCAGATTTGCCTCAGAAAGAATTAATCCTAAAGAGGAGAAGTTTAAAAAACCAGGCGGCTTAAAGACATTCTCCCAAACTCTTCCTATCACCGTATTACACAGGGCTTTGAAACCACTATAATTCAAACAGATAGGTCACCTTGCCAAAATTTACTGTTAGATGTCAGATATCCACCCATTTAGGAGCTGAGCTTTTAGGGACTCAGGCAACAGATGTATCCATTTCTCCAGGTATGTTATTGTGCATGCCTTGTATGCCAGGGTAGTTGACAGTATTTTTTTTCCTAAAGAAAGATCATGAAATTCCTAGACATAAATATATGGAATGTGTTTATCAGCCCTGAAATAACCTGAAAACAGGTGAAAATGGCTCCTGTGGTGACTTAGGGAGAAAATGGGGTTTTCTCTGTTTTGCATACTGTTTCATGGCATTCCTACTAAAATTTCACCACTTGTGCTCTCGTTTCTTTAGGGGTATTGACTTTTTCCTCGCATGGAGTGAGCTTTAGGGAGGAGTCTCCATTTACGATTTTACAGTGACTTGGGCACAGCACCTCCAATTCTGTTCCTGGCTTGTGACCACAAGTACCAATGCTAAGAGAGCTTTTGCAAAGGCTTATTTAATAAAAAGCAATGCCTTTCAGGCAAAAAGGCAACTTGGAAAAAAAAAAAGAAAAAAGGAATGTTATAAGTATACTTCAATTCCTTAGCGTTTGCTATCCCTGAGAGTTTGGGGAGAGCCCTACTACTTAAGCCATCTCTCTCTTGTCCTTCCAGGCATCCTCTCTAAATTACTTCAGTTTCAGTCTCAGAAAAAAAATACATCACAGCAAGTGTAGCCTGAGGTGACAGTGAGTGACTCAGGTACCTCTGAGAAAAGGCCACTTCCAGTAGAAGAGGTCACACATAACATGCCAGCTACATCAAAAAAAATTGCTTGTTTGACCACTGTGGCTTGTGAATCAAGAGCAACACGGGCTCCTCTAAGACCCTCACATTGCAGATTCATGTTCCAATCCACAGCTGCCAAACAAGTGCATTATTCCTGGCATGTTGTCCCAGCCCAGGAAAGCAGGCCAAGAGCCAGCTCCCACAGCCACCCGGGGCAGGAGTGGAAGGACTTCTTGCAGGGTGGGTGATGACAAGGATGTGCAATCTCACCCAAGCAGGGCTGTTCCCAGGGGAATTTGCCCCAGCTGTCTGCTGGCTAACAGCCTCTGGGGCTCAATTGCACATGTACAATCTGCAGGCTCCTTTCACAAGCTCTATTCAGGTCTGAGAGTATAACCATTCTGATACAACCTTTTCCAGCCCTCCTGGTGTCTGCTCCCAGCCTGTCTGTGCTGTAATTCACCTTCATTTTGTCTGGGTTGAGCTGACCTGGCTCGTACAGGTCTGTTCTTTGTTTGTTCCTCTGGTAGCCTGCACAGAGGAGACACACTGCATTGTCCCTGTGTCCTTCCACTGAAAGGTTCAAGTCAAAATTGTCTGTGTACCTTGCTTAAAAAACTTAAGACCAACAAAAGTAAACAGTCCTGTCAAATAAAGGGCATCAGTTAGGAGAATATGAATTCAGTATTATGATAACATGACAACAATAGTGAGGCTAAAAGACAAAACACATCAAAACCTCACACAGAAAATGATACTTGCCCATTCTCTTCACTTTCTAGTTCAAAATGTTAAGCACAAGTAAAAGCCACATATGAAGAAAGGAACCACTGTGAAAGCTGCTGTGCTTCTGTCAGTCAGTACAAGACAATCTTGACCTTCATGCCACAATATTAAGCCAAAGTTCTTGAAAGGAGGCATTGTTTCAAAAGCCAGGCATTTTCTCAAGGGTGAGAAATGCCTGTTAAAGACTAGGTTGAAACCCCTGAGGTCAGATTATGTTTGACATGTGACATCTAAACTTCTTTATCTGAAAGGGAAATTTAGAAAGCACTGACTGCTCTGTGCTACTTAGCTGTGCTTTGAACACAATCCAGCATAAGTGTGTACTAACAGAAAGTCCATGGGAAAGCTTTAGATAGGGCTTTAGATATCCTTGATATTTATCTAAATATTTATCCTGTGAAGTGTGAGTACACCTGCTTCTCTCCTTTGGGCCTAAAGAGAGTTATTTCTGTTTTGGATAGGTCTGGCATGAAATACACAGAAGATAAAGTGCCACCAGCCACCCTGACCCAGCAACACCTGAAGAAACTGGTTCCCTGAAATGGAAAATTATGTATTTTATCATACAGTAGTGTGATTCTAGTAAAAGCCTAAATATGGATGCACAGAAGCTTTTACTTCAATAGGCACAATATGCAGAATAGGCTTAATGAGTGCCAGTATCTTCAGTAGACCTGACAGTGATAATTTGGTATTAAGAGCCACAGTGTCACTAGCAAAAGCTGAAATTTGGGAAGCATGGTTTGGGCAGAGACACGGAGCAGTAAATGGTGGATGAAAGACCAGACATGACCCAGCAGAGTGAGCTCCCAGGCCAGAAACCCAGCCCTATTCTGAGCAGCATCCAGAGCACTGTGGGCAGCAGGTGAGGGAGGGGATTCTGCCCCTCTGCCCTGGTGAGACCCCCCTGCACTGCTGCACCCAGCCCTGGCTCCCCAGCACAGCAAGGACATGGAGCTGTTGGAGCCAGTCCAGAGGAGGCCACAAAATTTATCTGAGGGATGGAGCAGCTCTCCTATGAGGAAAGGCTGAGAGAGTTGGGTTTGCTCAGCCTGGGGAGGAGGAAGATCCAGGGTTGCTCTAACTGTGGCCTACTCATACCTGAAGGGAGCTACAAGGGAAGAACTGATCATGTGAACGTGTAGTGGCAGGACTAGGGGGAATGATTTTAAACTGAGAGTAGGTTTAGACTGGATATCAGGAAGAAATTCTTACCTCTGAGGGTGGTGATGCCCCGGCAGAGGTTGCCTGAGAAGCTGTGGATGCCACATCCTTCAAGGCCAGGTTGGATGGGGCGTGAGCAGCCTGGTCTGGTGGAAGGTGTCCCTACACCTGGCAGGGTGATGGAAACTTAGAGATCTTTAAGGTCCCTCCCAAACCAAATCGTTCTATCATTCTATTAAATGCTTAACAAAGTTTGTTGGTGTTTTTAGTTGGGTTTGTTTTTGTTTTTTTTTTTTTAGCCAACCTGACTCCTCAGATCCTGAGAAGCCCTCGTATTCATCTCCCAGTTCAAGTTCACCGGCGCAGCAAAGGGCCAAGGGCAGCACCACAGGAAAGCACCGAGGTGTCGCCGGCCTCTTCCACAGCGATTCCGCGGTCATCCCTTCATCCCTTCAGCAATCGGCATCCTGGAGCTCCATCTGCTGGTGCCGCGGGACCGGCCGGCAGGGGAGGAGGGGCAGCCGGCATGGGGAGACACGCTCGGCATGAGGGGACCCTGCCCGGGACACGCTCGGGATGAGGAGACACGCCCGGGATGAGGAGAGCTTGGCCCGGGACACGCTCGGCATGAGGGGACAGGCTTGGGATGAGGAGAGCCTGGCCGGGGACACGCTCGGCATGAGGGGACAGGCTTGGGATGAGGAGAGCCTGGCCGGGGACACGCTCGGCATGAGGGGTCAGGCTCGGCGTGAGGGGAGCCTGGCCCGGGACACGCTCGGCATGAGGGGAGCCTGGCCCGGGACACGCTCGGCATGAGGGGACACGCTCGGCGTGAGGGGAGCCTGGCCCGGGACGCGCTCGGCGTGAGGGGAGCCTGGCCCGGGCAGTGCCAGGTTGGCAGGACCCTCCCCGGGGAGATGCAGGGTCACATCGCGCCCTGCGGAACCACAGCACCGCCCGGTCCCCACACTCATTCCCCTCCAGCTGGAGTGTCCCAGGATGGTTCGGCTGTGGAAGGTCTCGAGCTCCTTCAAACGAGCTCAAAAGTCATTGAGAGTCCTCAGCGACTTCCAAGTGCTATGGTACACGGGGACATTTCACAAAAGGAACAAGGAGCTTCCCTTTAGGGAACGTGGTTGTAGCCAGGTCGGCAAATCCTTGTGAGTGACCGTATTTTACAGTGCGCAGTATCAAATATCCTAACTCTAATGTCCCCAAAATGGTTATCAGTAAGTGGTAAAACCCCACAAGCAGACAGCTTCTTGTAATCCATTTTTTTCGCCTTCCCAATAATGTTGCAAATCAGTTATTTTCTCTTTTTTTGCTTTATAAAAATGTATCAGTTTCAGAATCAGTTCATCAGCCCTGACAACCCTCTTCCACTGAGGTGTTCACTAATTTATCCTAGGTGAAGATAATCTGGTCAAATAATTACAGAACAGCCAATAAAGGCAGGGCTAGTTTGTGCACCTTCTCAATGAGAATTCAGTTTACAGCAATTTGCCCAGCACTTTTCATATCCAAAAGTTTTGATGAAACTGCTCATATTTTTAAGAAATATTATGTGGGAGTTTTTATTGTTAATATCTATTCATATGGCCACAGTTTTATTAGAATTGTGCCTTTTCTGTCTTTTCCATAATTGGTGCATAAGGGTTAGAGATACTTCAGAAACACTATTGCTTTGACACTCTCCATCTACAAATCAACCTGCTTTGACAAACACTTTCAGCTTGCTTTTCTCACAAATTTGAATTTAAGCACCATCTTTTTCTAGAAAGAAAATAAAGGGGGAAATTAACTTCCCTCTTTCCCCACAAGACCAGATTGAGAGAGAGCTATCAAGAGATATATAAGTGCTAACTGTTTTCTACCAGGTACTTAAGGGAAACAGATGAGTGTAATTATGGTTTTATGGAGGTCTTACCTAAAATGCTTACACTCAGCTGCCACATTACAGCTTCATTCTCGCTTATGAATACATATATTAATCTTTGTAAAGGTCTGCACAGATTTTAAGCTAAAGGGGAACACACAGCCCCATAGCAACCTCCCGTGGAAGGAGACCATATTAAAACCAGAAGGTGCAATGATACAGGAGCCCGCAGGACTTGGAGGAGGCGAATTCTCCTTGCTTAAAACGACACAGAGCGTGCTGAAAGCAGCAGAGGGAGCCAGCTGCCTTATTTTGGAGGTACCAGCACTGCCGATGCCCTGAAGCCAGCCCGGCACCGAACCTCCCCCTGCTTTACCCCGGGCAGTGACTCTCCCGCTCCCAGAGGCTGTGTCGTTGTACAGGAAATATTGGGAAAAGCTGAGCTTTGCTGCATCTTTAAAGTTTACCGACCCATTCAGGCTGTACCACTACCTCTGGCAGTGAGCAGCACCTAAAATCCCTCCCAGGAACCTGAGGAAATAGCCATTCAGTTGCAAAATATAACTGAGAGAAAAATAAAAAACTTCTCCCTCTCTCACCCCTTTACATCTGTGTAAAAATTTCATCTTTTCATAAGAGCTGCAGAAACATCTTTGCTTAAATCGGTGAGGAAAGTTATACACAGAACTTGACTTCTCTGACAAAACCAGCAAAAAGACTGCAGTGCCAGCCCTCCCCAGCATCACCATTGGGGTTTACTCACCTTCAATTCCATTAAAAGAATTCTCATTTTCTTCCCATATGATGAGACTGTAAAAAAAAAAAAAAAAAGGAAAAAACACCTAATGCTGTCACACACATTAAAATCTGAATCTCAGCTTTGGCAGGTAAAGTAATAACACAAATTTCCATGTAATTTTTGGATCTCTAGCTCTGGAACCATTGGGTTTTTTTCCTCCCCACTGGAACTATAAGAAAACATCAACAAAGCTAAAAGTCAAGTCCTCCTATTCCCTCCTCAGAGAGCCTCTTCCTCTTTGTTTTTCACACTTCACAATGTTAAGGCTCAATTTATCTCTGAGTGACCCCAGTTAAATCAATCAGTCTTCAATGCATTTGCACAGGTACTCAGGAGGAAAAAATTTGATTAGTTAATCATTTAATTACAAACTGCTGAATTAATAATGAAGAACTTGACTCAAAATGAGAAGGGTATTATAGTACTGCCATCTGGGAAGAGGTGAAGCAACCAATGAAAATTTATTTGTAAATTGTGCATTATTTGGAAGCAATAAAAGCCAATAAACACAGAATCAGGCTAATTCTGCAGGTTTCTCACAGGGTAAAATGTTGAGTTCTGTGGATATAAATATACTCATACACCTACAGTATGCCCTAATTAGGACCAGTGAAAGGAAGAAATTGCCTATTCCCATTCCATTTAATATCCTTTCACCATATGAGTCACCTAGACAGCAGATGAAGGGTGTGCTGCAGTAACACTTTTCCCAGCTGAGGGGCTGAATGTCTCCAGGGTGTTCCCACCTCTCCAGCACGTGTCCAGAGCAGGCTGTCTCTCCCTGCCCCCAGGGACTCCCAGCCCCATGGCACCGGCCTGGGGCTGGCATGATGCAACACAGCACAGCACTGGGAAGAGCTCTGAACATGATGCAAGAGCGAGGAAGTGAGACTGTCACCTCAAAAGGTCATTGATGGGAGCTCCTTGTCCAGCAGGCTCACTCCAATTAAGAGATTCTCATGGTATTTAAAATATCAAAAATAAAGATTAAGACTGTCAGCTTTCTTGAATGATATGGGATATTACTTCTGGGGAGCCTTTATGTGGTTCATTCTCTGGAGAAAATCCATGCTGTTTGTATCATGCCTGAGATAACCTGGCTCAGCCAGAGGTTATGGCTGCAGTACCTGCATTCCCCAGGGCACTGCAGCTGCTCTGGAGCTGTGAGGCACTGGTGAGTCTGCAGCAGTGGACTGAGCATTGCCCCTCACTGAACAGAACTGCCCTGTAGGTAAAACAAGCTCTGTGTGACTCCTGACTCTGCTCCAGGACTGCAGGTGCTAAGCTCAAGCATCATTTGCAGCATGCTGTCAGAGCCAAATCCCCTCTTCCATAATGAAAGGTTTCAGTATCCCAAACCTGAGATGTCTCACAATGCTTTCATTTAACAGTGCTCCCTGATAATCCTGCAGCCAGCTCTGAGGGCTGTATTCAATTTCCATCTCTGCTGCTCGCTCATTCCGTTAGCTTGTCATGCTGCTTTCCACAGTTATAAGTGGGAAATATTTATAAGTACATCACAAACATGGATGAAAGCCAGTTAACCAGTGTTTCTAAAGCCCTCAGACGCCACAGGAAAAAAGAAACAGAGGGGTGTCCAGTGTTTGCTTAAAGCGCTGAATTCTTTAATGTTATTTTTCATAAACCAAAGCCCACCAGTATATGTTAATAATAGACTGCACTGCAGATGCCTGAGGTATTCAAAATTATGTGTAAGATGCAGGACAGAGTTTGGGTAGGATTTAAAGATTAATTTTGAATTGATTTTCACTTTATCTAAGCTCTATATTGTTCCTTAATTTATACCATAGAACAAAATATCCTATAAAGTTCTGGTTTAATTTCTGTGATATACAGAACACTTGTTCTATAGTGATCATCCTATTCTATTAATACTTTCAGTATAAGAAATTAAGGGTGTTTTCCATTTGCTGTTCTGTCACAGGAAAGGACTGGTTAGCTTGGCCCACTGGGCTGTAAATTCAGAAGTATTGCACTGCACCACAGGCTACACAGTGTGGTATAGACATGTGCATAAACTATTTTCTTGACTTAAATCTAGGCCTGGTTTAATGCTGTTGCAAGAAACATTAAAAGTGTAGTAAATAACAAATATGTGATTATTTACAGAATGAACACTAACTTATAAATTACCATACAGTCCAGGAATAACTGCATAAAATAGCCTGGCACAACAGTCTATCTGTTTTAATGTCATTATCTGAAAAGATCACAATTCTGATGCTTTTTAATGATCTCTAAACACTGGCATTTGCTAGGCCCAGTATAAAACCAGATTCAGTTCTGTGAGTTTCTGTGAGCAGAGTTCAACATCTGAAGCCCTGTTAGGGTGCTGTGTTTGTTCCTTCAGCCAGGAGAAATTATCATTCTGGTGCAGGCAGTCAGCACAAGACTTGGCAATGAGCTAGTTCTGCAATGTGCAAATCTCACAATTTTAAAGGCACAATCCAAACATTAGCTCTGATTTGAAATTTACAGGGAGTCTGTTACTAGAGAAACAGGAAGAAGTCATCCAAAAATTATCTTTCAAGAACCTCTTTTAAAACACTTGGAATGAAAAGGGAGCAACTGGACCTGGATATGTGACAACAAATTTGAACATTGCAATTTTTCATCTCCACAGTAATATTCACCATAGCAAACACTTTTACCAAAAAAACCCATCCAAATACTGTCTTCCTACTTTTACATATCCTAATAGAAGCTTCTACAAAAGTCCCTTAATCTAAATGCTACCAGTTTACGAAATGTGCTCATGAGAGCACACATAACTACACAGTAAAACATACTTGCACATGCATTTACTAACAGACAGGAACAGACAGTGGGGCAGCATTTCTCAAAAAAAATTCTCTTTTTTCATGCTCCTGGTCTACAACTACAGCTTCAAAAGGTGTGCATCCTCCTCAGCCTATGACTACTGCCTATCTTTATTTCCCCCAGATTATCTCATTTGATAGCTAAATAAAATCAGAGAAACTCAGCTGATATTTAGCTTTTTGTCTATTATAGAGTTAATTGCCTGTACTTAAAACTTGAAGGAATTGTGTGCCTAGAAGATTTTCTACACTTTCCTATTTTTACAATAAAAAAGTTACCTCTAACTATAAATTATCTCCTAATTATGTCTGAAGATCAGCACAGCTGTAACCCTGAGAGAAGGATTACTTACCCCTCAAGCCAATAGGTCCCCAGGTCAGAAAGTTGGTGCTGATAGTTTTATTTTCCCAAAAACCAAACAGAGAGGAACCAATAATAATATAAAAACATTTGCAGTGTCTGCTTGACTTCTTGCCAATAGAAGATTTTTGGGGGTTTTGTTGGTAAATTATTCCAATTTTTGGCTTTTTCAGTTTTAGAATATCTCTTCTGATTCCTCCAGATTAATACATTACAAAATGTTTTCCCTCTCACTAATAAGTAGCATGTTTCTTGGCACTTTATGTGTACAGATATAAAAACAACAAACATTTTTTGCTACTTTTTCTTGTCATGTTTGTTTCTCAATAACTTAGAGCAACTGAAAAACAAAAAGGCAAAATATCTACTTGGTATTGAAAATATTAGCACAAATAGCAAGCTGTCTCCTGTGTTAGCATAGCTGCTTTCATAACTGCTCTGTTTTGCTATCAGAAGTTATGAGCAATTTAGCTGATGATTGTTAAATTATATTGTACAATCCATACGTGAATTGAAAGCAGATGTACTGAGAGAAAAAATTTCAGATTGATGTGCAAAAAGACATTTCACGTGTTTTATTGTTCAGCAATGCACATTACACATATAAACATGCAGTCACTGGTTAACGTGTATGGTTAAACACCTGTTTGTATGAACTGTGATGCCATTCTCCTGTCACCATACTGGAACAAGCAGGTCTTGGAAATTGTCTGGGGGTTAATCAAAGCCAAATCTGTAGCTGCCTTTTCTTCTTTGACAGACCTATTATGAAACTGCACTTAATCTCTTTTCCAACTGTTTAAGCACAGAAAGGATTTTCCCTTTACACATGTAACCCATTACATGTAAAAAATTATATTGTTCCCATAACCTGAACTGTACCGGGAATTTGCTGACCTATGGATTCATGTTTGAAAATATATTAAGTCATACTTCAGACTTCAGTTTTTGTCCTGATTACCAGCATTACATGAGGTTTATGAAGTTTTTTTTTCAATTGTTACCTGTCTTAGAGTATTAATCAGAATCTAAGATAGCCTTAAGAGTGCTCAGGTGATTCAGTCCTGCCAGAACACACACAAAAAGGTGTTCTACTTACAATGACAAGCTGAGAAACTTCTATTTTTAATAAAAGCATAATACATCCTGAATAAATTTTATTTGAACAGGTGTTCTCCAAAACTAATGGTACAGTTAATAACCTTACATACTTTAAGAAACAGAAGGAGACTCTCATTGACTCTGCTCTTCTAGGAAAAGAGGAAGCCATCACTATCTCTCACATTTCTACCACGACCCCTAGATGAAATCTAAAAAAGTGTACCATTTTTAGATTAGTAAAAGATAGTTCTTTGGTGGAGGAACTGAGAAGAAATTAAACCTGTAGCATAGATAAGGGTGATTAATTCAGTGACAAACCTGCACTCATTGTCCTGTGCCAAGACTCTCACTGTTTTGAGGAACTTGACAGAAAGCAAACATATATGAATTCACAATTAGAAAATGTAAAGGCTGTCCCTTCATCTCACAGTTTGCCAGTCAGTTTCTAATACCCAGATTTTCACTTCTCCAAAGAAAAGGAAAGATTAGCACACTACCAGGTAAAGGGCAAACAGTAAGTCCCACATTGTAGAATACAACATTCATGTCTTATTACTATTTCATATATAAACCTTTAAAGTGTTATCTAAAATAACATACATGGTTACTAGACAAAATAGCCCATATAAACTATGCTGAAAATATAATCTTTATTTACAGGAACCTAATTAAAATGAATTTTATTGTGTTTGAGGTCTGCAACAACCTCCTGTGTCAGAGCTAGGCCTCAGCCTGGATTGTTCTGCTGGGCAGAGCTCTAAGGAGGAAGATGCCCCTCACACACATGAGGAAAGCACTGGCCATGCAGAGATGTGGCTCACCTGCTGCTGGAAGGGGTGGGAAGCAGCTTGCAAACTTTCACTCTTTGCTCAGGTGTGATGCCTTGCTACCCATCCCACCCTTCATACTTTACAGCGACATACAATCTTTGTTCAAGTGAGCTCTAAATCTGCCCTTGGTTGTGTTCTGCCTATACATTGTGAAATTTAGCAAAAAAAAAAAGAAATCTTAACCTTTCTGTTTGAGCTTCTACATTATCATCATCTTCTAGCACTGCTGATAATCACAGCTACAGGTAATAAGCAAAAAGAAAATCAGAAATAAATTACATTATTTTATAGGCACTTCTAAAACCATGTAATTCGCTCCATAGTTAATTTGCTGAATTCCAATATCTACTTTATAGAAAAACAACTGCCTTGGGTTGTATAAAAATGCTGCCTTTGAGAGCTACAAAATCCCACACTGCTTTACCAAGCATGAATTAGATTCCAGAAGAAGGATGCCTTGCAAAGAGAGCACCCAGTATGCGCTGAAAACCAGCCCTCACAGAGCCCCAGTGTTAGCATTACTATCACTTGTTCTTTCCTGATTTAATGAAAACACTGTGCTTGAAAAGAAACAGCTAATCAGATAATCACATTATCTCACAGGTTTTGGAGCAGCCAAGTTCCCAGAAAAATCATTGAATAAAACAACAGGATTACAGCTTTAATGGCTACATGTTGTATTTGTCACAAAGCATGGCCAACATTCACACTGAGGCTGCAAGATTATTACATGGTTACCTGTGCTCTACAAAATAGAGATGCCACATTGAGAAACAGTACTGCAGTATGAGGTATTATTAGGATCTTATTTTTATTATTGTTTATCATTACCTATGACCAAGACATTAGTACTTCAGTGTAAACACTGTGAAACACACATGTGATTTAACAGATGGGATATTGACAGATTTAAACATAAACATTTTGGATCTGTTGTCTATCCACAAGATCTAGAAATAAGGCATATGGTCAGCAGAATAGGAGAGTTTCAATAAACAGCCCGAGCGCTTTGCTTTCCTCCCACACACCTTAACTCTGCCAGTCATGCTGCTGGATTCCTCAAATCTCATATCTTGAGGAGGTCATACCTGAGGAAGGCTGTTAGCTGGCTGAAACATCATTCTTTTAGTTTTTTCGCTGTCCTGTGTACAAAGGAAACAAACAATGAATAGCTAAACGGCTTAATCTTTTTACAAACCCTGACAGAGCTTTCTGCTAGGAAGATAACTGCGCAGCCTGAGAG
This sequence comes from Agelaius phoeniceus, assembly GCF_051311805.1. Taxonomy (NCBI): domain Eukaryota; kingdom Metazoa; phylum Chordata; class Aves; order Passeriformes; family Icteridae; genus Agelaius; species Agelaius phoeniceus. Next base: position 12,806,862 of record NC_135270.1, on the reverse strand, counting down.
GCTTCATTTGCTCCTGCTCGCGCATTTATACACATCTGACACTTTATTCCACTCAAGGGACCGTGACATAACATGTAGAACTGATCACACATCCGTGATAGAAGCTTGACAGCTTTCTCAGACAGCCCTGCCAAAACTTCCCATCAGTAGCTGTAAACAGAGTTAGCAGGGAGGCCACTTGGCAACCAAGTGCTTTTGCTTTTGCAATCTTACAGCGTGGCGCCGTTTCCTTTTGGGCTGCACGCACTCCTGCCCGTACGACGGCCACTGGAAATCCTGGGATGGCACTGGGCTGTTCTGGCTCTCCACGTCTTCAGAATCAGAGTCATCCTGCTGCATTGAAGGGAAATGCCTGTCTGGGTAGATCTCTCTCAGTTTGTCCTCAAAGAACTCATCCAGGCATCGTCCAGCCTCAGCAACCTCGGAATCCGGCTGTGAGGGAATGAATAACTGTTCAGTGCTACCACACACAGAAATCATCTAGGATCAAACCCAAATAACTACCCCACCCCAACATCTCTCCTTGGCTCTGTCTGCTACATCTCTATTAGTCTCTGCACACTTTCTACAGCCCATTAGTCCCTCTGCATTTCCAGTGTAAGTAAAAACCAGATGCTGCTGTTAAGGAGCACATTTGTGCACCTCCAAGAAGTAGAGATGTGCAGTGAACTAGAAAGAACAGCAGTCAAATTCCTAACGCCTGCTTAGGAATTTCTGAGCATTTTATTTTCCCTAGGTATTTGGTGGCTGTGACTGGCTTCCTACAGCAAAATTTCCATATTCCATAAATCTCACAGCAACATTCCATAGAGTTGTCTGTGAAGATGTCCCTCTTTAATTTTAGATCCATATGTATCTCAAGTTCTCAGATATGTATATAACTTCATACAAACTTCACTCCTGTCATTAAAAGAAACTCTGACATAATTTCCAAAGAATAAAACTGATTAATACTTCTGTTTATTGCAATCCTACATCTGACTTCCATGGAAGCAGTAGTTGCACCAGTGTGACAGCCACTGCAAGAGCCAACCCCTGCTTTGTTTGTCCCCCCAACCCATGCATTTTAGAAACATACATAATTGAACTTTGCACAGTTCCAAAACATGAGACGCACGTCAGTCACAAGTTCCTCAGGTGCAGAGTAGTGGGACTTGTCCTTTTTTTGCAGCTTCCTTCGTATGGTGGACAAATCCATTGGTCTTTTGATGATCTGATAATAATGCCGAGCCTGCAATAAGAATAAAAGGCAGGTATGTGACATTTTTCATTAAAACATTTCCTCTCCAGTGACTTCTATGCAATTTTGGACAGAATTCATTGCAGAGGGGTCCTTGCATCAGGGTAGAGAGCTCTTTTAGTGGCTACACTTGCACATCATCTTCCTGGGTGCTTTTTGATTTGATTAAAACATACTTGTTTTCAAGATTGATCCTAAAAATAGCACACTTCAGTGACTACTCTGCTGCTTGCACTTTGTAACGTTTTCCCCAGATAACCATAACCCAAATTTAACCATAATCAATAATAAATGTAACATTGATAACTAGCTGACATTTTCCCCAAGCAATTACGAAAAGAACGTGCTGTGATACTTTCAGCTGATAATGTGGGAAGTAGTCTGTCAAGAGTGACTCAAAATAGGATACTGTGCACTCTTTTAAAAGTTCAACAAAACTTTCTTCAATGGGCACCAGCTAGCAGGATTTCCCAGTTCTTAAATCTTTCAGGGTCTAAACCTACTTGTCAACTAATTTGTTCCATAAGTTCATTACAAGCTTTATTAGGTGGAATGGGTTTTATATCATTATTTGAACTACTCCTTCACATAAAACCTTTATTTTTCCCCCTCTTCAACTTTTAACACATGGTGCTCTATTGTTACAATAGTTTAAGTCTCCACCTTCCTTAAAGCAAACAGTTAATGTTGCAAATGTGGAGTAGATGGATGAAGCAGATATCCCTACATCTTCCCTGCACAGTCACATTTACCTTCTGTGTGCACAGCACAAGAAAAGATGGAGTTCAGGGTTGCTTCTAGAGAAAACTTCTCTTATGGCTGTACAATATTCTCCATGTACATGGCAAGTCAACTCTTTTAATCACTGGAACCCCTCATACACCTTTGCCATTCTGCCAGCTTCTTAAATTGGCACTCAGACATGGCCTGAGCACTGGCCAAATGTTTCCCTGCCTCTGGCCTGATGCCTTCAAGGCACTTGGAAGAGGCATACATGAACCCTTCCCTAGGAATCAATACTCTTCAGAAAAAACCCTCATGAATATCTTTCAAGAAGACAGAGGAGAAGCTTGTGAGGCTCTCTGGATTCTCTCTGATCCCTGCACATGCAGTACTTACCAGGGGGCTGACAGGTTCATGGAATGGGAGGCTCATACTGCTGCAGAACAGGGAGAGCACCAGCTTTTCACACTTCTGTGGAAGCCAAAATTGTAATAAATTTTAATTCAAAACAAGGGAGTTTCATTCTTGCCCTTAGTTAATCAATCATACTAATAAAAAAGTGAATTCTCAAATTAGTTTCTGATGCAAAATGGCACATGTCACTCTAGTCAGGGGGACATTTTGCCTCATAGCATCGTTACACCTTGGAAAATAAGGATAGTCAAGAAATGCAAGAAAATAAATATTTTCCTGGAAATTCTTGGGAATTAATCACTATCTTATTTACTTTAGATCTGTGCTCCAGATCTATTCCTTGGCTCTCAACTGGGAGATAGCAACAATGTAGAAAGAGGTAAATGGCCAATGTTTCCCACTGCTCATATCCATTCATGCAAACCAATGTAAGTTGGTAGTACTGCATGAAAACCATTCCCTTTAATCATCATTAACTTGTAAAACACTTACACTAGTGTTTGGCTCATTTATTAGTGAAAAAAATGCACTACACAAAGATTATAAGCCATATTTTCTCACAAACAATGGAAATTGTAATCAACTCAATTTTCTAAATAGGACTTCACTATTCAAGACCCAAACCCCAATAATTTTTGCCCAGCGGTACCAATCCAGTAGAAACAGGGCCAGCTCAACATCTGCAGTCAGTTGTGCGGACTCCTCCTCCCTGTCCAGTAATCACCAATATACACATGACATCTATATTGAATTTGTGCCTTCCAAATACTATGGACTTTAAGAAAAGGCCATTATTTAATTAAAGATTTGGTAGTGAAAACTAGTAATAGGTATGCAAAGTGATAAGCTTTCCTCTAGGCTGAGTTAAGAGACAAAATATCTTCAAGGGAACTAATGGAATATATGAAGAAGACTGTTTAATGATTTCAATCCAACTTTAAAGTGTCCAAAAGTGTCTTTATCACAAAAATGTCATTGCACTGGCCCAAGTAGATGTCTGAGAAGGTGCCAGGTTTTAAAGGAAAAAGATTCAGTGTCACAAACCAGGCAAAACTGACTCATGGAAGCTCTGCTCCTGAGTATGACTTCCCTGTTCAAAGTAGAAAAGAATCCCACATCTGCCTGCTTCATCTTTCTATAACATTTTTATATTGAAGAGCAATGCCTAGAAAGAAGACCAACTAATACACAAAATAATATACAACCAAACAATAACAATGCTTTTGTTGCATTTACTACAGTGTAGAACATTTGAGTAGCAGCCAAGTGAAAACCATCTCATGAAAAAGCAAGGCCCCATGCTGAGACCCTATGTCCTGCTCTAAATAGTGCAATATGTAATGATTCCCACCTTCTGGTCACAGTCCCCCAGGCCATACTGTGCATTGTAGCTGTGGCTGTAGCGCGTGTTCTCACAGTCATACTCCACCTCTGGCTTCGCAGGGTTACGGCAAAGCGAGCACACCCATTCCCCCCTGCAAAACAAGAAACCAAACAAAACTCATGAGGAATTTTCTCCACACCCTTGTCAAACAGCAAATCTCAGGAATCACCGTTTGGAAAGCCTCATCCCTAACTAGCATTTTGATAGCAGGCAATCTGAAGCCCATTGTACTAGATATTTTTCATTGGATTTGAATCCAGTTAGAAGTATAATCATTTCAGATTCTACTCACACCTCTTTTCCTGTCACAAAGGAAAAGAAAACAACAAAATTGAGTTTGAATAATCTACCAGTAGTGTACACAGCTGGTAGATTCAAGTTCTGCTTTGCAAAAAAACACTAAGGAAAAACAGGCAGCAACTGGTTCGTAAGACAAACCCAGACCCTTTTGATAACTGAGATATTTATTATCAATTGATACAATAATTGACATATTTATCTAAGAAATCAACATTATCAGAAAAGGTGTGATAATAACACCGGTCTCCAAACCAAACAGACATAATCCTGCAAGGGCATGTGTGTCCATGCTAGTAGATGCATTTTCAGAAACCTTTGAAGAATTTTGTGAAGGCAGTGATGCAACTTCTACAACATCGGGGTCTGAATAGCTACAGATGAAGATATATTCAAGAATTATGAACCTATAACTTTAGTTAAGGGAATTAATTTACTTCATTAGGGTTTAACTTTGCCTTTAAAGTTTATTCTAACAGGAAAGCTTGGTTTTCACAGTGCTTTGAAACTAGAAGGTAATAACTCCACTACCAGAGAAAAGAATGAAATCCAAGACCTGAAAAGTCCTGGTTTTTAAACAGAAAGGAGAAACCAGAATCTCCAAATTAACACCTTACAACATATTTTTCTCAACTGAGACAATGATCTGAGCTTGGCTCAAATGAAGTAGACTTTGGTTCCACTTAGTAATGATTTATAACAAACTTAGAATTGCATACCACAGTAATGCACATTATTCAGTCTCACTTTTAAGTTTGGTATGTGGACATGTGTCTATTTCTGGTTCATTGCATACAATCCATCTGTGACAAGTTGCAAGAGATTGTATCTTAGGGAAAGCAATGACTGAAATATTTCCACAAAAGCCCTGATAATCCTACATTTTCCATAAAATTGCTAACAAACTGAATAAAAACTCACTGATTGCCCTTCCCTTGTGCTAGTCTCTGTTCTGCCAAGAACTGATGTCTACACTCCAGATGCTACATGAGAATTAGGTTTTTATTTTTTCCAGTGAGTCACATGAAAGTTTAAGTTCAGGTCTGCCACCTCCTTTGCTGTACAGGCCAGTCAACTGCAGAAAGGGCACAGTGACAGGAAACAGTTCTTTTTCATAATTCATCTAGTTCCTTGCATGTAAGACAAAAAAAAAGTATCAAAAAAGGCAAGTGAGAGATGCAGCCCTTGCATAAGCCTGAAACACCAATCCCTGAGGATATCTTCTGCCCCCAGGCAGTGAGCAGGAACAGCACAGTAGTGAAATGTCATCCATACTCACACTGGAAAGCTGAGCAGGGCTGGAACATGGCAGGAGAGATGGAAGACCTTGGGGCAGTGATCACAGCACAACAGTTCTCCTCCATTAAGACACACAGCACAGAAATCCTCATTTTCAATTGGACTGACTTCCTGAGTAACTGGGGATTTTTTCATGCTGGAGATGCCATTGCTGAGCTTCTGATCAACAGATGGGGATTGTGTCTGTCCTGCAGCCTGGGAGATGAGAAATCTCCCACCCTCTGAGTTCTCCTCTTTGGACTTCTGTCCTTCAGCTGGACTATCTTTATTTATCTTGAAGGAAGAAAAATCTGGGATCACACAATCATCATTTTCACGCATCAGCATAAAGCATCACTGGTTATCTGCAGATAGCCAAGTACTTACTGTACTTGGAAGGCACAACTACCAACAATTTTCCAACAAGTGCTTCCAAGTGCTTCTCTGCAGTGAGCTCTACTGGGGTTCAGGAGATCCACACTCTTGGCATTTGCCACTGGCTAGCCAGGTCACCTTGGTCAGGTCATTTCCTCCACACAGCACAGTGGAGTAGCACTGTGAGAGAGCTGTGCAGATTCTACACCACAGGTGATAGAAACAGGATATTCTACAATGTCACTTGCAAATTTTATGGTAAACAGCTCAAACCCCCCACCACCCCCCCAAAAAACCCCAAACATAAAAAAGTATAGGTCTTTTTCCCCACCAGAAATTCCTGTTTCCTTCTGTGGAAAGTTCACACCCAAGACTCCACTGAAGCAATAAAATACAAAGCTTTTAAAAATCTATTACACTGTGATTTCTGGGATCAGTTCCTAACACTCAAATACATATTCAGGCCAGTTTTAAGCTACTTATCCTGTACTTGTAACCAGAAAGGTGAGCCAAGTTGCTCCTTAGAACATGAAAACACTACAAACTTTCAGAAATGGAAGATGCAGGGAGCTCCACTTGAGCTTTGCAGGAGCAAGCTCAAAGCTGTACTGTCTTTACCACAACCCATCACAGAGGTACCTGAGGGTCAAACAAATCAGCAGGCTTTTTTACTGTACAACATTCCAGGAACTGTGCCTGCAAACCAGTGGGATAAAGGGCAGAAGGCAGGTAAATCCCAAAGAAAATCCCCTCACCTTTATAGACATGCTTGAGGAGCGTGTGCCACACTCAATGACCAGGAGGAAGTTGCCCTCCTGCTCGTTGTGCTGTGGCTGGAGCTTGAACACCGGCAGCTCGCCCACCTCCGAGGCAGAGATCTGCAGGCGCTCCAGCCGCACGTAGGGGATCCTCTGCTCCTTTGGGGCACCTCTGCAGCCAAAAGGACAAGTGATTAAATTCATCCACATGCCACAGAATTCTCCTCCGCCCTCAGTTTCGTGCACCATTGTTTGTGCTCCTTTTCCCCTGTGACTCTGGTGGCCAAACGCTGAAAATCTTGATATTTTTTTCACAAACCAATTCTTCAAGAAATGTGAATGCAATCACTTTAAATTAATCATATGTGTATTACATTACTAACTCCTGTGCTAAAGCTTTGCCCTGATCTGAATATTCTTAATTACCACAATTAAAGTCATATTTTATACTTTTCATATGTGGCTGGTTTCAACAGGAGCACAGCACATCATCAACTTTACCATATTATCACAGCAGTGGCTGAAAATCAAATTTTATAAAATTGTTGAGGTAATGTTAATCCTGTTCCCATTATATCTTTTAGCTTTCATTGGGGCTTAACATTTTCTAATTGTTAAAGTGAGATAAGTTTGCAAGTGTTTATTCATTCTGGAAAATTACACGGAAATACATGAATTCACCACTTCTTTTCCATTGCTGTTTTCAAGTTGGAGAGCATTTTACAACTTTCAGAACTAATACCTATAAGGAATCTAGAAATCTTTTAAGTTCTCCATCATTGTTAAGTATGACAAATTTTCTAAATACATGCATAAAATTTCACAGCCAGTGCTTTTGTATAAAAAAAAGACTCTGCTACCTGACATTCTGATTGCTTTTCATATCCATTTCAAAATGTTCCTTTTCACAGTTATTGGAATCTGGAACAGAAGATAAGAAAATGAATAAAATATTTATAATATCACAGGCAGATTAGGGTAGAAAGTACTTCAATATTCATGTACTTCTGACTGGTGTTTAATATGATATCATAAGTGAAATATGGAATAATTTCATCTATATGTATAGAAAATGTGCATACTATTTTCTGTTCTGGTGCAGAGCCTTTGTCTTTCTTTTTTACTTTTAACCACAGCTTCTGTTCTAAATAGAAGGAGCATATATTAAATATTTTGTAGAAATTATTTCTTTCCCAGGGAATTATTTATGTACACAGCCATATCACATACATCCATATAAATGAAACAACATAAGTAATCCTCTTTGCCATACAGCCTTCACTTGAGAAAAACAGACCCAATGAGGTCTGAACCCCCAGGGCTCAGGAAATCTTTGTGGTCTCCAGCTCTATGCTAAGAAGCTTCTGAATAATTCCAGTTACTTGAAAACAGGAAGTAAATTGTGTCTCCCATCTGCCACCACAGGACAAAAGTTAACACTACGATTCCTTTCTTTCCTCCAGTGTCTGGAACATATAAACACATGAACTCAAAACTATCTGCTATTTATTTAGCTGTAGCTTTATGTAGCTGTATCAGCATTTGGCTGTAGTTTTTACTGATATTAAACACAAGTAATAGCACAGTTCTGGGGAGATGGGATAGGATAGAGACAAATGCCTCAGTGGATGTCCTCAGAAATACAAGTCCACTGAAAAATTTTGTAATCTCACCTTTTGTTAGGAATTAGTTTGACACAGCCAATACAAACAAGAAATAAACACAATATCGTGGTTATCTTGAGATAAGAGAGGGCCAGGAAAAGATGATTTTTAAAAGAAAATCTAGCTCAGGTCAACAGTACCTGCCACAAGGAACAATAAAATGAAGACTAACAAGGAAAGGTGCATTTCACATCACACCTAAGGCATTATTCACTTGTGATTGTTGCTCAGGGGAAGGGTGGGTAGCCCTGTCATGGACAGAATTCCTAAAGGAGGCTGCACACTGAGCTGAAGGAGCAGCTCTTGTTGCACACTGTCAAAGCAGAGGATGTTCCAGTGGTGCTGGCTTCCTACATTAACCAACATTTCCATCAGCAACTGGGCCCATCAAAAAATACTGCCTGTAAAATTCGTGGGAAACACCAAACTAGAGGGGTTGCACTGTGGAGAATGTTTTTAGTTAAAAATAGACCTTAGTGCATCAGAGGAAAAAAATCTCCTAAATCAGTAGGACTGAATTGAGGTAACTGTGCACATGACGGGTCAGATGAATGTAATCCCAAAGGAAAACAACTGGCTAGGAAAATGTTCTTGGAAGGAATTAAGAGTTAAAGTGAGCTGTTCTCTACACAGTCAACCCCCTAATGCTGCTGCTGCAGAAGGGAGGAATGCCATCCTGCAGGGTATCACCAGCAGCAAGGAATGTAAAACACAAGGAGCTGATACTCTGATTCTGCATGGCATCCCAGAGCCTCAGCTGAGCACTGCATTTGGCTGTGGGCAGCACTCCTTAATTGCAGAGAACCCAAAATAGCACAGAGGAATGAGGTGGTTTTGAAAAAAAATCAAACCCCTGACCCATGAGGAGAGGCTGAAACCATCAGATTTGTTTAGTCTAGGAAAGAGAAGAGGAGGGAAGGGTGTTTATGCAAGTCATAAGAAAGAAAAGTGGCTGTAAGAGGGAAAATGATCACAGTACAATTTTTACCACATCCCATGTGCCTAGGATAAGAATAATTTTGTTTTAAATTAGGCTGAAATGTTTAGGTTTGCTATTAGAAAAGCATGAGTCACTGGAGACATTTACCAGAAGGAATGAAGCTTGGCAGCACAGCATTGCTGAAGCCAGCAAGTCCTACCCAGAGCCACCAGCAGAGTCAGCATTGCCTTTGCAGCAGAACTCACATTTTATGGTGCACTGGTGACTGTAACTCCTCACTGCATGCCCCTAAATGCTGTCAGGATGAGAACTGCCCGCTCCTGATCCTTCCTTGTGAAAAGGGAGCAGCACTGAATTCAACACTCAAGGCTTTCCAGCCTCTTGCACATCAGGGCCTGCATTTTATACCCAGCAAATTTGTAGCATCCACTACTGACAGTAGTGAGACTCTGAATGCTGGGGCTGCCCCCGTGTGTGGTGCCACACAACCCACCCCAGATACCACATTGCTGCTCCTCCCCAAGACCCTTCAGCCTGCCTGAGGCACAGCTTTTTAGGGGTGCCCCTGCTTCTTACAACTCACACAAATGATTGTACCATAATTGCCACGTTTTGGCATGGGACATTGAAGAGAAGACAAATACATTTCCTTGGCTCACTGGGCTAGGCCTCCTTTGTACTAATTAGATTTCTCTGAATAAAAATACAGCACAGAGAGAGAAATATTAATTCATCTTTTATAGAGAAATGCAGCCAAATATTGGCATAAGTCATGGGATAACAGCTTGATCCTGCAATCCCTTGCTTGCATGAATAGTCCCATTGACTTTCAGAGTTTGCAGGAATGAGGCTTTAGAGTGTAGCACAATGATGTTGGCAATTTGCCCATAAAAAGAGTTAAGTAAAGTCTAATTCTCCATTAGGGCTGAAGAAATAGGCCTTGGCTGAAGGGAATGTTCCACAGTAGACAGAGCCAAGCAAAGGCACATGCTGAGCAACGTGTTAACAAAAATTTGGTATGCTACTGATGTGAAGGACTTAGCAGAAGGCACATTACATTTTGGAAGTAATGTGGGTTTTTTTAATTGAATTTGGACTCTTCAAACCAGCTCTTCAATAGTCATAACTGCAGGTCTCATTAACAGGAGTGCTTCTAAGAGAACTAATACTCCAGGTACTTCACACAGTCACACTCGTTTCTGGTTCACAGATGAGGGATGTTACAAATTAAAAGCATATCATTTCCATGTTTTTCCTCCACAAATGAGATCAAACACACTTTTCCATTGGATTAAGTACTCTGATAACATTTGAAGCTTGCTGGAAAAGCACATTTACATATAAGTATATTAATAGGCATACTGCTTTACCACGCTTGCAATGCACAGTGCTAAGAAAGAAAAAAGCTCCAAACCCTAAAGGAAATAATTAAAAGCCTGGTACCTTCTTTGCTTCTAGGTTGTCTCATTCTGGCATTCACAGGCAGGAAAGAAGTGTTGCTGAGCAGTTCAGAAGGAGAAGTGCAATGCTGAGGCTTTTTGATTGAAAGATTAATAGGTTCTTCCATCACTTTTTGCATAGAAAGAGTTAATTCATTAACTACCTCTTGCCCAGCAGTAGCCAAGCTGTTTTCTAGAAGACAATCCACAGCACTGAAGTCTTCATTTTCTAGCTGCAGGGGGAGGGGGAGAAAGAAATGCAAAACTCAATTATGAGTTTTCCTTCTTTTCATGTTAAGAATATAATTTGTAATCAGTCTTCAAATACCAGATAAGGAAAACTTTAATTGAAACAGTATTTTGACTGTTTCACCAACAGCAACGTGCTGCAAAGGGAAGTGGGTTCCCTCTGAGCAGAGGAGTTTGAGCCATCCCTACCTTGCATTTAGTGCCTCCCTGGAGTGCATCACCTGGTGCAAGGGCAGCAGGAGCCCCAGGGCTGGGGTCACTGGGAGCCCTGCCCAGGGCCAGGCTGTAGCTGGGCAGGGGCTCTGCTGCAGTGTCACACTCACAGAGGGCGTTTGGGGACGGGCCAGGTGTCACAGCAGCTGCACCTTTCACCTCTGGGTCGGCTGAGCTGGATAACCTCGTGGGAGATAATTCCATTTCTGCACCGTTTGGAAAGCCCACAAAGCTTAGGGATGCTGAACGCTGGGAAAAGCAAAAAGAAGAAAAAATCCAATATATTAATCAGCTTTTCAGCAGCAAAATGCTACTGTTCTTTCTGTAATAGATGAGATGCTCAGTTTCAGCTTGACATAATCAAACAGTTGTGTCACAAGGGCTGTAAGAATCTATTATAATCCTATGCTGTTTCCAAAAGCTTTAGATTCTCCACCATTAAAACTGAAAATGGAGACAACTGGGTTACTCTTCTGGTGCTTACAAAAAGAGTCTTCCTTAGATCAATTCAAGGGATTCTGATTTTTAACTCCTACAATGATTGGGAAATTTATGTAGAACACTGTACCAAATTAATCCTTGACATAAACTCTATTATTTTCCATTAAATTTTCCCAGAAGAAATAAGATTCAAATATGAAATTTTGACATTTTATTAAAAGAACATCAGATCATTCAGAAAGAAGATTCAGAAGAAATAAGATTTAACTCTGACTTAAGTACATGAAGTTATTTTTCCTGTTAATGATGCTGAAAACTTTATGATAGTTAGTGAGTCGGTCCCATTAAAACCTAAAGCTCTTCCCCTTTAAATAACACAGATTAAATGCAGAAATATCCTACATGTACTAATGAGGAAACATGTCCAGTTTCCAAAGAAAGGAATATTTACCAAAGCATCAATGTACATTTTTTACTGTCTCATGATTTGTTACCACCAAACCCACAGAGACACTGTTACACAAAACAAACCATCATCTAGGTGACATCCCTAAGCTGCCTCACACCCTGGAATGGGGGACCCTATTGAAAACAAGACTCTTCCAGCATCCATGCAAAGAAAACAGAAGTAATTTTGGAAGTGTCCAGATCTGTGTCACTTGAATACACAACTTTCCCTTGATTTCATCGTAGTTCACTGGTGCTTCACCCTTTACATTTGACTGACTATATCCTTCTCATTTGACTGCAATACAGTAGGTAGCACTCATTTTAATATAAATCAAGAAAATAGAAATGTGTCCATTGCGTCTGAATTAGAGTTTGAATTTATTGTTGTACTTATTTCTCCACTAGAGGCTTGTGGCTCAGAAGTGAAGCTGAGATAGGATCCATTTCCTACATTTAATTAGTATTTTTCTCAACTCCATTTGGGATTTTGATACTTTTGTCCATCTTAACCCCACAGTGGCAAAGACTGCAGCCTAGCCTGAGCTGTCAGATGTGTCTGTGTAAATCCTACCTCCTACCAGCCTTGGATTCCTCTGCTTGCAATGCACAGCAACTCTGTGCCAAGACAACACTGCCCACAGACACTAATTCCCACCCAACCATGGATGCAATTTAATTTCCTCTCTGCCAATTTGCAATAGATGTATGCAATTTGCAATTGACCACAAGAGCTTTGCCTGAAGAGTGACCACTTAATCTGATGAGACAAAATACACCTGCATTTGAGACAGAAAGAGGTCAGCTCTTGTGCAGGACCAGGGCAGGTTTGTGTCATTCTGGCACGCAGAGCTGCAGTGAGCCTGCTCTAAGCAGTCCCTCCATGTAGAAGGCACTCCAAGGAGCACTGGGTTCCTGCAGCCAGGGAATTGGTCATTGTCCCCCTCTTGAGTCCAATGGACACCCCTGAACCTAAGCTGTCTGAGCTGGAACAACTTTTTGGAAGCAGCTGGAACTGGTCACACATGCTCTTCCCACCTGACATTTGAGCAGAAAACAAGACCACGGCCAATAAGGAAAAGCACCAGAGGAGGCCCAAACTTGCCCTATAATCTGTCTGATAGAGCATTCCTAGGAATGCTGAGGTTTCAAACCAAAGTTATCTCCATAGGTCAGCAAGGAATCCACTTTTCAAGGCCACACATCCTAAAGTCCACAAAGATCACAAATGTTTATTTGTCACCCCAATTTGCTTGTAACAGGTTCCTGCAATTGCAGTGACAAATGGGACCTACCAAGTACACATTTACTTTTTTATTGCATCACTCATTTTATCACAAGACTTTTTCAGATGACAGAATTAACATGTGAATTGTTGCCATACCACTCACAAAAGACCAAAACAAAAAAGCAGAATTCATGCTCGAGCTGAAGATGAACTGTAATCAGCCCTTGCCTTTTCCCCTTCCTTCAGAGTCCACTGTGAGCATTAATTAGGCCCCTGTGAGGTAGCTAAATATTTATTTTTTCAGGTTCTCCAAAGCATGGAGTATCCACAAATCCCTGAGTCCATAGGAAGTACCCTACAGCTGTGCTCCATTGGGAATGGCCATGCTGAGGCATACAGGTGGCAGGCACACCACCCAAATTTGCTCCCAGGTTAACTGGAGACCTTCTGGCCATTCAGCTCCTCTAATCACTACCCACACCTTCCTTGACTCATTTACAAGCACGTGCCATCATCTCATGGAGTGAGACCTGACCTTCTGTGTGCAGCTCAGGTGAAATGTTCTCCTCTCCTAAGGCAATTTAGGATTTCTCCTGGCTCCAGTGACACAAGTTTACTTATTGGGAGTAGTCACTGGGATGACTCCTACTGAAGGAAAAAAAAATGGAGACACACATGTAAGATTTTCAGGAAGGTGAAATTTAGTTGCATGGTGTGGCTATGTCCTTTTTACTCTTCTATCTAGCATCAGTTTCTTCAGAGATCTTTTTAGATTATATAAGCCAATGTAAAACCTTACTCTTGTTAAAAAGAATAATGAGGCCATCAAACTGCCATCTGTCTTTCCCTTGGGGCAAAAGTTAATTTTGTGGTTATTTTAATGATGAAGCAACATTATGATCTTTCAGTGCAAAATATTAAAACTCACAGTTAAGAACAGACACATTCCATCCTGATCCATGGAGCTGCTGTCAAGTGTGAAGTGAACAATGCACTGGGAACAAGGCTCATTAATAGACTATTAATTCACTCCCTAAAATAATCATTTCTTTTGCCATTAGCAAAAATTTCTCTTTTCCCTTGACAGTTCAGCTAGATTTTGCAAATGGGACGCCTTTAAAGGATTTATCTGTTTTATAAAAGCTCTATTGCTTTTACATTGCAACATTTGAACAACAAGCACTAATTATCCTCTTGGGCAGACAGTGGCTTCAGCTGTTGGTTAATTTTGAACTTTTTGACATTTTAATGTACAGTCTGGCACATTGAACTACATCTGCGTCACTATAAATGGAATTCTCATTGTCTCATAATTAATTTTGGTCTGATGATCCTTATAATACAATGGCAGCAGCATCACCACCCCAAAACGCCTCCTACCACAATTTTCTTAGCTATGGCAGTGAAAAGTAAGAAAAAAAGAACATGCAAAGTGCCTGCAGAGAACAAAAAATAAACATTTGGTTCAGTTCAAATATTTCTTTGATCACTGTCGCATTCCAAAAAGGTCCAGCGTAAACATGCAGCACCAATACAGAAGAATTCTGAGAAGCAAATACTTACCTTGAAACAGTGGGATTAGGATTTGTTAGGATTGTTTTGGCAAAGCCTCAGGGCTGTTGACATTAAGTGTCACTGATAAAGGAAGCTAAAACTGGGAAGCGCCAATTCTCTTTGCTATGGGAGAAACACCACGCTGCAAATGGATGCAGAGTAATGAACGGCTGCTATTAAGTGGAGCAATCCCCCTGGCAGCTCATTATGCTGGAAGGTTAAACAAATGTACTACTCCAATCCAGTTGCTTAACACAGCAGCACTGATAGCACGGGCTGCACATGCTTCCCATTCCCAGTTTCAGAACAGAATCCGAAGGATTTCCTTCCCGCTTGCACGAGACAGAAAGAATCCAAATCTTCCTTAGCAATTTGTCTGAATAAACTGGAGCAGGCTTAAAGTGGAAGGAGGAAGAGATTGCATGGAGCAAGCAGCATCATGTTTTATTTATCTTCTTTTTTTCAGGTCAAAGGAAAAGGGTTTTGTAAAATTAACATTCTGGGAAATGTACCTAATTGCATTAAGCATGAAGGCATTTGTGCCGTGAGCAGCTCAATTCTATACAGTAAAAAACATACTCTGCTACTTGAGAAATTTGTAGCACTCCAAACTTCAGGCTATTGTTTCCTTCATCACTAATTCCTCAAAAATTACTAGTAAGTAAGGGGAAAAAATAGCAGCAAGAAATCCATTTTGGTCCTAAGGTCAGATTTGAAGTTCTAAGGTTGGATATTAAATTATTATTGCTTTCAGTCACTAAGTAATCACAACATGCCCTGTGCAATACTACCATCAAATAAAATCCGTACTCTGTTCTCCAGCACCCTTCACACAAATTTCATGAGTTTTTCAAGAAAAAAAAAGAGAAGTTCCACCATGAACTATCACCACATTAGTCTCTCATGAAATGCTACCATACTTGGAATAAAAGAGAAGCCTCTCAGAGTTCTCTGAAGAGTGCACCCTGGATAGCATGGAATATTCCCTAGGATTTCCCCATTTCAGGTACTTTATTGTGCTTGAGACAAACAGCTCTTGAACTAAGAAGTTGGAACTTTTTGTGAATCAAAAAGAACACAACAAATATAATGCACTACACACCATTTCCAAGTGTTTACACTTTCTTTACTAATCTTGGTCACCCTGCCTCAAAAATTATTTATCAAAACCACAAAATATGGGGAAAATGGTCAAAAACACAAAGGACCAAAGTACAGGGTGGCTTTCACCCAACTCTAGAGAGACAAGCAGTCCCTTTTAAGCTTCAAAAACAAACTTTCAAGAATAAATTCAACGTATACCTACAAAATACAGATATTATGAATGGGGTGAATACAGAGTGATCATTCACTGTTTTTCCTAACACAAGAATTAGAAGATATCTGAACTATCAGGCAAGAGACTTAAGGTAAGCAAACAGAGGAACTTCCCACACAATGCACAACTCAGTTGGAGAACAATGCTGAGGAGTATTCTGCACTAGTATTAAAATGGACTCAAAATTGTGGTTTAGAGCTCTTTATAGACTCCTTGCCTGTGATTTTTTTCTAATTCACAGGCAAGTGGTCTTTAAAAGAGCTCTAAACCACAATTGTCTGGGTACAGCCTTCAGGTCAGAAAATCCTTGAAGTGCTGGCCTTCAGAATCTGGGATAGTGGACCACCAGTTTATATTTTTCTGCTTCTGATGCCCTTCCCTAAGGATCTGCTGTTGACTATATTTCTATAGGATCAGGTGCAGCTGATCAGTGATAACTCACTAAGGCAGTGCACAACATATTCAGAGATTCACTTCGGGCAGAAGATGAACTAACAGAGGTAAGGGTCTTGCTCCAAAGTACAGAAGGGGGTGCTCTTCATGGAGTGTGAGGAGGAGAGATGTCCAGCTGGCCCTGCATCAACACCAGTGGCTGTTGCAGTGGTGCCTGAGGCTCAAATTACAAATTTTTGCTCTAGATCTACAGTAATCATGACATTTCTTCAAATGCTAGGTGCAGCCTATGGACCTCTTGCTCATCACAGCCAGAAATGACAATTAGGTACATGCAAACAAAACAGACTGTATTCCTGTTATTGCTCCTGAAAATACAATTAGGCCCAAAATATCTTATTACTCTTACCTTTATTCCAGAATAGGTGACCTCTCTAGTCCTGTGCACAAATTAATAACTTGATATCATACTATGTAAAAGCAGCAAGACCATATTGTTGCAGGAGGTTGGTAACCCTTTCCACAAAACTGTTAAAACTAATTGAGTACTCATTCTTTGACATTGCAAATTAGCAATTCCATAGTTTGTGTAAAATCTGTTTGCTAGAGTTTGGCACAACTCTCTGGAAATGCAGTGCAGGTAACAAAAGTTATTCAGAAATTTGTTCTCTTCCTTGCTGGCATTCTTACTGGAGAAGCTGGGTATTTAACAGGCATGGAGACAGAGCAACTCCACAATCCAAACCAGAGGTCCTGGCTATGTGAGTGAAGTATTCTGACAGAAGAATATGAAGAGAAAAATATATGCATTTTCCACATCAACAGAAAGCTTTCATTCCTAGTGTGGCATTCTTAAGAAGGTGCTAATCAAGCCCAGAATTATGCAAAGTGCAGCACTTAACTTATATCAAACAATCAATGGTCTAAGTATAGAAACATTTATTCTGCACAAAAAAATTAATTCACAGAAAAAGATTAGTTAGAGGAATATACAGGAAGACAGAAAGACTGACAAAATATCACCATGAATGTTCCAAAATGAGCAAAACAAATGAAAACTATCCCAAAATATTTAAATCATTAACAATTAAGGGCATCTTCTCTGTACTGCTTTACAAATAAATATAATTCTCTATACAGACAATTAATCTAGTTATCAGTTAATAATATCAGATTTGTACCATAAACACATTTCAAAACTAATGCACAGAGGTTTAATAATTACATGAGCAATCAAGCCTTGCCCCACTCCAAAATAAAGGAAACCACTGAGCTAAAGAAAGCTTTTATTTCTGACCTTTTTGGACAGATCCTTGCAACCACATCCCTAAACAGTTAATCCAGGTGCACACTGCTTTCTCTTTAATGAAAGAATCTCAGCAGATGGGGAATTCTGTACTCCACTAGGAATACTGTGCCTGCCTGAAGGCTGCCAGAGTTCAGCAGAAATGCAACACAAGGCCAAGAAGTCCAACAGCAAGTTTTCTCCAAAAGACAGAACAGTTCTTTCTCAGGCAGCAGGTTTATCCAGCCATTTTCTCCACCATATTTTTCAAGTATTTCAGACTTGTCCACATTCACTTTCTCCATGTCTTCCAAGATGATCTTGAGAGAGATGAAATGTTCTGAATATAGCCCATGTGAGAGCATTTGGACAAACACCTATGCAGAAATTTTTGCCTGGAGATGAGTGTGAAAACATTTAATCAGGTGGACCAGATGAGAAGGAACAGGCATATTCCCTTGTTCTCAAACAGGAACCAATCTCCCATTTAAACTCAGATTTAATCCAATTGTAAAGCGAAACCCCTCAGACATCTTTGAGGAGCATTCATGAAGATATTTCAAGAGTTTACTTGCTGTGCTTTTCCCCTTCATCATCTCTAATTTGCCCTTGCCAGAGCTGTCAGTATCTTCACCCACCCAGATGTCTTCATCCAAACAGCTCATTAGAAGAGAGGACTACAAGCACAGATGGGGTTCTGTAGCTGTTGAACATTCTCCCGTCTTGAAGAGGTAGCAGGCACCTCAAAAACCAGACAGCCCTGTGCTTTCTGCACAAGAGGATACACTTCTCAGCACCATGAAAAAAAATGCTTTTTTCTTTTCCCTAGAAGTATCCTCCTTTTTACCACCTTCCCAGCTTCTACAGCAACAAATCAGCCTTTTCTCCTTTATTACTCCTGCTTTTCCCATCAGACTACTCTAGTCTCTCTCTCTTGCACATCTGATTCCATTTTCTTTCCTCTTTCTGATGTTACTTGCTTAAGCTGTTGGGAATAACCTTCCATTACAGGTCCATAAAACAGATTTCTTTGTGGCTTTCAAATCTGATTTGCACTCTGCTTCCAGGCCCACATCTCTGCAACTCCCAAAGGGATCTCCAACAATTCTCTGGATGGGTATTGCATGATGAATACGTTGCATCAACAAAGTCACATACAAAAGAAGGAAAAATAACTTGCTTTTTGAGGACAGAAAGGAAAGACAAGTACTTCCACAATATTCCACAAACAAATTCCAAGGAAAAAAAAAAAAAAAAAACTATGAAAGTCTTCTACATGGTACACAAAATGAGTCATGCACTGAAGTAATAAACAGATTTGAAAAACCAGAATATGATGGGTTGCTTGGAGTGCTTTAAACAAGCTGTACAGAGAAGTAAAAGGCAGGTTCTCTGCTTCAAAAGCACAGGTGATATCCAGATATCCAGAGCCAGCAAGGATCTCCTGAAACCATTGGCTTTCCTGGTTGTGTTCATGCTGCTTCTTCAATGGTCAGAGCCTCACAGTAGGTGGGAAGACCAAAGCCTGGCTCTATTGTATAATAAAATATTCTAGATATACAGAAATTGTGATTTGTTTGCTTGTACATGAACAATGAGAAGTGTAACAGAGTTTCAGGCACCCCACCTCCAGCAGTAATTAGTGGTGCTGTTCCTGGGGCAACTAGTATGAAGATTGCTTCTCAGGCCTGATTTCATCAGCACCTCTGACTCCTGCTTTATTTATTTCTTTTCAAATTAACTGCTTCTAGTACGGTGGTTAGTGACTCCTAATTATTAAATCCCTAGACATAGAAGCTAGGCAGAATTTAAGCAGTGAAGAAATAGAGCATCTATTTATTTGCCAGTTCTTGTCTAACAATCATGCCAGCCAGACCTAAACACCATCAGCCTCTAGAAGAGTTGCTCATCCTGGCACCTTACTGTGACATACACACAAGGTCAGGCTATGACTGTCTTCCAAAACTTACAAGCCATTTGGCTGACTTTTACTGCATTTTAATTTTTTCCACCTGATTGCAAACTCCAATGCAACATTCAATACTATTAAATCATGTTTTCCCTTTAATTTTATTTGTTTTTAAGAAGTTCTTTATACCTTTCTCACTGGATGGAAAGTTGATTGCTGCAGTGTGCTCTCAGGGGAGTCGCTCCTGCCACTGGCTTCTTCTCCTAAGGATTGTGACAGGGAGGGACTGTCACTTATGTCAAGAGGAATGACAGGCTTCTGGGCATCAGCTTCTGTGGAGCTCTCACAGACCTACAAATCACAAATGAGAATTTGTCTTTTCAACATCTCAGAAAGAAAAACAGTAACAAATGTGCATCAACTGGCAGCGTATGCATGATGACAAGCCCAAAAAGACTCTAAAACAACAGAGGTGTTCAAAGCAAATTTAAACAGAGAGATAAATTGAGAAATTTTTCTCTCAAACATTAATGAATACTTAAAAAAAAAAAAAAACAACAACAACTAAATAAAGCTGCTGAAATGCACAGCTACACCAAAAAGCTGCAGTCTGCCCTTGCAGGTAATCTACTTTGAGAACTAGGCAAGGTGGCAGCTCCACAGAATTTACACAATGGCAAGTCTGAGCCACCTTTCCACCATTTAAAATCAATTTCCAAGCCACTTTATACTGCAGCTGATCTGCCTTGTGGTTCAGATGCTCACCCCCAAGGACTGTCCCCTCTTTCAGAAGCAGGCTCCTCACTAACAGAGGAAAAGAGAAGAGATTGGCCCTGCTACAAAACTGTAGCACAACAGCATGCGTGGATAATGATGATAATCTTAAATGACATGATGCAGCAGCAAGAGAATGGGAAATAACCCTCAGACCAAAAATTGTCTCCACTCTCTTCAACGATACTTCAGAATCTAATTTTTTTTAAGGACTCAGGGCTTAATGTTTCCAGTAAAAAAAGGGAGTTGAAATGCAGAGTGAAACTACTGCAGTCCTCCTGTCACCTATTTACAAAGGAGGAGTGATGGTGATTTTATTCTCCCATGTTGCTGCTCACCTTGTCTACTGAGAGGTTCAGATCTCTGGGATCCGGGGTAGTTATGCAGAAAAACTTTAGGAAAAAAAAAAGAAAAACTTTACAGAAAAATTTGGCCCAATCTGCATGAGGCATGAAGCCTCTCTGCTGCATGCATAGACACCCCAAAAAAGCTCAGAGAAACACATGACATCTCAAAGGTGTGTCCAATTTCTGAGCTTACAGTGACTAAATGCAGTGGGAAATAACTTTGAGAGAACATACTTGTGCTTCATCTTGGACTTGCTGCTGTGCTGGGGCGGGCTGCCTCACTATGTAGTTGATCTGACCAACTATAGTCTGCTGAACGTGCTGAGGTGGCTTGGCTTGGTTCAGCTGCAAGCTGGACTGTCCCTGGGCCTGCAGGAGAAGCTCCAGATCCTTCTTCATCTCCTCCAGCTCCAGCTGGTGGTGCATGATGTCCAGGCTCTGCTGGAGGACCTGCTTGTGGGTGCTCTCGTCGTGCCCTGCCGGGGGGGACACCAGCGGCTGCTGCTGCAGGGGTGGCTGCAGCACATGGCTGGATTTGACCTTCTGGACATGGCCCAGCTGCACTCCCACAGCTGATGTCTGCAGAGGAGCCTGTGAGTGGCTCGAGGGAACCTGCTGAGCCTCCTGGGACACACCAGCACAGCCTTGGTGCAGCTGCTGGGCTGGGAAGGGCTTTGCCACCCTCCCGGACACGTTCTCCGGCTCTGAGCACGGCTGCTGCTCCAGCCCAGCCTGTGGGAGCTTCATGGGCTGGGGGGCAGCCCGTGGCTCCCTGTCCTGGGGCTGCAGGCTGTACTGCAGAGGGAAGTGCTGCTGCTGAAGTGCAGGAGGCTGGTGGAAGCTCTTGTGGTGGCTGATGTCTTGGTAAGATGGCTGGGCTTTGCTTGGGTGAGGAACGCTGAGGCAGTGGGAGCAGCACACGGGCGCAGAGCACTGCAGCGCAGGGGGGAACTGGGGAGGCTGGCTGCTCTCCAGCTGGGGGGCTGGGGAGTGGTGCCCACGGTACAGAGAGGGCTGTAACCCTTGAATATTTCCACAGAGCAGCACATCTGGGTGAGTAAGATGTCCACCTTCCATTGTGAAACCCCCTGGAAAAAAACCAGCACGTTTACTCCCTCCTACGGTCCTGACAAATGCACACAATAAAAATTGTACTCGAGGAAACGGCCATCGTGCACATTTCAAATGTAAAAGATATTCAAATAGCCTATCCAAACTGTCTGCCAACATCCATTCAAGATAAATTTTCCAATATTTATCTAGTACTTCAATTCACACCAAACTCCCACTGATGTCAGCTGAACTCACAGTTGAATTACCCAGCAAACACTTTGAAACATTGACCTTATTTTATCTTAACTGATGGATATGCTTATACTTTCATTTTTTACAGAAGTATGAGCTTATCTTCTCATCCATAAGCACAGGTACAAAAAACAGCTTCCAGGGGGCAAGTGACAAAAATAAAAGAGATTATGTTATGCAGGTGAGACTTGTAAAAGCTGGAAATAGAAGTGACCTATGAAATGATCTTGTCCATCAAGAGATTACTCCCTGCTTTTAAAATACTTTTGATAGCATTTTACCCCTTTTAAGTTTTAATACCTTAAAATGGAAAGAGAACTGATCTCTTAGATCAGTGATCGGCCCACTGAGCTGAATTTACAGTAAAAACCCATTGCAATTGGGAAATCTGTGGCTGCTGAGAAACAAAGTCACAGTATGGACATCTGCTATATAGGTATCACTGTAATTATTGTACAGACAGTGTCTTAAAACCATCTTTGTGCCTAGCAATTGCAAGTGTCTCAACAGTGTTCAGCTCATTTGGCCACTAAGAGAATGAAAGCACCAGACATCTCAATGGTCTTTGGGTGAGTGGATAAAAATGGAGAGAAAAACAAGAGAGTTCAGCACACTCGCTTTTCTTCAGAACGTAGCAAGAGTTTCAGAACTGGATTTCAAAACAAAAAAGGGAGCCCTTTAGGGGAGGAACTGCATTGTCTGCATCTGTCTAGCTTAGACATTTGCCTATAATAATTTTCTTACCCAAATTGGAGAGCTGCTTAGTCCAGTAGGAGGGATCCCAAGCAAACCTGATCTTCAGAGGAGGGCCCGTGTCTGTGCTGCAGTTTGTCTCCAGCAAGCGCTGGATCTGAAACACAATCTGGTGGCACATTAAAGGACAATGATTTTATTCACTGTTTTAAGATTATGAGAAATATTTTATTTGATCAACATCAAATCTTTAAAGCATTTCTCACAATTACTGCACAACAAGCATTGCTCTTACCAGTTCCTTACTGAAGAGAAATGGGATGGTCTTTTTACTACACACAGCCCAGCTGATGAAGTTCTGGACATGTTCTACCTGTCTGCCTAAAACCACAACACCTTGCAGTTGCTGCTCCAGCCTCTGCTTCCTCTCACTGGTGATTTTCTGTTAATAACATGAATCAGTAGAAAAAGGCTGTCATTTTTCAGACACAGATAACACATGCAATCATTGGCACTGCATTTATTCAGTATTTGCAGCAATACTGCTCTTCACAATCTCTTTAAACCACCCATCACAGAAAGGAAGCAAATCCAACTCAGGAGATGAGTCTGGATTCAGGAAGAGCAATGACTTCCCCAGGAGCAAATCAATCTGCATCATTCTGGCCCTGGTTTAACAGAATAACACAACCCTCAAGAAAGCTGTAGAACTTGGATCAAATTTGCATGTGGGCCACTTTCTCATCTGGAAATTCTGATCAGCAATTTTTCTCCTCAGCACATTTCAAAATAAAATCTCACATGCTTCAAGTGGACATCCACAAACTGAAGAGTCAAAACTCACGAGTTCTGTAACAGAAATTAGACCAAATAATAATTTCTGAAACAGGGGATTAATTGGGCTGCTAGTGGGCTCCTACAAATTAAACATTGAAATCAGAATCTGGTTTATTTTTCTAAGTACTAAAAAGGTGCACACATTTTCTCTTTCAATGCATTAGGAACTGTGGTTAACTCATGATAAAGAAACACTTTGCCACTTTGCCCTGAATCTTTGTCAACCATTGATGCCACATCAAAGTCTGCAGGAAAAAACAAAAATATTTGAAAATATAAGGAATGGGACAATAGTTCCCACAGTCTATATTCTTTCCACTGGCACTGGGATTAAATTTAATTTACTTTGATTTCCCAAGGTATCAAATGCAACTAGCCTTACTTACTTCCAGTTGTTCAAGGAGGATATTTGTTCGTTTATCAATTTCATTCATCAGAACCATCTTGGCCATTTTTATTTGGTTTTCCACCTTTTTGTACAGATGTTTTACTTCAAGCAACCTGTGGGTAAGAGGTACATATCCCTGATGTGTCATTTATTCACTGCTCAGCAGTTATTTGCTACAAGAACTGATCTGTCTACTGACAGAACAGCAGTGAGAGTTGTATCATCATTTCCTATCAGTTCTCCCCTACTTCTCTGAACCCTGACCACACCTCTCTGGATGTGACATGCTAATGCTGATGGAGTCTCTCAAACATCATACCAAAAAACAGTCTTTAGCCCTTTTTCAACAAATATATACATAATATATCCAAAATTTCCAGTTTATACTAGATTATAAACTGTATAAATAGATTTGTACTCTTGAAATAGTTTTATTAGCGTAGAAAAGAGATCCAGCAGCTACTAAATGCATAATCAATAGCTGAAATCCAGTTCCAATAATTAACTATTTTCATTTTTGTGAATTCTTCTTGACTGAAATTGCACCTTGTTTTGAGGCTTCTTGAAGAAATAAGGCATCTTAAAAATTATCTTTATTTGTAATATTGTCAAATTATAGCTCAGAAACAGATTATACAAAGAAATCTTAACTCTGAAGTCAGCTGTCACATGCCTTACAAAGAGCATGGAATCGTGTATTACAATGCCATGACTTGTCAGCACCACTTCAACATGAATTTGATATTTTTCATCTTCTTATTCTTTTCTACCCTCCAAGAAAAAAAAAAATAGAAGCTGCATTTAATTCTGTTAACCTACATTTAGTAAAAACATTATTTTTACAGATCACCTACTTCCATTAAAAAAAAACAGCAAAGCATAGCAATTACCTGTCTTCAATCTGTTTAGCTGAAACCTGAATCCCATTTTTTTTCTCCTCCACCTTAGTTATGACATTCTCCAGGATAATTCTCTGATTTTGCAGAGCTTCATCGAGATGCCTGAACCTGTGAGAGAAGGGGAAACTGTCACACCGTGGTTTTCCACGTTCATGCAAACAGGTGAGAGAAGAGAGGGTTTCTGCCAGGGCAGTGAGATAGATGTGAGTTAAATCACCTGTGAGACAGCTGAGCTGAGTTTGCTGTGGCTTTTAAATTCAGAGCAGCCTGCAGCTTCAGCTGGCAAGCACAGGCGGAAAAGAGGGAAGGGCGCAGGCGGAAAAGAGGGAAGGGCCCAGGTGAGCCCCGCTGCAGTGAGGTACCTGTGCTCCTTGTGCTCGGCCAGCAAGCAGCTGCGGCAGGTGAGGGTGTCACAGGTCTCACAAAACACCTTCAGTGCCTCTTGAGGGTGCACTGGACAGAACAAGGAAAACTCCCTTGCATCGTCTTCAGCTGCTGAGGAAGGCAAAGCAAGGCTGTCATCCACAAGGAGAGCTCAGAAACAGAGTAAGCAACCTCACAGTTTCATGGAAAGTTGCAATGACATTTTTTAAAGGCACAGAACCTGGAACCATCTGATTATGTGAGGCTGGGTTTGTTTGCATTTTTTTCCTTATACATCCTACAAACTGGGCACACCAGGAGCAAGCCATCAAAGCTGATCATACTAAACACTCATGAATTTAAAGTATCATGATTTGGAGCACCTGCCTCACGACTTTAAACACCCTGGTCTAGTAAACCACTCAACAAAACTTTTGTAAAATGTAGACTAGCAAATATATTAAATAAACTTGCAGTCACAGCAGAAGCAAGGAAATCCTTTGTTCTTAAAAAAGTCACATGAGCAATTGTTTCCCAAATTTGTGTTTGTTGTAATGCAGTTGATAAACTTCAGCAGCTGGGGCTGATATTAGACTCTAGAATCTGTTCATAAAAGGATTTTCTAAAGAGTAATGTATAAAGAGTAAGAATGGACAGTGGGCATGCAAAGTGGAAGGATTATTTCTGTACAATCTATTCCTGCCATTTTTCTGAATGGTAGAACTGTTTTAGAAAGAAGGTGCACTGTCAACAAAAGATGCCAGAAAAAGACAAAGCTAAACCATGGCAAAGCCAACCCTCTCCCACCAAGGAAAGGCTTAATTGCTTCCTCACAGTACTCCAACAAAGACATTGTCCCATTGCTCTTTACCAACATGGGAGAAATTAAACAAAACAAGCATTCTTAGATAACACATATTGGTAAAATTTTAAATTATATAAAGGCATTAATTATTTATACATAATTATCTGCTCGTATGAAATAAGAAGAAATATTTCCATTTTCTCACACGAAACTTCTTACTTATCTACACATTTTTTAAAAAACCAACCTGAGGCAGAGACCATACTCTCATCCTGTAGCAAAATGAAGCCTTTTATGGGTTCAGAAGTGATAACCATTGCAATTACACAGACCCACAGAGCGCAGCAAGCTATACTGGCTCAGCCACTTCATTTTCAAATTGTAAAATCCAGAACAGAGGCTAAGAAAATCTCATGGCTAACAATGACAATGCAAATATGGAGAAAATCCATGCCACTCTTTAAAAAAATACATGTCAAACGGCCCAGTTTTTAGATTGTTATCTACTCTCAATATTTCTGAGGAGCTTGATTTATTTCCTCCAGTTCAATTGACTTTCATTCCACCTTCTTAACAATGTGCAAGAAAATAATTTGTGACAGATTAGGCCAAGAGTTTATGTAACAGCCTTACATAGCTTACATTGTTATGAATTATTTACTGCAGTACCCTGCTTTATTCTTCAGGAAAGTCTATTGGTTTATGTCATTATTGAATCAAATGCTAATAGGTAGCATTCATAAAGGAGGAAATTAGATTAGGGCTTTTTTAACCCACTCCAATATTTTCTTCTAGAAAGGATCAAACTGAATTCACCCTGACAGCAAATTTTTTTCTGATTACATTGCAAATATGTACTTTTTATTAAAACCTGCATCTGAGAAGCACATAATGAGGTTGTACAACCAATATATATCCAAGGATGATGTCAAAGATCATCCCCTATGTGATCAGATTTTACATCTTAAAAGGGAAAAAAAAGACCATAATAACTTTCTGACAGTTTATGGGCTGGAAAAGCCTTTCAAAGTGTTCAGTATCTGCAGAGCATACAAGCTGTTTTTCTGTAAACTCAAGATCAAGTTTTCTATATTAAATTCAAACTGATAATGACATATGGTCTTTAATGTC
Organism: Agelaius phoeniceus; assembly: GCF_051311805.1. Taxonomy (NCBI): domain Eukaryota; kingdom Metazoa; phylum Chordata; class Aves; order Passeriformes; family Icteridae; genus Agelaius; species Agelaius phoeniceus. The sequence continues at coordinate 12,779,771 of NC_135270.1, read as the reverse complement.
CATGTAGTTAATATCATGAAGTTACAATCCTATATAATGATTCCCCCTTATTCTCTCTCTGAAGGGTTCTTTAGCCTTTGGGTGATTGCAATCATCCCAGAGAATTCATTGGGGTTTTTTAATACCATGTCAGATTTAAGAGACAAGCAGATTTCAAATGCAAACTGAGAATAAAATCAGTATTATCTAATTGCAACACAGACCCACAGCCTCTGCCACCAGTAATCCCCTGAATCAATTGACATATCAGTGAGAACTGCCACTGAGCCATGGCATTCCTGACCTACTTTTTACTCAGCTCAGAGCAACATTTTTCTATTTTGAAATAAGTTTAATACTTAGAAATCAGGTACTAAACAAGGGAACAACCTTGTTTTTTCTAGAAGCAAATACATAACCACAACTACCCATTTTAGCTTCTTAAAAGGAACCTCCCTTGGTGAGCAGGGAAAGCTCAGCTGCCCTAAATTCTGATAATTCACCATTTTCTACAGCCTATATTTTCCTTATCTCAGGTGGATCTCTTGAATAATTAACAAAGTTTTAAATCTCTGCTCCTCTGATCAGTTGATGTCAATTTTGGAAAAGCCACCTCCGCTAATAGAGTTCTGCCTCCACTTCCATAATTCTCAATGACTCAGACTCCTCTCAAAAAAAACCTCAAATAATAGTTTATTAAAATTACTACAAACAGTCTGAGTTCTGGTATATCCCAGGATTTGCTTTCTTTGAACTGTTCTGAAGGCATATCTGTCATAAATAGATAAAACATACATTAATAATAATAAAAATAATATAAAAGCACCAATTCCATTCCAGATAATTTCTCTATTAACTAGTCTATATATGAACTACCAAGCTCCTTGTTCATGTTTTGCTCAACACAGGGAATTGGGTACTAAACTAAAATTCTCTCTCATGTTTTTATGAGTCTGCATCTTTTTATTTATATAGCACACACAGACCCACAGCTAAGCCACACATATAATTTCTTACCAGCATTTGTCAACAATGTGAGATGATAATCTCAGTTAAAGTGACATGAGATTATAAACAATTGAAGCCTCAAAACCACAGTCCTTATCTTGTCATCAACTCAAGAAGAAAAACATATTGTCTATCCAATCAGGACATGTGAGGGGAAACTGGGGGACTTCAGTTTATATTATTCTCTTGAAAAGACCCAAAAATCATTTAAATGTAATTTCTGGGTTTTATTATTACCATTCTTATGGACTTCTTTTGCTTACACTCTATTTAGCAATTGCATATTTTGTCTCAAGTGCCTCAAACTCTGCTTGATATGACCACCCAGTACTTAAAAAAACTTCTATAGCAAGTCAAATCTTCTACAGGAAAAATCCTAAAAGAAAATAAAATAAAAATTATCCATGGGCTTTTTTTTTTTTCCAAATTTGTGTTTGTTGTAATGCAGTTCATAAACTTCATAAACTTATTCCTTTTTCTGCCCTTCATCTTCCTAATGAAGAGGAATAAGCACACAGCACAAATTCTTATTTTTCATTAAAAATTGCTTATATAAGTCTAGGTTAGCATACTCTGCTGCAGATTTCTGACCTATTAGTAAAGAAAACAATGACTAATAACAGGAGATGGCAATACTTTCTGTAGATCACCATAGTAGATGGATGAGACATATTTGCCAGTGGGCTTAATTGATGCTTGTTCAAGCACAAATTGAAAGGAGCATCCCGTAGTGATCACAGCCTCCTGCTGCCTGTGGCTCCCTCACACACCTTGTCCATATGCACAGGAATTGCTTTGTCATGGTTTCCTCAAGGAAATTCCCCAAATTGGGACAGGAAGACTGAAAGGGCAAGGCCTCCAAACCCTGTCCCATCACTGGGATCTTCTGCACATGCCTAACTGTCAAACACAAATATCCAAATTTTCTCCAAATACCATGGAATGCTGATTGTGGCAATGGCCCTGAAGCTGGAGGAAAATCTGATCTCTTGTTGACACATACATATCCTTCTGGGTCACCCAGAGCCTGCTGTGTGTGGCACAGAGCCTGCAGCTGCTCCCTCTGCAGCTGAGTAACTGATAGGGGAAGAAAGAAAACTCCAGTGCATCCCCTGTACCTGTGCAGCCCTTCAGGGATAAGGACAGGAAGTGGTCTCCAGGTTCCTGGCCATGTCTGTGTTCCTCTGTGCAGGAGCTGCACAACCACTTATTGCATCTTGTGCACAGACTGTGGGCAGGTCTCTTCTCTTTGCACATGGAGCAGCTCTAAGAACAAAAAGGGCAATTACACACACGACAAATCAGCTGTACAAACTGCTGTCCTTAGCAGACTATCATTCAGATTGGGGAGCTTAATAGTTTTTGTCCTCACACTAAAGCAATTCAAGTTATTTTAAGAGTCTGGTTGTAACTGTCTAACATTCAGGAAAATACATAAAACATCCTACAGGTGAGACAATCTAGAAAACAACATGAGGACACCCACGTACTATTAATGAAAAACTGAGTTCCTGTCCTCTACAGAGTTGGCCAGAAATGAGCTCAGTTTATATCTTGGTATCACACGTGGTGAACTGGAAGCACGAGGCACAGGAACATGAGAAGACCTGGAAACCTTAATTAATATTTTCTCTATTGATTCAACAATTCAGGGAATGCCCTTTGCTGTACAGGCCATGCTGCCTGGACATGTCACTGGGGGGAAATGAACAGAGGAGCAGAAATGAAGGGGGTAATTCAACATCTTGTATCCAGAATAAACTCAAGAGTAATTTCAAGACAGCTACAATGATAATTCTTTTAAAAATCATGTGCTTTAGGCATAAAACACCTTGTTTCAAAACTCCCAATATTCATGTATTTGGCTCCCCACAGCCACAAATAGGTGCTCATGGGCAGAGTGAGCACAGTGATGTAAATTTACCTTTATCAAAGCATAAAAAGCAAGGCTTTGCCACCACTTGATTAAACTGAAGCATTTCCCTCAAGATTACAATATATCTACTATAGATATTTGTACACACACAAATCTCCTCAATATTGCTTCTACTCAGGGCTACTCAAGCAAATAGGAATAGATGGCAAAACCACTTCCTAAAGGCTCCTTTCTGCTGGGCATCAGCTGATCTTCAGTTGGGAGTTCAAATATTTGCATCCCAACTAATTGATGGGAAATGTGAAGAGAAGGACACAGCAGCCTGTGCCCACCTCATAACCCCTGGTGCAGGTTCTGGTGAGTGTGAGGGAAGGGTTTCTGCCCATGGTGGCTCAGGAAATAGAAAGTCTGAAGGAAGAACTACTGCAGTTCTTAGCTGGTTGTCTCAGCTTAAAACCACAGCTTTGACACTTAGTGGAACATCCATATCCACCTAAATTCTCTGACAAAAGTGAGCCAAGCTCTGACTCACTTCAGCACAGGAAGAAAAAAAAAAAATTTTATAAAATTATTTTAAATTTTATCCTTTCCTTCCATGGGTCTGGCATTTCACACCAGGTCTCTTATCAAGCCACTACAGAAGAGTTTCTAAATACTCATTCACAAACAGATTGGGCAATTCTTGACAATATGACAACAAAGAAAAGCTTTAAATGTGTTTAATTGTCTAAAGAGGGAATTGTTTGTGCAAGCCAATATGCTATTTTAGCCATTTGCTTATCAGCAATGTTTTCCAAAAGGTACATACCATAATTGAAACCAAAAAGCCTAATAAAACTTATATAACCAAAATGCAAGAACATTTAATTTGGGGAATAAAGATTGTTATATGGAAATAAGTGACTGGTCTAAAACGTACCCACCTAGGTCCAGCTCAGGAAAAAGCTGAGGAATGCTCTGCCTTCTCTGCCATCACCAGAACTGGCTAAGCAAGGTTTACCTGCAGCAGTTCAGCTGCCAGCCTGGCTGGAATGTCTATTGACACTGCACTGTGTTAACATCACTTTTAAGGTGCAGAGTGTTCCCAGGGCTGCATTATTTATGATGTGGAAATGGGATTTTGGGCAGGAGACTCTGAATTGTGTATTTCTGAAAGTGCTGCTGCCGGCATGCAGCACATCCTATCATTTATGCTCCACTCTCTCACACACTGAGACACCTTCCTGCTTCCAAACACTTTGTTACAAGCCTTGACAGACTCCCACTCGAACACAGAAGGAAAATTAAGACAACGATGGCAGCTCAGATGTGCCTCAGGTGGATGATCTGATGCTTCACCTTTTGGTGTCACTGGTGGTGAAACTGTGGCTTTCATTTGGAGTGTGGTGGTTAAACATAGAAAGCAAGCAAAGCTACATGATTTGACTTAATAAAAAGGAAGCTGAAAACTGTGAAGGTTCACAAGTTGCTCTAGGGTACTCCTATGCTCCAGTGAGAAATCTGCATTACTGAACTGCTCTTAGCACTCCTGAGGGATTACAGAGAAGAAAATCCTTTTTTAAGGATGGCTTGAAAAAATAATCTACTGCTTTTGAAGACATTAGATATTCTCATCTGATTTCCTTTCTACACAAATTCTCATTGAAAAGTAAATGATGCAAGTCACAGTAATTAAGAGTTCCCAGAATAATAAGTGCATTTTAAAAACTCAGCAGTATCTTCTGAATTTTCTTCCTGTCTTTGGAGGGTGCATGTTAATACACCCCTTCTTGTTGTAGATCAACTTAGGTTGCACCCTGCAAGCAATGTACACCTGAAGATGTCAATACAGTTTGCTTGCCTTAATTATTTTTATGTCCCCAGAACACTCTGTGATCAGGTTACACATTCTTTACTCTTTAACAATACCCAGCTTTCTGTGCTCTTCCTCTCCACCCAAACTAGTGGCAACTGCAAAGCTGTGAGAATAGCCCTGCCTGTTCACTGGGTATTTAACTGAAGTTAAACCCACCTATGTACAATGCCAATTCAAGGCAAAAGTTGTAATCCAATACCTCCCTTGGAATCCATTCCCCAGTGGGAAACTGCAATATGGTGTGACTTTTGTATCATAAAAACAGAGAATCACAAAATTGTAACTGCTCACACGACCTAACGGGTGATGCTGGTGTAGCCATTTAGCCAAGACTCAGCTCCTGTGCCTAGTGGGTAGAGAGGGGGATTGTCCCTCTGGAGCTGTCCAGGGAGGCCACATCCAGAGCATTCTCCTCAGTTCTGGTCTCCACAACTCAAGAGAGACGAGGAGATACAGGAGAGGGTCCAGCAGAGGCCACAAAGGGGATGAGGGATCTGGAGCATCTCTCCACTGAGGAGAGGCTGCAGGAGCTGGGCCTGGTTAGTTGAGAGAAGGCTGAGAGGGATCTCATTAATGCTGATAAATATCTCAAAGGAGGGCTAAGAGGATGGTGCCAGACACTTTTCAGTGGTGCCCAGTGACAGGATGAGGAGCAATGGCCCTAACTAAAACACAGGAAGCTCCCTCTCATGAGGAACAACTTCTTTACATTGAGGGTGCCAGAGCACTGGTACAGGATGTCCAGGGAGTTCATGGAGTCTCCCTCTCTGGAGACATTCAAACCCACCTGAATGTGTTCCTGTGTCACTGCTCCTGTGACCCTGCCTTGGTGAGGGGTTGGACTGGGTGACCTCCAAAGATCCCTTCTAATCCTAACAATTCCATGATTGTTTACCTTGAGTTGAGAGCTAAGAGGACAATGAGGAATCCAAGACAATCAGTACCTTCCCAATATGTTGAGTATCACAGATAGATTAGTAGCAATTTTTTAACGGACTGTTTAAAATACAGGGACTAAAATTGATTCTTCAACTAAAGTTTTAAAATTTCTATGAAGGCAGTGTGTCCATCTCTGGTAATGAGGTAATTACAGTGCTGCATAAGCAAACTATAAGATAATTTTTTTTATTTAAAACAAGATTTTCTCTGTTTGCAGTGCTCATCTGACAGTGTTTCAACAAGCCACAACTTCATGGCTTTCACGTACCTTTGCCATGGCTGAATCACCAACTGGAAAATCCTTGAGGAAGAAATTCTCAACTACATCCCTTGCAAAGCAGGTCTGTTTGCACACAGGGCAGGAAAGGATACCTGAATTTAAAAAAGAAAAAAGGAAACCACCAGAAATAAAGCAATGCACACCAGCCATGCGAACCAGGAAATTATATAAACCACACTTCAGTATTGTGGCTTTTTTGGATCACATGGGCAGTTCCAGGAAACTAAGGCATCCTTCAAACCCTCAGTGGCTAGACCTGGTTCAATATATAGAAAAGAAAAACAAGGCAACAAAACTCCTAGAAAAACACCATATTTCAGTTGACTCATTTCCGTGTTTATTGATAATATCTGCACATCCAAATTCTCACTGGGTTTCGAGATGATTAAAACTGCACTTTAGACTGTACCCCCTTGTTACAGATCTACATGTGCTTTCTGAGATTTTCTGTGCTTCTGGAGCAGCTTTACCCCTCCAGAAATGTACCCAAGCATGGAACACAAACTCCTTAGTACCAGTTTTACAGTGCAGGATGCAATCCAGGTGAAGCGATGGGGGAGTAACGTGCTACAGGCAGAAGCAACAAGTCAGAAAAAAGATAAAGGATAAAAAAAGCTTCATAAGGAAAATTATTATAGTAAATCCAGAGGTGGCAAAACGTGCTCTCCCCCAAAGCAAAGTGAGCATCAGAACCTGGCTCCAGCCTCATTAATAACTGAGCAAAACTGGGGTGAATCTCAGTGTCTGCCTGGGCTGAGAACCAAGAGTTCAAGCAGGTGTCCATGACTGCACACCTGCATTTTTCCACCTCTGATATTCGTTCCCTGACTTCTTGGCCTAGGAGCTCTCTTGTATTTGGCTCTGTTGGTTTGGGTTTTTTTGTAAAAGGACACTGCATTTTCCTGGCCACATTCCTGCAAGCTACTGCAGGTGTGCAAACAGTCCTTTAGAGAGGGTGGTGGTGGTGTGCCAGTCTGTTTCACCTTATCAAGGTGTATCTTTTCTTTTAATCCAAGTTTTTTACATTCTCTTAAAAGCAGAATTTCCATGCTATGCTCACCTTGCCAAGTCCTCTCTTTATGATAACTAACAACAGTATTTTCAATTAATAGATGGTTGAAACTCGCCTAAAATAAGGTTTTAAAGCAAGATCAATGACAACATTCTACTGTTCCATGTGGTTTTTTTTCCCTTGACTCAAAGTTGTCAGTGCACACGGAGTGTGGCCTGTAAGTTAATTAAACCTTAAGCTCCCTATTACTCTTCACATTACACCATTATCAGAGCCTCTCCCGTTTTCCAGGTGCTTGGTATTGCCTGTCCCTTGGGAATGGCTCCTGCAGTCCCTGCCCAGGGGCAGAATTCTAATTGTGAAATGTCCCCAGTTTCAGAGCTGGGCTAGTGTAGCTTTAACAGCAGCATTCCACATTGACAGGCACACACAGACCCCAACACATCCCTGCGTTTCTGCTTCTGACAAAAGCACTGCTCAGATGTCTGAACACTTTCACTGCCATTCACAAATCCTTTGAGGAAACTCTGAGATCTGGAACATCTTTTAAGAGTCTCCCTTACCAAGAACCACTTCCATGAGGTTTGGATCCTTTTTAGCCCAAATCTTATATAAGAGGAAAAGCATAATTGCTTTGTATTTTCCAAGGTTGCACTTAGAGCAGCACTGTGGTTTGGGGGCCCAAGCAGCAGACCACAGTCGACCCAAACTGTTCATTTTACTGTGCATTTCACACAGCCCTGAGAGGCCATGCAGACATGAAAAGGAGCAGGCTGTGCCCACAGGTGCCTGTGCTACTCAGCCACAAGTCACCCCAGGGGAAAGGGCAGCACAAGCAATTTCCAGTGCTCTGCTCATCAGGCATGCAAAGTGAGCCTTGTTTAAGGGTGTTTGCTGGCAGGAGCTACAAAGGTGCTAAAAATGATCTGATAAAGATGCCCACAATGGCAGAAAGCTGAAGAACTCTTTTTAGCAGTTGCTCCACTTTGCATCCTTCCTATAAGGACTGAAGCTGAAAAAAGACCTGAATTACCTACAATTTTTGTAGCTAATCACATTTTACATGTTACACCCTAGCACAACACAATTCTCATATATTGGTGGCACTGAAACCTCTCCATGCTTTCCCAAATGACAGAGTAGGAGCCTTTTAGGTGCCTGCTAGCAGCTCTGCTCTCTAGAGACATGCAAAAGCAGGAGGAGAGGCCAGGCAAGCTGTGCTACACTGACAGTGCCTCCTCCTCCTCCTTGTAAATGGTGCTTACTGCAAGCACTGGTGAATTGCAGCACCAATTCCTGGGAGCTGAAACTCTCCTCAAGCTTCCCTGCCAGCCCTGTAGAAGTGGCACAGCTGGAACAGCAGCACGACTAAAAAGACAGACACATTATCTGATTGATAGGCCAGGAAGCAAGACACCTACTCTGCAAGCAGCTTCCCAAATAAGTCTCGTGGGACATGCTCTAATTCTCAGTGCAGTCAGCAGAAACCAGCTCCTGACTCCACAGAGCCACCTGGAGCCCTTGGGGACTGGAACCAGCCTCTTTCCCCCCTAACAGCATTGCCAGCTCTTGATCTGGCTAACAGTGAGAGAAAACCTCCCTGATGAGGCCACAGAATGCCCTGCAAGTGGACCAAGAGGGAAATGGCCAACAGGTGATCTCCTGGAGTAAGAAAGGCACGACTCTCTCAGGTACTCTCTCATTTATGGGTGAGCATCCACAAATCATTTCTGGGAGCAGCTGCTGGCTGGCAAACAAAGGCACAAGGCTTTGTCCCACAAGGACAGCTTCTATCACACAGTACACAGGGTAAAAAAAGGTCACTATTGAAGTCACTACTTGTTGTAGTAAAGTGGAAAAATTATAAGGAAAAGGCTCAAAAATCTGTTAGGCTGTCATTTCTTTTAAGTCAAGCTAGCACTTTGCAAGTTCCCATGTGAAAGCAATCCTGGTGTGAGCAGCTCATTAGCACAACAATCTACTCCTGGGTGAAAAACAACCAGCACCTGTATAAACTGGTTTTACACTGTTAGCTTTCCTTTTTCTATCTCTCACAAACAGCACATACACCTTTCCTGCACATACACCCTGGGGTCTGAGTGACCAATTGATAATAACAGGATAATAACTTGTTACTAACCAATAAAGAAACTGGCAAGAAAGCTACTGACCAATTGGAATCACACACCAGGTCTGTAAAACTGTATAAAAAGGAGTTCTGTGAATAAAGAATTGCCTTTTTCCACCATGAAGAAAATGGAGTCCCGTGTGATTTATTCCCTTAACTATTTCATTATGTTCCAACACTATTCTGTTAGTACAGAATGTTAAATCAAATTAAACCAATTGAATGATACTTCATGGAATGCTTATGGCCTCAGGCATGTTCATGTGAGCTTTAAATTCTGCTAATTTGTTACAAACCAGTGAAGGATAGAATACAGCATTATTAGAATGTATTTAGTTTGATAATGAGCAAGGCAATCTTTATAGTGTTTTTAAATTAAAAAAAAAAACAACTTCAATAATTTTCATGCTTAGAAAACATAAATCATGCATGGAATTCAGTTCTGCACAAAAGCCTCCCTCACATATTTGCTGAGAAACACAATCAACAATTTGAAGGTAAATAACATTACTGGTGATTAATATTAAGGGACATCTAAAAGTGATGCCTTGGATGCACAGCACAATTTTCTCCCAGGTTTTAATCCAAGTTGTGCTGCTAAAATCAGTGTTGTTCCAGAGATACACATGGAGCAATTTGCACAGGTCAGAGCTT